>NW_020664471.1:5763404-5865320 GCF_002925995.2 Terrapene triunguis
AATATTGCAAGTTGTAGCAATCAGCCAGCTCCCTTCTTTCTCCATTCCCTCAAATCCATGTTTGAAATAGAGAATTTCTTCACATTTTGGGGGGAAAAATGAAAAATGACTGTGCAATTTACAAGATATAAAATACACTTTGGAAACTAATTGCAGATTGGTGAAATGTTATAGAATGAACTTGAGCATGGAAAATATGTTTGTGCAACCAGCTCAGCTTTAACGCATGTGGGTGGTGTCTGACGGCTGCGTGATGGTCTAGGTGGAATAAATTGGTGGTGCCAGTCCACTTACTAGTAGACATGGATTTTCATTGCCACTGGAGACCAACAGATGAAAGGGCTAGGGATGGAGAAAATAGGTCAGTTAAAATGAGAACAACCCAAATCTTTGGACAGTCCTGGAACTAAACTGAATTCAATCATTTCAGAGCTTTGTGAAGGGTTTGTTTGTCTCCTCACTCACGCCTTTGGTAGGAGTGGAGTGCACTGAATATGCTATTATCTGGGGCTTCCCGCATAATGACACCCCAGAGGCTATAATCCACACAGGAAACTGTACAGCCTAGGTTCTCTCTACTAAAGAAGCCCTAAGGTGCGAAATTCCAAAGGGTCAGCAGCAGCTCACATCATCACCTCGTATTGCTCAGAAAAGGCCATAAACCAATGCCTTCCACAAGGCGAGCACTGAAGGTGGTAGGAGAGAGCTGAGTGTTCCCCAAGGAGACTGCAGGGTGGGAGGATACATGGCCACTTCTAGAAGAATTACCGCCAGTGTGGGAAGGAGGGTAAAAGTTCTGGAGCCTCCCCCAAGAAGACTACCTACAGCATTGCCAAACATCCTGTGAAGAAATGCTGCTGCCACCAAAAAGGAGAGGAAAACCGGAGTGAAGGAAGGAAGTATCAGAGACAGGCCTCACTCAGGATGGTCACTGAGTTTGGATAAGGTTCAGATAGGCACTCAAACTTCCACGTGCTTACTCAAACTGGACCTGGGAACCTTTTAATCATGAACAGAGATTTAATTCTCCCCTTGTACAGAAAGGCCGGTTGTTCCAAGTGAGGCCTACTTGGGCTTGATTCTCCACTGCCTTACACAGTAACTGGTCATTTCATCTGCACAAAGTGGTTGTAAAATGCTTTTAGGTCAGAATTGTCCACTCACATGCAGCTGTGGCAGCATTTTACCTTCCCTTTGCACAGGTATAAATTAGTATACTAGGTGCAGAGCAATAGAAAGTCAGGCTCATTGGTGGGAGAGACTGAGAAAGCTTGCACTATTCATATGGCATCTACAGAGCAACATGCTGTAGATGGAATTGTAGGTCCATAAGCCATTTCAAGGCCTCCTCTGCGACATTGTTGATATCATCCAATTCACCTTTGAATCCATATTTGGGGCATTGTGTTATATGGTCGATGGTTTGGATGTTCTCACTGCAGTCACAAAAAGGGGAGTCTCTGATTTTCCACTTGTGCATCAAGTAGCCACATCATCCATGGTTTGTCCAGGTGCAGTTCAGTGTGGTCCAATGTCTGCGTGGCAAGTCTAAACTGTGAGGGCGGCTGGTTAGGTCAATAATAATGTGCTTGTTTGGAACAGTAGATGAGGTCCAGACACTTTGCTATTCCTTGGCCAGATCGAGAGACATGCCAGTGTTGTGCTGTAACCATTCAATGACCATACAAAGGCCTTTCATGTCTAAGGCTGTCGCCCCAGTACCATTCAGATGTATTCCATTCACTTTTCAAAAAGTAGCCAACAATGTCTGTGGAGTTAACAATATTTTATGCCTTTAAAAGGATACTGTGAATATCAGATTGTCCCAAAATGTCAGGTTTGTAAAAACAAGTTTTTAAAACCTGAGATCTATAAAAATATTCCCACAATTAAAATTAAAAATTCCAATGAAAAGAATTGTTTTAAAATAAATAAACATTGCCTTGTGGTGTTTTTAACCCAAACATTCCATCATCAAGAACCTGAAAGAGAAACTGACTGCACTGATTTTCATTGTCCAAGACAAAGGAAAATCAAAATGTAACATAGATCATAAAGAGTGACATGTTCACTGGATTTTTGAAATTCCTTTAATTTGTAATAATCTATGGTATTAGTAACACAAGCAGACTGTTTGTTTACAACAGAGCTACCTATCTTTGAGACCAGTTCTGCTATTCTTACTCCCCTTGAGTAATACCTCATTCTAGGCCCCATCCCATTGATTTCTACTCCTGAGACTACTCCTGGAGTAAAATACTATTCAAGCTGAGTAAGGATATACGAATCAGGACTATAGTACTTTCTAAGACACCTACCACTGTGGTATCTTAGCCAATATGATTAAGTTGTCAATACTCCTTTAATGTCACTATTGAAATGTTATGAGCTATATACAATTTCCCAATGCTATGGCTAAGTACAACTCTAACATAACAGGGTAGGAATAATTAGGGGCTTTAATGCATGGCTTACAATGGAAGAAGCCTTAATTTATACCTGATTTCCCCCCTCCCCCGCGCATTTAATGGGCCAGGTCCTGAGATGCGTACTCAACTCTTACCCAGGCAAATTCCTATTGACTTCTATGGGCGTTTTGCTGATTTCCAATTCAGGAATTGGCCCATTTTTTCACTGCTGTATTTTAGGGATACATGTAATCAAGAAAGATCAGCAAAAAGAAGGAAATTCACAGGATTCATCCTTCTCTCCTTCCCATACACACCCCAAGAGGGGAAGGGGAATCACATATCAGATAGTAGGAAGTCACACTTGCCCTGTTTGTTCTGTGATATAGACCTATAAACAGAGCCATTCAGTCTGTAAATAAGTCAAACTTACAGAGTGACTGAAAGATAACAGTCCTGGCTCACAAAAAAAAAAAAAAAAAAAAGGTGGGGGGAGGACCGACAGAGGTTGCAATAAAAACAGGAAGGTCTCTGTTGGTCCTCTTGAAGTCTGTGGTTAAAAACATCAAAGCATGATTTTTTTTCCAACCAGACTGCTGTGTCACTTTATAATTCTTCATAAAGTAGCCCATCCAGGAACTAACATACTGCAACTGTTAGCTGAGGCTCTGCTTTGATTTAGAGAAACTGTAGCTAGCTTCAGGCAAGTTAGGTTTAGGAATCTCTTGTAGGTTTACTTGGCATGGTGTGTTTCATTGAAAAACTAAAACTTTTCAGAGCTGACAATTACAAGCTCTTCTTCCTTTTTTTTTTTTAACTCCCAAGACCGTAAGAGGTTTTTAATGATTTTGAGAATTTCCTACCTTGAAACTTCAAACAATCAAATTAACTGTAGTGTTCATATCAAAGCAAAAAGTATATATTCTCTGCTCAGTTAATTATTCAGCAGCTGTGGGGGGAGGGGGGAGAGAGAGATTTTCAAGTTCTAAGCCAGCAGGGTGCATCAACCCTCTATCTTTGACAGGGGAAAAAGAGTTGGCTGTCATATGAAACTAATTCTTATAAGACATTCAGAGAACAGCATTGAGTTTTGTTTCTTGGCTGCCCTTGGGAAAGTAGCCAGATAGAGATAGGTGGGAAGAGACGCTAATCAGGAAAAAACTTGTAGAGTAGGAAAAGAAACAGCATTGTTCTGCAAACAGGGCTAGTGAACTCTCATGTAAACAGGGTTAGAGGCTTCTCTGTACTACACAATACAGACAAAAACAGCTTGATTTATTATGATTCAAGAGCTGACATATTTAAATTAAGCAGCATTTGTTTTCGGATCTAGTGTAAAAAGTTCAGGCTTCCATTTGCTGAGCTGATACCAGTAACAACAATTCTGTACAGATGGAGCATCAGAAAACAGAGAGTGATCAGACTTTCAAACATAGGGCTGAATGTAAGCAATATAGACCTACAGTAGAGCAGCCTGGTTTTGGAATCAGAGGTTAGATTTTATCATCCCTTATAGTGGAGTTGCCAGTATAAAACCTGCAACTACCGTAACTCAGGCGATTTATTTAAAGCAGTGAAGAGTTTTTGTAATGCCTTTGGCGTTCCACGGCAACGTTTGCTTGTCCAGTGTCTGCCCACGCTTGCTGTTGAGTACAGATGGGTGTGGACAATAAATAGTTCTCCCAACAGGCAAAGTATCTCAAAAATAAAGACTGAGCCCAAGCTTATCTATATCCCTATATCCGTTTTTCACTTGGGCCCACCAGCAGAATTATCAATTTACTTGGGTCCAATTGAAGTCAGTGGCAAATTTCCATTGACTTAATGAGAGCAAGATTTGCCCATTGTTGTTTTGCTTACTAGTCCAGGACCAGGAAACACAGGAACTTTCAAGAAAAATCCTGTACTTTTGAGATTTCCATGATGATTTCTAAACTAGATAAGTTTAGTTAAGTTTTGAACAAACATCCAAATTTTTGGGGTCTTATTCAGACTGAACTGAACCAAACTGCTGACCTTAAGTCCAGATGCCCAAAATGAGAATTGAGATCATTCAGCACCTCAGAAGATTGGGTCTCTTATAGAAGTTTCATAGCAGTATAAGGGAAGAAATCTGGGTGAATAAAGGGGGTGGAGGGGGGAAGAATTCATGAGCATTCATCAAATAAAGGCTATGAAATCACTTCTGAACCTTTCTATTTGTTTTTCATGAATATTCGTATATATGACGTTTTGTCTCAAACAAAGTCCCACAGAAGGAGAAATTTCTAAATAGTTGTATGAATATATTTGAGAAAATGTTCACACCACAAGTGGCTTATTCATTTCTTTCCCATGGTTATGAAAGCTTGTCATCCAATCAAAGAGCACAAGGAGTGAATACTACAAAGCACTGGCTGTAATGAACATTTGGTGAACAATTTATATTCTAAGACGTTTTAATATGAAACACTTGTAGAAAAATTTGGAATAAGTAATATATTAATACAAAAATCAAAGTTTGTTTGTGAATCAAACAATTTGCTGTCAATAGTTCATCCACCACTATGTTCAATCATAGTCAGTCATTAGCACTAAAAGTGAGCTAAAATGCAGAGGGTGCTTTAGAAGTTATAGGGCTTGTCTATATGAGCATTTAGTTCACCGGAGATCTGGGTGTGAATCTACCCCACTCAGCCTGCTGCTCACTAACTGTCCCTGTGGACCTTCCTGCTGCACACTAAAAGTTCTGTAGTGCATGTTGGTCCACCCAGCTTTGGAACGAGACTGGATTAAAGCCCACTAGAGAACTTTTAGTGCGTGGCAACAGGGTCCACATGAACAGTTAATGCGCAGCAGGCTAATATGGGGTAGATTTACCCCCCAGCTTGCCGTGAACTAAGTGTTTGTATAGATAAGCCATTAGCATCAGATTTAATGTATCCAGCATTCCTTGAACCAGAGTTTTATGTGTGGCAGCATTGAATCTTTTCATCCTTCCAAGGTAAACACATTAAGTTCCATGTAACTTAGTTTGAGGGTATTTCAGGTAAGAACTTAAACATGGAGGTACTCTCCAATAACATTAGAGATTCTGGGCCAAATTCTCAGCTGGTGTAAATCACTGTAGCTCCATTGACTTCAAGATGAACTATTCACAGGAGACTTAAATGGTGCTAAGTCAAATTTTACCAGTTTGAGGTTTGGGCACTTTCTGTAACAGCAGGGGGTTCACCAAAGGCCTGATCAGAAACCCACTAAAATCAATGGGTGTTTCTCCAATGACTTACATGTACTTTAGTTCAGGCACCAGGTGTCCTAGTGACCACACATTTCCCTTCTGTTTTGCCTGGCTAATGTTCTTTCCGACTATGGTGGATGCATTTCAATGATGCTAAAGAAGCCCCAATCCTGAGATTCTCTGCTCAGAGGCACACCACTGCACCTGCATGGCGGCCCATTGACTTCAGTGGGTCAATAGGCAACAGTGCACCTATGTGAAGTGAATTGCAGGACTGGGCACCTCATTTGTAAAGCACTTTGAAATTCTGAGGCATGTAAGGTGCTATATAAACACAAAATACTATACACTGTTGTTATTCAGTAACAATCTTCATTGTCCCATGAAAGTTTATGAGAACCCGAGAAAATCACCTTCTCGTTTGGAAACAGGCATGGCTTGATCACTTTTTTTCTTAACCATGATATGTTTTTGAAAATTAAATAAAATACATATTTCTACTTGTCACTAATAGTTTTATTTAACTGAAGTAATTAACAGCAGCTTAGTATGAACTATGTTTTTCTTGCTTCTCAGCCTGAAGTTTCCAAGATGGCATCACCTGTAAGAGAGAAAAAAAAAGAATGTCATTGAATAGAGGAGGAGATGCTGATTTCTATGTGAGTGGACAGGAGAACAGAGAGCGCTTTGTGGCTGAAACTCAGTTAACTGGAAACCTCGGGAATTGCAATTTTTACGTGACTGCGGTTCAGTGGAACGGAGTCTTGCGCTGATAACTCAGAGATAAACGACTAGATCCTGGTTTGGTAGCTGATGCTGGAAAACATGACCCTCTTCATGGATTGATGCTATACAGACTCTGGTTGCCCTGAAGGAGGCCATATCCCTCACTAGCTTGTGCTGTGCTGGAATTAAAGTAACTGGCAAGGCTGACAGTGGGAGGAAAAGCATGCTGTTTGTGCAGTGGTGTTGTTCCTACTTATCTGTTAAACAAAAGTGTGCTTTTAAAATATTTTCCTTGTCTGACGTCGACAAGTGTTCCAAGCATGAGAAAATGGTGAGCCTGTTGATGTGCCAATTGACTGCTATTGTCAAATGGCTGAATTTCTTAGATTTCTTAGTATTGATTTAGCGAAATCCCTTGACAGCCTGAGTTTTATCTCTTCCTGATGACATTCTGTCTCTCTTTTCTACTCGAAGAAATGGCAGGTGTATTATGTACAGTATCATCAATTTATACTTCACAGCCATTTCTCAGCTCCTGCTCTTCCTCAAATTCTCTATTTATTTATGTACTTAAGGACCATGTTGTTCAGCCATTTCTTCTCGGTGAAATGCAAAGATTTGGTTTAAAGCAGGCTATAGCTGAAACATGGCTTTCATCAAACAGTAACATCTTTGTCAAACTTCAACAGAATTAACCTTAACTGCCAAGGAAGTTTTGACTTCCATCATAAAAATGTTTGATTAGTGTTAATAATTTATTAAATTGGTTTGTCCTGACATTGCCAACATGCTGGAAATCTCTCAACCATTAAAACATTAACAGAGGCTGTCATACAATGCTTCCCCTGTTCTGTGTTGAATTTAAGAACCACGTTCTTCTGAGGCTGGTTCTGCGGGGTTCCAATGTGCACTCATTAGGACTGCATTAAAAGATGAAATATCGTGAATATTAAAAAGTGTGGCAATAGGAAGCAGAGCATGCTGAGCGTACCTCCACAAACAATTTGGCTGGGATTAAACCAGGCAAAAGCAAACCTTTTGTCAAAATATGGGGAAATACAATTGTTAGCTGAGTATCTTTAGGAGATGGATCCCCTCTGTTGGATTACTGGTGTATTTTAAAAATTTGGGTGAGACATTATTAGAACTACATTGAATAGTGAAAGTGATAATTGAACTGTTTATGTTGAGGCATATCACTAAATTGTATCCTCGGCAGAATTCCATTCAATAAATGCACTCAGACCTTGAGAATGGGTTCCCACCAACTTTTACTTTGATCAGTTACAACCACAGTTAAATTTCCAGTGGTTGGAGACTAACCTGTAGCAGCAACACCTGCTTTACCTCATGCAAAATGGAATTATGTGTGGTGTTGTTGTTATTTATCCATACAGCCCTCTGAGCGTGCAGAAGGCTTTTTTATAAACACATTGAAGACAAATAGCTAAATCTATCCATTGTGTGCTTCTATTACCTTCAGTGGAGCTACACCAGGAATGAATTTGCCCCAAGGACTTAGTCCCAAAGAATTTACCATTTCCTTTAGACATACCAGTATATGGACATAAGGTGCAGAGTCACATTGGAAGGCTGTGTTGAAAAAGTACATAAGTGTTCACTTATGCAAGCTAAACCTTTCTTTGTAAGCACACACTTTGTGGACTGCATTTAGGTGCCAACCTTGAAAATTTGGCCCAAGGTTTTTTAATGTGGGAAGATGTTCTATTCAAAAGAAATTCAGAGCAGCTGTGGTTTATTCAGTACCCTGTGATACCCAATGTGATGGGTACATTAGAACAAGAGGCACATATCTATTTTTTTTTTTGCTTAATAAATAAATTAACAGAGTTTGGCAGACATGTCCTAAACGCTTATCTATTTTTGAACTCATGACCCTTAAAGCAGGTTTCATTAGTATCTGGGTCTTGCTGTTCCCAATCTACATCAACGCTATGAATCAAAGTCTGTGCTCAGTTACAGTAATATAAATCTACAGTATCTGGACTGAAGTCAGTGGAGTTACTCTGGATTTACAATAATGTAACTGAGGGTAGAATTTAGACCCATATTTCCACTTCTGTCAGTGCTCACTGGCAATTCAGGGAATACATGCTTTGTATTGTGAACTTCAACAGAAGAGTCCCATGACATCAAAATATAAATCAAGCTGTTGAATTCTCTGAAGTTTAGCGATGTTTACTGTTAGCACTGAGCTGACTGCATTTTGTAAAAGGGACCAATGTCTTCGTACACACTGTTTTATAATATGATGGCAAAAATTGCATAGGAAACTATGTATTACCAAGGAATTAAAAATAACCAGTTGTTCCAACATCAGAAATTCATAGTCCTTCAATTTGATACATTCTGACAGATATGTCAGTTACATGACTGTTCTGGGAACAGTTTTTAAATAAATCCACATACATCTTAAAACACTGACTCTGGAAGTGATGAAAATAGAATCACTTCTGCTCTTCTGTATCAATGTTCACAGCTTTAATGCTTTCTTAAATAGTTGCTGTGATAATATTAAAAAGTGTTAAACCGTCTGAAATTTAAAAAGAGTCCTGCATTCATAAATTATAAAATGACCAAAAAAAAATGGGTCTGACTCTGCATATTACATGGGATTATTTTAATCTTGGGTATCAGGGTCTCCTGCGAATTATGATGTCACTATTGATGGAATTATTTCCTTATAATTCACCAGCCCCATCTACAGTTCTCTATGGGATAAATCTTTATTTCCTATTTCAGTTTTTACTCCATTCTTAGTCAAGTAAAACGTCCATTGACTTCAGTAAGCTCTTGAACTGACTATTGTCCTAGGGGCAAATCATGCTAAGTGCTGAGAACACCCTCTTAGGCTCTGAGCATCCTCAGCTTCCCCTGACAATACCCCTTGAATCAGTGCTTCAGGGTTTGTCCCTATAGAATGAGCCAGACACATGCACGATATACATAAACAGACAAGAATGGAAATTTGATATTAATGGTTAATAAACATCCCATTCAAACTGCGACACTGGCAGACCAGGTGCCAGCTGATGCCAAGGCCCCCATGTCTGGCTCACCTGTGTGTTAGTATTGTTAAAATAGGTATTAGAATGATAAGAATGTGTTTAGTGTTTAGAGTTTATGTAATGCTTGTAAATTGCTGCATACATTAATCTCACTTATAGCATCTGTATAGCATATTATAAGGTAATATCTGAGTATTTGCATTATAAACCTCTGTAACTGTGTAAATCACCAGACTGGAGAGAAACATTAACTAGTACAGATCTCCAACAGAAGGTACTACGTCCTGGCCAACAAGGATAGACACGAGACAGACCAGAGTGCAATATTAAAGAGGCCAAAATATTTTTTTTGTTTATTCAGTCTCCTTCCCTCCCCCTGGAAGATGAGTCTTGCAAGTGAATTCTTCCCATCAAGTTTGCAGCTCAAAGCAGAAAGGTGGAAGGGAATAAAAAACCCTAACAAGGATGAACTGTATCTTTATGCTGCTTAGACTCTGGAGGGCAAGAATTACTAGGCATAAGCATAAGATCCCCAGTGCTTAGCCTGGGTTAGCCCTAAAGTACAAGATCTTGCTTATCACAGAAGCCTCTTTTACTTCGGAAAATTAAGACTGTAACTCATTTGTGTATGTATGTTTACATGCTTTAACCTTGTAAATGTCTCTCGCTTTCTTTTCCTATTAATAAATCGGTTTATAGTTTATTATAGGACTCCTACAAGTCTTGTCTTTGGTGTGAGAAACTCTAAGGTGCAACTGATCTGGAGTAAGGGATTGGTCCTTTGGGACTGAAAGTAACCTGAATATTGTTGTGATTTGTGGTGTAAGGGACTATCTATCACAAAGGTAGGCTTTCGTGGATGGCAAGACTGATCCGTATACCCAAGGGGGCTGTCTGTGACTCCATGTTAAGGCTGTTACAGTGCCTGAGGAGTTTTCACATAATTGATCTGTGAAATTGAAGTATAGAACTCACAGCCAATTTGGGGTTTGTGCCCTGGTCCCCAATAGTCTGCTCTGAGGTTGGTACTCATGCTCTTGAGCCACTGCAAGACAGCTTGACACAAACCTTCTCCAAAATAAAGAGGGTCATGTCATCTTGAATTAAGTTTGTAAGCGTTTATTAATTATAATTCTACCGCTGTTTCCTTTCGAAATAAGGCCCCTGTCTCATTGCATTTGTAAATGCCCTGCAGAAACTTCATCCCAGTTGGGGTCGGGGTGGGGGGAGGGTGTCACAGGGTGGGAAGTGAGATCTCATAGGTCATCTTGGGAAATTAAAGGGACAATTCTCTCTTTCTTTCCAAACTAATTACTCTTATTTTATGAGAACACTCCTTACATGCCTGTTGAAACCTTCTTCAATGGCACTATTTTCCTGTCCTCAGCTTTGATGTTAAAAAAAAAAAGAAGAAGCAGCAGGAGCTATGCACTGAGCACAGCCCTCAGTCACTGAAATAGCTGCTAGTGATGGATTTGTTATCATGTTGTACGCTTTAGCCCAAATCCAACGGAGGGGAGAACTCAGCTCATCACATCAAAACAACACCATGTTTGCTGCTCTGTCTTCCCATTATTTGGACTCATCTTCTCCGATCTGTCTCCTTCTTCTAGGAATAGTACAGATAATTACTTATCTGGACATATCCCAGATGCACTACTCCCCTTATAGACTGTGTGTTGGTCTTCAACCTGCTTCAAACTTCAACTTCATAACTTCAAACTTCATAAACTTCAACCTGCTGTAGGTCTGCGGAGAATCTTGGATATCTGATTGCCCATGAAGTACTTGATTTTAGTTTGGGTGGATGGGGTAACTTGGCCATCCACAGTGTTATATTATTTTATCCCATCATGGACCTCTTTGGTGAGTCAGATAGCCTAGATTGTATAGGGCATGGCCCTTTTCACTATCAAAAGTGTTCATAAGTTAATGGATTCTGATGTTCCCTGCTTTTCATTTGATATTTCTGATCTGATCTAAGCATCATAATATTAAACCCTTTGGGAAACATGCCCCACCATTAAGTGCAAATGCAGTATGCCATAATAGCAACATTCAGTATTAGGAAATACTATCTGCTGGCATCAACCAAGGAAACAAGTATTATAAATTATGAGATCCTGGGGAGGGCATGGAGTTGGTACTCCTGGGTTCTATTCCCAAGTCTACCACTGACTTACTATGTGACTTTGGCAAGTCACATAACCTCTAAATATTGTATAGCGGGTAAAATCATTGTCCCTTACACCTTGTGTAGCCATTTATACCTGTGCAAAGTGGGTGTAAAACTCAACAAATCTTTTATATTCACTTTGCACTCATGTAATGCACTCAAGTCTCAGTAAAGAATCAGGCAAATCGCATCAACCTTTGACATATTCCATTTTCTCCTATCTTTTTAGACTTGGCTATCATTTTACATAACTAGTTACACCAATAAATTGCTTTAGAAGCAAATAGAAAGCTAAAATATCTTGGGTAAAAAAGGTCCAAGACTGATGTTTGTATTGTAAAGTTCCTTAGAAAAGTATTATTTAAACAAAATAATGTTATCTGAATATGTTTTAATATTTGCATTTTAATATGTTTGCAAATATGTACAGGATGCAATAAGTATTAGTATTTAAGAAATTATTTCCAAGGGAGTTAGGTGTCTAACTCATTTAGGCACTTAAAATCCCACTATGGCCCACATCCTCAAAGGTGTCTACAAACCTTTGAGGATTTAGGCCTATGTGCCTATCTGCATCATTAGACACTTAAATACCTTGTAAATCTGGCCCTGTCTCTTTTGAAAATGGAACTTAGGTTCCCAAATCACTTAGGTACTTTTGAAAATGTTACCCACTCAGTTACCCACTAATGGTTTTATATAGAGATTCAAGAAACAAGCCATCAACACTTTCATTTGGTAGAGTGAGTAAATTATAAACTATGAAACCCTGGAAATTCTGTTGGAAATCAGAGCAGCAGTGACTTCGGAAAGCAAAGAAGCCAAACTGTTATGCTAAGATATAGAAACATCCAACAACAATGGGTAGTGTCCATGTTGTACATGACTGAAAACAGAAAGAGAAATTCCCATTGTGCCTTCCTTGTGATACTCCTATGGGCAAAAATGATATGTATTTCATCTATTATAGTTTTAGATTTCATGACCATTCCTTGATTTGATCTTAACTTCATGGCCAGCACATGCTCAGACAGAAGTGAAGGTGGTAGGAATTAAAGGTGAAATCTACTTGAGTCACACCTATAGCCAGTTTTATTTATCATTTCTAGAAGTAAATATTTGATGTTTTATTACTCACTATAAAAATTCACCTTTTTTTTTTGTCCCACCTGCCTGATCCAGTCAGTTAATAAGTTAACAATTTCTTTCAGCAGTTGGGCAGGAAAAATAGAAATCCAGTAGTTTAGTATTGGCTTCTTAGTCATATCTCGGCAATTTTTCCTCACTGCATTGATTTTTTTTGAGGCAGTGAATCAACCTCTCCTTGGCAGCAGAGGTAAACAACACTGAGAGAGACAACTACTCGGGATGTTTCTTACACTCAGCGCCCCTTTCCTCAGCATAAAGGTGTGTGTCTGCATAGCAGGTGCAGCTTAGCTCTATTTTTAAGATAACTACCTCAAATGCAAAGAGTTCAAGATTTAAAGGTGCTCCACAAACAGTCAATATTTGGCTGTGATTGCTTAAGTTGCACTGGTATCATATGATCATCATCAACAGGAAATGAAGGACTTTGTTCCTTCATGATAAAGATTATATCTATATTAAAAACCAGTCGGGCCTCCTATGTGCCTGATTTTTCATATGCAACTGCTTTTGACTACTTACCTTTTAGCAATCTCCCTTGTGCCAACAAATAATTTAATACTGTAGCCTGGTAGACAGGACTTTGTTTTATTTTTCTAACTTTAATCCAGCTCACAAACTGAAAATCACTTCCCAGAGCACCAATGGGAGGGAATGTTTCCGAGCTATAACAACCAGATGATTTACACATTTCATTATGGTTTGATATAGCTCATAAAGATAGGGGCTCTTTTCAGCATGGTTACTTAAGTATCCAAATATTTACTTTAAATGTATTGTACCTAGCATTGCGCTATAGTACATTGGACAAAGTGTATATTGTGTGGGTGGGTGGAACCTGGCAGATATCTTCATCTTGAACCCAGGCCGACTTAATGATAACACTTGGAGGGAAACAAGACTTATCACCCCATGGGAAACTACAGAAAATGTTTTATGATTGTGGGCGTATAATGGCAGGTGGGTTATCATTGGGGCAGGTGTTGAAAGTACTGCACCCTTCCTGAAGCAGCTGAAGGCATGAAGGAAGTACTTGTTACAGGATTAGGTGCGTTATAAACCCCAGTGAGCCTGATTCCCCTCTTATTTACACCAGGACTAACTCCACCCAAGTAGGGGTAAAACTGATGTGAGCAAGAAGAGAACCAGATGCATTCACTTTCTGTCATCTCCCCTCAACTGGGTGGAGGATCCATGAGGCAAAGGGGGTGGGGGCCAGTGGGTGGGAACTATCCTGGGAAGTGGGGTAGCCAGTGGGTGGGAACTTTCAGTGCATCACCTTCAGCTGCTTCTTCCAGCTGGGCTCATGTGGACTCCAAAGAGATTATAAAGCCACCCTCCCATGACAGAAACCCTAAAGGAGGGTAGTTAACAATATACTGCTCTCCTTTAAGGTGAATGTTTCTCTCCATTAAATATAAAGCCCAGTCCTCCACAAGCTTTAAGGCACCTTAAGTACCTTTACTTCCCCTGATAATACTTTACACGTCTGTAGCATTTTCCATTCCCATATTGCTAAGCACTTTAAAAAAATGGTTGCATGGTATTATCCCCTTTTACTGCTGGGGTCATGAGCGTGCAGAGAAGAATTGAGGTGCCCAAGATCACAAGGCAAGTTAGTGGGAGAAGTGGGAGTTGGATCCAGGTCTCTTCACTTCCAGCTTCATGCTAGATTCCCTAGGGCCTCAATTTAGCAAAGCACTTAAGCACATGCTTAACTTTAAGCATGTGATTATTCCAGTTGACTTCAATGGGACTACTCACTTAAAGTTAAGCATGTGCTTAATTACTGTCCTAAATCTGGGCCTCCATAGAACTAACCTGCATTTTTCTGGTTAGGCCTACACATGCATACAAGTAGGGTTATGCCAGTGCTTACCTATGAAAATTATAACCAAATTACTTATATTTTTGAAAGGAAACATAAGATTTGGTTTTAAAACTGTGCAATTGACTAGAGAACTTTACCCCTCTGGCCACACATTCTCTTGCTGGGGGTGGAGGCGAGTGGGTAGAAAAAGTATTTTAGAGCAAGAAAAAGAACCTAGACTAAAAATGTAACAGCCAAGAAGTAAACACGAATCATAAACAAATGTAAGCTTGGATACAGAAGACAGTGATTTTATTGTATTGACATATGGTGCTCAGGAGACAATGGAGGATTTGTTCTTTTACGTAAGTCACTGGCAGGCAGACCAATCCTGTGGCCATTGCTTCCAGATAGCATGTGTCATAGCTTGCATTATAAAATGGCTAGGCATGTACAGGCAGGAGTGAGGAGAAAGCTTTCTTTAAAGGCAAAAATAATCTCTTCACTTTTTAGGGCACAGATGGCTACTATAATGTTTCATACTGAAAATCAGACTAGAACTAAGAAAGTGATTCCCTCTCATAAGGTAACTGCTCTGCTTCTGCCGTTCTCTAAAGGAATCGTTTGATTTGAACTCTACAAATCATGTCTGTATGTGATGTCTCAAAGCATACAAATACAAAGCCTGTTTTGCATAGCTAGGCAAACCCTGAAGAGACAAATGTTTTTGCAAGTTGGCACTGCTGCTCAACACAGTAAAGTAATCTGTCCGGATGTTTCAGACCTCTGCTCTCAATGCCATTAACTTTAGTGCCCATCCGGGCCCTAAACAAAAGATCATACTAGGATCTAGTTTCCTGATGTGGATCACAGTGGCAGGTGGGGATTGTTCTCTGTGATAAAAGCAGTTACCCTCAGAGAGGGACAAGTTTTTTATTGTCTTCTGGCACAAGATACATTGTTCAAGTGATCAAAAGCAAACAGTGACTATAGGCACAAGAGAGCCATTTTGAAGTTGGTACCTGTAGAAGGTATCAGCTTTGTGATGATGTGTCTCAGGACCTCTTAAAGAAGGCATTTGTAAGGGAAATACTGGCTACTATTTATTTATTGTTTGTATTTATTACAGTGCAGTAGTACTGAAGGGCCCCGCCAAGATTGGGGCCTTTTTATACTAGGCGCTGTATAAATGAATAGTAAGAGGCAGTTTCTGCCCTGAAGAATTTTCATTCTAAATAAAAAGACAGGCAGAGAGTGGGAGAAAGGTATTATTGACTATCATTATTAAATGACTTGACCAATGCCATATAGGAAGTCTGTGCCAGAGCTGGCAGTTGAAACCAGATCTTCTGAGTCCCCGTATAGTGCTTTAACTAGAAGATAGTCTTTCCTGTCTTAAAAACTGCAAATAATGTGGGGGCAGGTGAGCAAAGGAAAACACTTTTAATGATTAATTATGGAGTAGTAGTAAAGGAAGAGCAAAAATATCTCCAAAATCTTCCATTTGTTGGATCCAAGGTCTGAATTAATGTAATTGCATAAATGCATTTAAAAGGCTGTTTTGTTTATTTGGGGATTTACAGATGCTGGATTCAAGAGTATGTCAATGCTAAGATTCTTCTGCTTATATTTCTAAATATTTTTATTATCAGCCAAGGACTAAAAAGTTAACACAAATGTCTATTAATCTATCCCTAAACTTTCTCTCATTCTAAGTAGCATATTCCACCCCAAGCATTCACTGCTAACCCAGGGGATGGAATTATGCTCTTCTACCACAAACATAAAGGAGAACCCAGCCTTTATAGCAATGCAAGAAGGAGAAATTACAAAGGCTGCATAATCCTCTTCTTGGTAAAATGTTTCAGGCTCCAGAGTAGTATTCCTAAAATGAACAAATAATCTCATTAGAGACCACGAAATTGGGCATTTCTTCATTCAGCAATAGCTTCAAGGGATTCTAAGACCAGGGCCGGCTTCAGGCATCAGCCGAGCAAGCTGGTGCTTGGGGCAGCAGATTGTTCGAGGCGGCATTCCGCCCAATCCTAGGGCGGCATGGCCACTTTTTTTGTTTGTTTGTTTGTTTGTTGTGCTGCTCCGGCCGCCCTGTAGGGGGCAGCGGCGCAGAGGATGGGAGCGCCCTGCAGCAAGCCTGGCAGGGCAGTCCGCATCCTTCCCTCCCAGACGACCGGAGAGGCGCGGAGCCTCCCGGTAGGTGGCGCACCGGTTGGGGCCGCGTGGTAGCGCCCCACTGAAGCCCTGGCCACCCCCCTTCTCTCTCTCTCCCCCCCCCCGTTCCCTCCTCCTGCCCCCCGCTAGCCAGTCCCCCTGCACCCTGGCTCCGGCCGCGCTGCAGTTTTTTTGCTTTGCTGTTCTGGCCGCCCCAGGTTTGTTTTTGTTTTTTTGCTTGGGGAGGCCAAAAAGCCAGAGCCGGCCCTGTCTAAGACACAATATCAAGGAGTTAATGTTTTAAGACCCCTTGGGAAGTGTATAGTGCTATGCAAGTGCTAAACCTTAGGCTACATCTTCACTACGGGGGGGGGGGTCGATTTAAGATACGCAAATTCAGCTACGCGAATAGCGTAGCTGAATTCGACGTATAGCAGCCGACTTACCCCGCTGTGAGGATGGCGGCAAAATCGACCTCCGCGGCTTCCCGTCGACGACTCTTACTCCCACCTTCGCTGGTGGAGTAAGAGCGTCGATTCGGGGATCTATTGTCGCGTCCTGACGGGACGCGATAAATCGATCCCCGAGAGGTCGATTTCTACCCGCCGATTCAGGCGGGTAGTGTAGACCTAGCCTGAGTAGTAGTAGTAATAGCAGGTATTGTTAAGAGCGACTTGAGTCACTTTTCCACGATGGCCTCCCTTGTACAACACTGTGCTAAATCACATCAAGGTAGCAGCAATAGTCCTTTCGTCCAAAGCAAAAGCTCCATTTAATCTGTAATGAATATATCCCAGTTTTCATGCCATCAGGAAAGACTGGACTCAAGGAGTAGGTTATTTCCTTGGTGGAAGAGGAATGCGTTGGCATCGATGCAGGATACTGTATTTCTAATGTAATTTTTGGCAGGTATGTACACTCTCAGCAAGGATGTTAGATGCCAAAAGCAAAGTGTGGCTCATAGCGCTCTGATGTAGCAACAGAAAGAGTTTTGTGTTCCAACCTTCAGTCAGCCTGTGTTTCCATGGCTATTTGTCAGTGAATAGTCAGAAAAAATATTTGTGAATGCTTCTGTGACTTCTACCTTGAATTTTACTTCAACCATGTTTATGCACATTTTATTTACTTGTAATGAACATTTGTGCAAGTGAACTGTTGGTCACACAACTATTGGAGACAGCAAATTTCAGGCCCACAGCTGAATTGAAATTCATTGAATCACAAAAAGAATATCATCTCATGATCAAATAAAACTTAGTTTGTGATAGCAGAAGCTGTGTTGCCTTTTTAACAGTGACCACTGCATGTGTAATAACAGACATATGCAATAGGCTTGCATTTGATTAACAAACATTGTTAAGGCTGGTCCTCAAAAGGTCAATTTATGAGACTTCAAAATCTTTTTCTTTCCTGCAGACAGCTATAACCCATATATTAAAATAGAGGAAAACATGAATTATTTGCCATTGCATCATTTTAGGAGGCCATCACATCAGCAACCTTCACTTCCAATGGGATGGAAAATATAGATAGTTGAATTATTTCATAGGAAAGATGTGAACAGTCACGTCAGCAAACATGGTCTCTTGATTAAAAATTCCTGACTGCATCCTGTCTGTCAACAGCTCCGTCTTATTTGCTTTGGTGCAACCTGTCTTCCTTGTAAACAAGGTTTCAAAGATGTTGTGAAGACAGATGAATGTCTAAACAGAGAAAACAAAAACCAATTGTACCATAAATCGGTTCTCTTATAGATTCAAACATCTACCTTGACGTTAGACCCGTAAGACTTTGCTTGAATGAATAGAGCTGTTATGCTATAGTTTTCTTTTCATATACCCCGCTGAGTACCTTCATTTGTTACACTTTGTTTCTTTCACTCCTCATCCAGACTGCTGTAGTTATACCTTGTTGACTAAGGGAAGCTGGTAACAGCTTTGCTATCCTAGATCCACTGCTTAGAACAATAGGGAACCAAGAACCTTTCAAAGTTGTGTTTGCCATTTGGCCAGGCCTTGCAAACTCCATCAGCAGAGTTATTTAGAATTGTCAACAAGGCTAGAGGATGCTTTGGTTTTCTCTTTCTAGCTGGATATTTTCCAAATGGTATTTACTTGCCTACAGGGTCAATGACCACATTGTTTATCAGCAAAACCCATCTTTTATCCCCTCCTTTTTATACCATTAAAGGACGCATGCAGGATTCTCTGATTTGCCAACCCTCATAAGAGGTGTCCACGCTGGGAAAAGTGGGGGCCAGTAATTCTCCATGGGCGCAGCTTGACCCCGGGTAAAAAATTTTCTTTTGCGGGGACTTTTTTGAAATTTCAAAAGTTTTGTTCCTAATTGGAACAAAACCAAATTTTGAAATCTCAAAATATTCCATGAAATGGAATTTTCTGCCTAGCTCTACTTACTGTCTAAATCAGTGGTGGGCACTGCAGCCCACGGGCTGCATGCGGCCATGAAGGTAATCTGATTGCGGGCCGCGAGACATTTTGCTGACATTGACCGTCTGCAGGCACAGCTCTCTGCAGCTCCCAGTGGTCGCGGTTTGCCGTTCCCAGCCAATGGGAGCTGCAGGTAGCAGCAAGCTGCAAGGACATGCTGGTCTAAATAGACAAGATAGGCAGTGGTTGGAGGAAAGGAACAGAACATGCCAGCAGAATGAACAACATGATGTTTTTGCAAAGTCATGTTAGTTCCATGCCTTTTTTTTTTTTTTTGGTGGCGGAGGGAGGATTTTGCTAGAGGAGGATTAGAGAAACAGAAAGGAAGGGAGAGGAGACATTGAAGTGTGAAAGGCAAGAAGGGAAGGAAAGCAGGGATGGAGCGTGGTCACGGGTGAGACTGAAGTGGAGTGACTGTGCAGAAGTAAATATCCAGTCAGCACAGAGGAGAGAAATGGCCAGAGTAAAAGCTGGGGAAAGCGTCTGAGGATATCACTAATGTCCTTTACTGAAGCTGCTTCTGTGTTTGCTACCTCTGGCTGGCTCCTCCCATGAGTTTCTCTCAGTCTCAAACCAACCTGGTCAGTAGGGGCCCTGGTACCCACAGAAGTAGGGGCTCACCCTTTTTATACCAGATTTGGCAATTCTTACCAAGATACTTCTCATACTCAGAGCACTGTACTGACTCCTCCTACACTACTGTGAGGGGGAGGGTGGTATTATCCCCATTTTACAGAAGAGAGGCAAAATGACTTACTTGGGGTTACACAGCAGGTCAGTGGCAAAGCCAGGATTAGAATCCAGGTGTTTTAGACTCTTGTTTTAACCCTGAGTTTTCTCCTCAAGACCTGCTACCTTTTAAAATATGACATGCCATTGGCAGAGCCTCATTACCATGACTGCCAACCTTAGGGAAGACTGTCAAGAAGCAGGGCAAAGACCCCAAACTGGTGGTATGTTCTATAATTAGACTACCAACCCAGTCGCAACTGTGAACTCTTGAAGCACTACCAAGTCTTACCATGGAGTCAGAAACACTGGAATGTCCAAGGGAACTATCTTGCTTCCTAGGCAAGCTGCACTTAGTGCTAGTCGGTTGCTATACCCCAAAGATCACAAAATATTCAGGTTGCTCCCAGTCCAGTCACTTATCCCAGGTCAATTTTACTTTAGATCTCTCACAAAAGACAATGCTTGTAGCCAATCCTGTAAAAATTAAGAAATCTATAGTTAGTTTTAGAAAAAGAAATGAGTTATTACAAGGTTTAAAGCAGGCAAGAATATATACACAAATGAGTTAGTCTATAGTTTTAAAAGGTGACAGAGTTGTAGTAATCTGTCAGTTCTGAATGTCTTTCAGGGCTAACCCAGGTTGACCCTGGGGATCTCTACTTCTCGTTCATAACTCCAGCCCTGTGAGAATTCAAACAGCAAAAGAGAGAGATCAACATTTTTCAGCTGTTTCTAGTTCCTCCTTCCAGAATTCGAGCTGACGGGATGAGACCTTTTGCATATAGCCTCTTCATCAGGGGCGGCTCTATGTATTTTGCCGCCCCAAGCACGGCAGTCAGGCGGCTTTCGGCGGCATGCCTGCGGGCGGTCCGCTGCTCACGTGGATTCGGCAGCATGCCTGCGGGAGGTCCGCCGGTCCCGCGGCTTCAGCGTACCCGCCGCCGAATTGCCGCCGAAGCCGTGGGACCGGTGGACCTCCCGCAGGCATGTCGCCAAAGCTGCCTGACTGCCGCCCTCACAGCAACCAGCAGGCCACCCCCCGCGCTTGCCGCCCCAGGCACGTGCCTGGTGCGCTGGTGCCTGGAGCTGCCCCGGCTCTTCATCAGTGTATTGTGATGTCCCACAATGGCCCATTTAGCTTTGATTAGAGGACAATCCTTCATGACTGGCTTCACAGTTTCAGAGCAAACATTTTTTTTACAGTTATGAAGCAAAAACTTAAATATTACCTTAAAGCACGTGAGAAAGATACTACAAGTAAGATTAATGCATGCAGCAACTTACAAGTATTTCATAAAGTTTAAAAACATTGTTATAAGTTCAATACCTATCTTAACCATACTTAACCATAGACAGGTGAAAGAGACTGGTTTCCAGCAATGAATTTGACCGTGCTCAGCTGAGGCCTAAAGTCCTGGCAAGAGTTGGCACCTGGTCTGCCAGCGTCACAGCCATGATATTGTGAGATCAAAGACTTTGCCAGCTCAAAGTTTCATAACTCAATTAGTGACGTTGACTCTGGCCCTAGGAATAACAATGCCTGGTCAAATTTATGCCACTGCATCTCCAGTGATTGGATTTGATCCACTTGATTTTTCCCACTGCAAACTAAATGATTCCACCAAGCCCTTTTTGGCCTGATTCCATGTCCATTTCCACACTTTGTCCTCTACTCCCTCAATACCTATCCCTGAGAAATGGAAATGTCATATTCATCCTCTCTCCCGCATGTTGCCAGCACCCTTCATCTTAAAGAAAACACTGTTTTAAAAAGGATTCAAATGAGGAGTTAGTATTCTCCAGTTTGTTTCCAAGTCACAGCATTCACTGCTACAGTTGGATCTCGCAGTCGGGTCAGATTGTTTTATAACCTCTGCTGTAAATTTGAGCAAGCTACTGTTTTAGTAGCTTGGTGCATTATTTTAAATTGCCTGGATTTTGCTCATGCTGCACGCAGTGATCAGTAGGGATGGAGGTGAACTCAGCCTGTAAAGGCACATCTGTTATGCAGGATATTTACATTCTGTCAGCTCTAAAAAGATCTGTATTCTAAGATACAGTAGTTGGTAGGACAGTGCCTGGAAGGGTTTTGTACAGTGAGACTTCTAGAAGGCACCAAGATTGCTGAGGTAATTTTTTTTTTTTTTTTAGTGAGAACATTTTTCTTTTATCATTATTCTTCTGGATCAGCTCGATAGAGTTATCCAGCTCCAGCCCTGTCAATGCAAACAGGAATTGAGAGCAGCTTCTTTCCCACGGGCTTATTGGCTCAGTTCTGCGATATGAAGGCAAATGAAGGGACGCAAGAGCTGGGCCTGAGGGGTCTTTCCCTATCTCCCACCACCTTCAGCTCTCCTTAACTAGAGAAGGATCAGGAAGAGTTAGGTTGCCTTCCTTGTCCTGGATTCTGCTTCAGTGTGCAGATAGGGGTGGGAAATAGAAGTAAAATGAGCTATGAAAAGAGCCACCCAGTTATTCTGGGAAGACAGAATGATAGGCTGGAAGAAGCCATCATGCTTCACTTATCTTTTTCAGAGGAAGGGAGCAGTATGGTGAGATCCAAATCCCATAGTGATGAATGGATAAAATCTCTGGGCACATGACAAAGTTTGAAATCTACTTATAATCTTATATAGTTGTTCTCATGACTGAAAAACTAAAGGGGAACCCACAGAGGAGAAGTTAAGCAGAGTTCTCAGATATCATAGGCCATGTGCTAATGGCTCATCCAAGGTAGAACCATTTTCAGACCATGCTTCAAAACAATGAAGCTCGGCTTCTAAAGAAAATATCGGAGACAGATCTCTACATGCAGGAAATCCACTGATACTGGGCCAGAAAGTGGACACATGACATCTGCATTTTAGTGGGTGGTTAGTGCTTTGTTAGGATGCTATGGATGTGTAAATAGTATATGTGTATGCCATGTGTGTATATAATTTATAATTGCATGACACTTTTATATTTGTTGCTGATCAATTGAATGTAGATCTTGTTTATCTTCAATTTTTATTTGATTCCGTATTTCTGCGGGATCTTAATTCTCTTAGCATTTGGGGCAAAAGATTGGGCTAAATGCTTGGTTGGAGAAAACAAGTATTATTCGGTTGAAATCAAAGGAGACACACTGTTTTACAACAGCTGAGGAGCTGGCCTTCAAATATTTTTCAGTGGGAGATCATAGTCTCCAATTAAAAACTGATTATGCTGCACTAAGGTACTGCATAGACTGAGCCATACCCACTAACTGCACCATCTTGCAAACTTGTGAAACCCACTAGTCTATGTGTGAAGGAAATCCTAATCCAAACACCTTATTTACATCCAAATATACACATGAGTCTTAACTTCCCATATTGTTTTTTAATTGGCCATAGTAAGGAATGAGTGTTAGGATCTGAAACGGATTATAAATCTAAAAAAGATCTTGCATTAATTACATCATTTTGTTTTTATTAGTGTTCTAATGGATCTCTCTCTCTCGCTGTCTCTCGCTATGTGTATTAGTTCCCACCCAAAACTAAATTTCATTATGATCATCCTCACTATACCCTCACCTTGTACTATCCAAAAGGCATTGCTCTGAAACAAAGATAGCATAGTGTATTATTTTTAACTCTGATCTAATTAATATTGTGTGTACATTATTGGAATCAGCACAGTAAGTCCTTTGTTCTTTGTATTTCATGTCACAGTGGATGTTTGCTGTGTGCTGTCATTGTGAGGAACACATTTCTTGCACATGTCCCATATGATGGTAATTTTAGAATGCTTCTCATTGCACTAGAACTTTCTGTGACATCACAGAAAGCACAACTCTAATTGCCACACAGGATGATCTCATTTCTGTTCAATATAGTTACATTGCTTGAAAAATTGTGTGACTGGTGGTCTGAACTCCAGTTCCCAGTGGAGAGGTGTCCACTTAAAAACTACCACCACAACTGCTGCCCTATTGGCAGTCTCAACATAGAAACCGTGGCTTGAATGACCAAAGAGATTTAACTCCCCTTCTGCACCCAGACGTTCCAGGTCTGTTTAAGTCACAATGGCAGGGCAATATGGGGAAGCTACCACTTCCACAGGCTGTGCTACACCTGTTCAGCCATAAATCTAGGACTGGCAACTGTCAGAAGCACTTAGGCCCTCACTCAGCCCAGTACACAAGCATGTGCATAAGTCCTATTGATGTCAATGGGACTTACACAGGTGCTAGGGTTGCCAACTTTTTAATCACACAAAACCGAACAACCCTGCCCCACCCCTTGCCTGAGGCCCTGCCCATGCCCTGCCCCTTCTCTGAGTCGCCACCCCCACTCGATCCATCTCCCCTCCTCCGTCACTCACTCTCCCCCACCCTCTCTCACTTTCACTGGGCTGGGGCGTGGGGGTGGGGTACAGGAGGAGGGTGAGGGCTCTGGCTGGGGGTGCAGGCTCTCAGGTGTGGCCAGGGATGAGGGGTTCAGGATGCAGGAGAAGACTTTGGGGTGGAGCAGGGAGTTGGGGTGTGTTTTGGGGGGGTGAGGACTCTGGCTGGGTGCAGGCTCTGGGATGGGGCCAGGGATGAGTGGTTTGGGGTGAAGGAGGGGGCTCCGGGCTGGGGCCAAGGGGTTCGGAGTGCAGGAGCAGGCTCAAAGCTGGGGCAGAGGGCTGGGACATGGTGGGGGGTGGTGAGGGCTCCAGCTGCAGGTGCAGGCTCTAGGGTGGGGCCTGGGATGAGGGGTTTGGGTGAAGGAGGGGACTCCGGGCTGGGGCAGGGGGTTGGGGTGTGGGAGGGGGTTTGGAGTGCAGGGTCCTGGCAGCGTTCCCAGGAAGTGGCCACCAGGTCCCTGCAGCCTGTAGGTGCATGAGCAGCCAAGGAGCCGCCGTGTGCTGCCCTCACGCCCGCAGGCACTGCCCTCGCAGCTCCCATTAGTCATGGTTCCTGGCCAATGGGAGCTGCGGAACCAGCACTAGAGGCGGGGGCAGTATGCACAGAGCCTCCCTGGCCGCCCATGCGCCTAAGGGCTGCAAGGACCTGGTGGCCGCTTCCAGGAGCCATGCTGGGGTAGGGCAGGCAGGAATCTTTTCAACCAGGCATTCCGGTCGAAAACCAGACGCCTGGCAACCCTAGCAGGTGCTGAAAGCTAGCAGAATTGGGATGAGTTTATATGCACGCTTATATGCAGCATATGTTTCAGTATATTGTTGAAACAGGGCCTACATTTATAAGTAAAATGTGAAGAATTTTTATTTTTAAGCCCAAAATGTAGACATAGATGACATTTTAGTTTTCTGTAATCTATTAGAATAGCAGAGCAGTGCTGCAGCATCTTGTTTATAGCAAGATAGTGCTTAAGCGCAAGATTGTGTCAACGTTGCTCACATTGAATAACACCTTACTCAACAAGATGTCTAGGGTTAGCATATGTCTGTGTTTTCCTGGACACTGCCTCTTTTTTGAGCCTCCTTTCTCTCTCCAGGGGGATTTTAAAATAACAGGAAATGTCTGTGGTTTTTGCAGAGCAGAGAAGCTGCAGCTCAGAAAGAGCCCCAATAGGTCCACTTCCTAATTGGTCCTTCCCCTGCCTCTGCAGAGGATTGGTCCATTCCCCTGCAAGCCAGAGCTGCTGGATTCCGCCCACCTAGGCCCTAGCTCCCAGCCTTGGGGATGGGGTCCCACAGGGAGGTGCTGACTGACGGCTGGCACTGCATCCTGGGCTTGCACCAGCCACCCTGCTACTGTGACAGGGGGGTGGGATAGCTCAGTGGTTTGAGCATTGGCCTGCTAAACCCAGGGTTGTGAGTTCAATCCTTGAGGGGGCCATTTAGGGATCTGGGGCAAAAATCTGTCTGGGGATTGGTCCTGCTTTGAGCAGGGGGTTGGACTAGATGACCTCCTGAGGTCCCTTCCAACCCTGATATTCTATGATTCTATGACACTGCCCCCCACCTCTAGTGAGTACCCCTGGCACAGGTACCCTCTCCAACTTCCCCCCAATACACACACACACACACACACACCTCCAGGTACCCGCCCCTCCTCAATTTCTCCCCCAGTGGTGTCCTCTTTTTGGAAACTGGAAATATGGTAACCCTAAAGATGTCCCACTCACTTGAGTAGAACTAATCTGCAAGAGTCACAGTGGCAGCATTGGGCCCATTTTTATAACTGGGTTGATGGAGGTAGAGGGAGATTAAGAAATCTGGCAAGGGTCAGAGACTAAGCCTCTCAAACTAGATTTCAAAGCCAGGGGTCTCACCATTTCCATCCCTTTTCAGTGACTACCTCCTGCAATGTAAGGCCCAGATTCTGCAAACTGGCGTGACTCATGTGAGGATGTCAGAGGGATCATTTGTAGTAGTGAGAGAATCTTGGAGAGATTTAATTCTAAATACACAAAGGAGGTGAGACTCCGCTTGGATTTCTTCCATGCCTGTCCAGCCCCTGCTGTTTCACTGGGATCGGGTGCTGTTAGCACCTGATATTTTTAGTATTAGGGATCAAGTTGCACAGTTTTGGAAGTCTTGTTCATAATGAATCACAACTCTTTGCTCAAATTGTAGTAGTGCTAACGTTGTGCAGTTTCACCAAACAGACTTGTCCTGAGGAGTAAAGAGGCTTCAGCTACAATGACCAAATGTCTCCTATGAAACAAATTTCACTATGAGAATCTTACAAGAAACTGCTTGTGGATAAACACTCACTAGGGCACAGATTTATTTAGCATAAATGAATACAGCACTGAAGAGGTTTAGCATTACTGTAGACGACAAGGTTTCTTAGAATATCATATTTAAGGTAAGCAAATTACACATTCAGCTTACAGAGAAGTTGCAATAGCTTAAGTGGCTGCAAATGGAACCTCAATGTGCAATTATAGTAAACCCAACCCAAATGTCAGCATTTTTCAACCAGGATGGCTTTTCTCCCCAGACGAAGAATGCCAAGGTGTCTTTTTGCACCCTTAGCTATATTAGACCAGTCCTTTGTTCATTACCTGCAACTGGAGTTCCCCTCTCCCACTGCTGTTCACCTCTTTCTGTTAATTTTTTTCTCTTTAAATCCCTGGCAATCTCTTCATCAGCATTTGACTCAGTATGCAAACAGACTCCCTGGTGGACAGTCCCATGCAACTGTCCACCAGGGAGACAAGTGTCTCCCACCCCTGTGGTTTGGAACTTGTCTTAAGGCATGCTACTTCTGGGGGTATGTCTACACTGCAATTAGACACCTGCAGCTGGTCCTTGCCCACTGATTCGGGCTCACAGGGCTTGGGCTAAAGGGCTGTTTAATTGGAGTGTTGACATTCAAACTCAAGCTGCACCCCGAGTTCTGGAACCCTCCCCCTCATGGGATCCCAGAGTTTGGGCTCCAGCCCATGCCCAAACATCTACACCACAATTAAATAGCCATTTCGTCTAAGCCCTGTGAGCCCAAGTCAGCTGGCATGGGCCAGCCACAGGTATCTAATTGTAGTATAGATGTAACCTGGGTGGACCTGCCTTTAACTACAAGGCCATATGAGCATAATTTCAAATATATATTGTAGCCTTTATGGTCTAATTGATAGGGTTTAACAGAGTTGGGGCTTATGCCTTATAGTGTGGTGATGATTGATGAGGGTTTGGTCTCCTGATTGGCTACAGTACTGAGAGCAACAAGGTGAATATCACCAGATCATTAGAGTGAGAGACTCTAGGAGCACACGAGGAACAGTCACAAGTAATCACATATCCATTTATTAAGAATTTCATTAAGCAGGTAAATGCCACAATCATTGACCCGTAACAGAAGAAAATGGGATAATATAGAATGTACAGCATGAATACTTGCACTACTCACATCTCCATGTGGGGTACATTGGAATATGGATGATCATCAGGTGGCTATCAGTTAAGCATCTCCTGATGCATTCCCTCCCAGCACAGACACAGAGTGGTGCCTTTTATTATGAATTATACTAATGCCCACTGAGGTTCATACATATGCACAAAATGTTCCACCTCTTTCCCTTGTTTGTACTTCCACATCCCACTAACTTTGGGGTGCCCCATTTTCATAGGCTAAATATTTAATTGCTCATGTACTCATTAACATTTACATCAATGAATCACCATAGCAACTTGAAGTTAACTTATTGCTAACACTCTATATCTACAAAAAATTCCCCCAAACATTACAACCCATTTTAATTGGTATCTTGCAGTTTTAACAGCCACAATGTGATACATTTTCCCCAAACATAAGCACTTAACAAAGATATTTACTGTAACAGGACATTTTATGATACAAGGTTACCCTCATGTTAATCTATTTCTAGGCCTGAGGCCTTTTGTTCCAGCCTTAATCTATACTAAATCATTTGTTTCTGTAATAAGCCAATACACACCTGTTAATCTTATACCCCACTAACATTCTTTTTAGTCCTAACCACACAAGCTAAAAACTAAATGACAAATCCTATTATTTGCCTCTTAGCTACCACGTACATAACTATTATGTTGATCCGAGTGACACAGGCTTTCAGTAGAGACTTTACATGATGCTTTTTGGTGAACTAGTATGTAAATACCAGACCCTGGGGATCCCTGTAGCCCTTCTGCACCCTGAGTCCTCTGCCAGTTGACATCCAGAGGTCCTTGGGTCACACATACATATAGTCCCTACTCGTCCCAATTGCCTCTTTTGTAGTCAGTGGGGTACTCAACAGACCATATAACAATCCTGTAAGATACTGGCTGAAATGTCACTACCTCTCAGGGATAGGCTGCAGAATCCATTTAACAGGTGCACTGTGATGCTAAATTAAATAGCAGTTTTGAATAAGTGAAATCCTGTGCAATTAAATCATGCAGTGCAAACCAAGTCCTGTCCCTAGTGAAGTCATTGGAAGTTTTTCCATTAATTTCAATGGCATCACAATTTGGCCTTGTATGCATACAGGGCCTGAGGAGGGCTGGTTGAAATTTTTCTGTCTAAACCTTTTTTAATGGAAAATTGGATTTAAACAATTTTTTTCCAGAAAGTGTCTCCTTTCCTGTAAAATTTTAGATTCTTCAGCAGAAAACTGAAACCCCAAAAAGGGTGGTGGTGGTGGTGTTGCTGTGTTTTTTGTTTTTTCCATTTTTCAACTAAAAGGCAAAAAAATGCTCACAGGAAAAAAATGTTTTTCCAACCAGCACCATTCCACTAGGACCCCTTTTCTTCCTTGGAAACGCAGAGTAAAAAGAATAGGAGTTGTTTATAGGAAAATACTAATTTGTCACATGAAAGTTACTGAACAAACAACAAAAGACGACAAATCCACAAGCAGCAGTGCTTGCAGTCTGTCTTAAAATCACAAAGTATTACAAGCAGTGCCATTGCTGCCTTGATGTATTGCAGACAGAGGCACTCTACCAATTAACCTTTCATGTCACTTTGCTCACATCAAATGCTCCTTGATGCCAATGCTTTGAGAATGTTGTTGTTGTAGATGCAGGCATTGCACATTGTTGAAAACAACCGTTTTCCCCCCTCCCATGTTTCACTGGCAATGAGCATTTAAGGATACCCATCACTAGTAATTTGCAAATGAAATCTGAAGCTAGTTATTCCTTAAATACACCTGAATATATTCATTCTTGACATGCTAAGAGATATTAACATAAGCTCCAGATTGTATTTGTGCACCTTCATGTACATAATAGTGTTACTGGAGAAGTTAATTAAAAACAGTGTAAATATTTTATGCAGTACTTTATAGAGACACACAGAAGGGGGAATGATCATGCAGCAGGCTGGGTAGAGCTAGGTCTCCTGATTCCCAGTCCAGCGATCTAATGACTGCCCCTGATGCCCCTAGTTTTGAGTAGGTATTTATTTTTCACTTGTTTTTTTCAATTTTATGCACTAAATATAAGAGATCAATATTATTTTAAAAGTAGAAAACTACTCCCCTGTGGTGGGGCGATGACTCACTGGCATGGCACCTCCTGCTGGTTGTCCAGGGAATCAGCTCTCCAGCCTCTGGAGCGCCCTCTGCAGGCCAGTGTCTCTCCTGCTGCTGGCCCCCGTGTCCCTCCCGGACCCCAGTACCCTTCTGGATTAGGGTTCTGCCCCCTGGCAGTACCCCCTCAGTCTGAGTCTCCCCACCCAGGGGAACCCCCAACCTCCTATCCCTCCCTTGTCTCAGTGGCTACTGCCAGTCACTAACTAGCCCCCGCTCCCTTGGGCAGACTACAGTCTGTAAACCACTCACCATTGGCAAGGGGGGTTTGGACCTGCTGCGTTTGCCTAACCCTGGGCTGCACCCCTGCAACTCCAGTACCTTTCCTGGCCTTTAGCAAGGCCTGCAGCCTGGGGGTTCTCCAGGCTGGAGCTCCCTAGCTCCTCTAGCCTTTCCCCAGCCCTGCTCCACTCTAGGTACCGTGCTCAGCTACCAGGCAGCCAGGTCCTTCTCTCTCTACTGCTAGAGAGAGTGTCTTTTCTAGTCTCTGGCCCTCAGCCCTCTTATAGGACCAGCTGTGGCCTGATTGGGGCGTGGCCTCACCTGTGGCTGCTTCCCCAATCAGCCTCTCTTTTCCCCTCTGCAGCCCTCTCCAGGGCTGTTTTAACCCTTCCGGGCAGGAGCGGGGTGACCACCCCGCTACATCCCCACACTGGCTAAAGGGCCTAGTCTATTATTCTATGTGCATTATGCATACTATACCACTTATTCACACCAGTATAACAGAGAGAAGATTCTGACCAATCTGTTACCCATGAGTAGTTTGAGTTCACGGAGACTCTTTCTTTGGTCCTAACTATGCACATCGAGTCCCTTCATTATATGATTTAAGGAAAGGGAGAAAAGAGATGAGGAAAAGAAGAAAAATCACAGTCTAGCATTCTATGTGCACTATTCTACAGAATCACAGCAGTTTATTTTCATACTATCGAAGTTGCCACACTTATTTTTAATTATTGGTATTACATTTTATGTACAATAGATGTTTCTAGCACTTTACCGTTATTGCGATTTGTTAGTTTGTTTTCTTGTTTCATGGGAGTTTGTAGTTTTTATCTTGCTTGATTGTTTGCACAGTTAGGGTTACAGTCACTGAGGTATCCTGCAATAGCAACCATCCTGTGGGGTGGTTGAAAGGTTTTTATTTAAATTGCCCAAACAGCAGTGGTGATAGATCAGTGGTGGAATGCTAGCTACGGTCCATACCAATGCCATCAGTGGCAAGCTGTGCTTAAAAAAATCCATGGCATAACATGGTCCCAAAAAGAGATGGACTTTGAGGAGCGATTTGAAAGAGGAAAGTGCAGTCACATTGGAAGGGACAGTAGCTCCAGGCATAGGAACAGTTCCAGAGAGAGTCACACAAGTGAGAAAAGGAGGCAGAGGGGCATGAAGGTGATTACAGTGTGGAGCTTATAATAGAGCACAGGAAGGCTATATCAGATCCACGCAGAGGTAGATTCATGGGGAGCCTTGAACTAAGGTTGTATTATTAGTTTGTCTTACACTGAAGTGCATCTGTCCATTACTGAGTGATGAAAGCTCAAGAGATGCACCATCCACGCTAGACCAGTTTTACAGGATCAGCGTGTGAAATTCACTGAATAGTTCAACTTGCATGAAATGTGACCATGCCACTACTTGTATAAACAGAAACACAATGGAAAGTACACATGGAATACGATCAGGCATAGCTGATACAGAGTCCTTGAAAGCCTGTAGTAAATACACTCATTTAAAGACTTTCACCTGTTGCTGCAAATCATTCATACCAATGACATGTCTGTTGACACTCTGATCCCTGACGCAGAGTGAAGAACATCAAAGAAAGATGTGAGCAGATCAAGTCTCAGGTAGGCATTGCATCCCTGTTTCAGATGAAAGAAATGTCAGGAAGTTACAAAACAGGTGGAATTAGGATATCACCTCCACAGCACTAGTGACGTGACAAATATTAGCAGTTTGAGCTGTCGGCTCATGTGCAGTCACAAAGGAGGTGTTTCAAAAAGAACATTTTCTGTTCTGCTGCTATAATACCATGTGAAACATTGTACGGAACCTCTCCTGCGATCTTCACTCAAATGAATCTCCCATTGATTTCAATGGGAATTTTACCTGAGCGAGGATTGCAAAATCTGGCCATACAGATGATAATAGATTAAAGTGTGTGCAGTAAAATGTCCATGAAACTAGTCAACTTTAGTCAAAAGTTCAGATGCACTATCTCTTTCATGTATTATTCACCATACACATTATTTATATCCACCCATCTTCTTCCCCTCAAATGTCTATATTTCTGACATGTAAACACGCTATCCTCCCTGCATAGTTATTCTGCATTTACTTTTAAATATAATATACACTCATTTTAAATAGGAGAGGTTTCACCCCATGTGTGAACTGCATTCTTAAAATGAAGGCAAGCATATTTATAATTAGAGCCAACAAGTCTGCAAACATATCATTTGGGAATCTAATATCAGGTCAATTTTGGTGATGTTCATCTGCCTGAGTGCTGTATAATCTACAGTTATTGAACCAGAAAAAATCTATTGGAAAGTGTGCTGCAAAACACTATCATTTCAGGGCCACCAAATTATAACATTCTACATGTTAACAGTATGAAAATATATGGAAACTGAAGTCTGCTTGCAAATCAAATACAAAGACAGTACAATGTGTAGGTTCTTCTGATTTTTTTTTAAATATAATTTTAAATTTAACAAATTTCCTTACAATGCTGAAATAAAGGTCTTGACCCTAATATCACCCCCATTAATTTTACATTTGTGAAACTCCATTGACTTCAATGGAGCGATTCCTGATTTACAGCTGTGTAAGTGACATTAAAACCAGACCCAAAGAATTCCATAATTTTACAACATTCACTGATTCAAAGACTAGAACAATGTTTAAAATTTAAGCCATAAGAAAATTTTCCTCCACATAAGCAAATGTTTCAGAGAACATTACCTGAGGTTGAGATTTATAATGAATCCGCAAATCAGGTGAGCCATATTTTGTTACAGTTTTGCATGGTTTTACTCATCTTATCTACATAAGGATTTTATAGTGCCACCAGTCACCATAGTGTCTGAACACCTTCCATATAAAATCAATAGCAATAATGAAGTCCCTGCTGAATTTTATGGAGTCTCTGGTACTTCTCCCTTTTTAGGGTAAAATCTTTGCATGGAATAGGTTTTGTGGTTTTGGTTTTAAAATTTTATTAATGTTTTTGTATGGTGGTTTTAGCTGGACTGACTTCATTTTTTAAAAAAAATCTGTTTGCTTTTTTTTGGGGTGTCAGTGATGTGTGATTCTTATGATGTAACGGTCTTTTCAAAGAGGAAGGTTTTGCAATGTTTCCTAACAGACATACTGTGGATTTACCTACCCTCCTCTAGAAGTTTGTGCCATAGCAGGATCCCTTAACTGAGAATGCTGTGTCCCCACCTCTTATGCACTCTGTCCTGGGCTTTGTGAACTGCATTAACCCAGAAGAGCACAGCTGTCACAGCCATTCATAGTTTAGAATTCGGTCTTTGATGTAGCTGGGGCTTGATCCATTAATTGCCTTGAAAATAAGGACCAAGACCTTGACCTGGCACTAGAAGCTGAGTGAGAACTAATGGGCCAGATATTCTCACAGCAGCCTGAGCCATGTAGAAGACGGGCAGCTGCATTCTCTAGCAGCTGGAGCCTGAGAGTCGTCTTCACATTTAGCTTCAGATACAGTGAATTACAATCTGTCCTGGAGGTTACAAATACGTGGATCATTGTAGCCAGGTTTTATCCTGGGAGGAAGGGATAAACTTTCCTAGTAAGCTAGGTGTCAGAGGCAGAAGTTTTAGCTACTGATTCTACCTAGCCATCCAAGCTTAATAAGGAGTCAAACAGGACCACAATGCTTTGATGAATGGGGCCTGTGAGCCTTCAAGGAAGGTGGAGACAATGTCTCCGCTAGCTGTTGTCTTTTACACATTCTGATATTCTAGTTGCGTCAGGGTACAACACTCTCTACCCTAGGCTGGCGTGACAGAAAGAGTGCTGCGTGCTTAGGGCTAGACAGCTTTGGCCAATAAGACTCTTCACAGGCACAGATGTCTTGCTAGGGGATCCTGGTGCAGCACTGAGGCTTTCTAGGGGGCCTTCCTAATGTCCCTTTGTAATGTATGGTTTGTGCATATTAGGATCCAGTTCTTGTTGTGCTGTCCTAATAAACAATAATGGAGTATGATGTTCATACAGATAAGGAAGCTTTGCCATTTTTTCTATATTCTCTGGTAATGTTTGTGAATTATTTTCATTGCTCCTTTCTCCTTCTTCACCTGTTACAGCTCTCAGAAGTGAAAGAACTTGATTCAGCATGTGAGGAATGTCACAGTGAAGAGGCACAAATCATGGAGAAGAGAGGGACAAAGCATGGGCACCTTTGAACTAGAGCTTGCCATGAGCTGCATAATGTAGATCCTGATGTAGAATGTCACGAAAGTTCAGAGGTATTTTGATCTATTATACATGAGTCAGCTGTGACACTGGGACCCAGATTACAAAGCTCTCCTGCCCCTAATTCTGGTATATTCAGATCTGAGGGCACTAAGTTGGGCTCATTTCCACTCTGAACAGAGCTCTTTTAAGATCTGCCGATAATGGAAGCTGGGAATTTGGTCTACCACCAAAACTGTGTCTGCAATACCATCATATACTTTTCATCATGTCTTTTCACATCACTGCTGATTATCATTGATGTTGGCTTGAAAGCCATTCTCCCTTGTAGTCATCCCAACACCACCGCTTACAGACCTCCCCACCTTTCCCCCGCCATATTGTGCTGTGCACATGTTTGCAACTGCTAGTCAGTAACGCAGGCAAGTTTTATGGCTAATGGGTTGGTGCCTAGAGCCCAAACCGCTGGCAGGAATTGGGAAGTTAATTATTTTCTATTAAGTTGAAATCCTGCCTGAGTGGGAGTTTTGCCATTGACTTCAATGGAGTTAGGATTTCACCATTAGACTCTCAGAGATTGTGTCTAACAAAAGAAAATGTCGCAACTTGATGTACTGCCAATTTGTGAAACTTTGATTTAAAGTTGCTGCAGCACTATTTTAGCACCCTTATGTCAGCGTATGGGCAGCCCCTTGCAGCAGCGTTCTGACCCCATCCGCCACCTGGGCTTGCTATCACTCTTCTTTTACCTAATGAGCAATAAATTATTATTTTTATTGACTGCCTTATGCTCTAGATATTCTACAGAATGTTACTGGACACTTTCCTGTGTTGTGGGAACTTCATATTTTATTTTGGAAACTTGGCTAGTGGCAACTTAACCACAGAGACTAGGAACAGAAATAGCAACGTATGTGCACTTTAGAGAATGGTCTGACAAAATTACAATAAATTACAGGAATTCTACATTTCTCACATGAGCAAGCAGGGACTTTTTTTGTTTGTTTGTTTTTTGAACAGCCAGATGCCATAGAAACGTTTTGTAATAGTCAAATAGTTGTTTGTTAATTAAACTACTTGTCAATTTTCTTCTAGCATTAAAAGACTGGAAAAGATCATTATACATTTTCTTCTTTGATGAGCTTTGGATGTAGTCGTGTTGCCATTAATGGGACTACTGCTGTGAGTAAAGTTGTGCAGGATTTGAGGGATTGGGCTTTCTGTTTAAATTCATTCTTTATTCTAGAAAAACATCCACTGAAGTCATTGGGAAAGTTTCCCTAAGCCTGGACTGAATACAAACTGAATAAAGACTTGAAGATCTGGCCCGTGCTAAATAGCTCTACTCCCTGAACACACATAGCTGAAGGTTCTGGACTAGCCAAGACCAATGTGTTTCTCATTGGAATATTTTCTTCTTTGTTGGCAAAATGTACCTTCTAGTAATTCATATGATAAAGACCACTAGGGTGGTACTGGAAAGAAATATGTCTCCAACTGATAATAGGCGGCTTCAAACCATAGTTGATATAATCCAAGTTTCTCTTTGAAACGTGTTTTATTCAGATCTAGTCCTGAGTGTTGCTCAGCTTGTCCCAGTTCTTTTCGCTTTTGGTATACAGAGACAAGCAAGGCACTGTTCTTCCCACAAGGTTTTTCCCTTCAAAGGACAGGGCTGAAATGGAACTAATATCCCAAGGAAAGTTTGCATTTCAAATGCCAATAAAAGAAAAATATAAAATTCACAAGAATCCAGGAAAGCAGCTTTCTCTGATTTTAAATATTTTGGCCAAATTCTGTCCTCAGTTTGAAGTCAATTTCTTCCATAAAAAAACCCATCATATGTCTATTTGGATGTCTTTCTAATACATTACCCCAGCACCCTACTGTTCTACTGCTGGCTTCTGAGTCCTACTGACCACAAATTCTAACTCTAACTTACCGCTTCTGTCCTCATACTCGTCTACAGTATAGCTAGATTCTAGCATCTTATGATTCTCATTCATATAGATTAAGCACATACTGTACAGTGCACTAGTGCTGTACAAGGCACAAATAAATACAGTCCCTCCCTACCCTGAGCTATTTCACAAGAGGGTAGAATTCACTCCTGTGCAAAGAGCCAGCACAAGACCTGCACCATATAAGCTCTATTTGCAGGATTTATGTGACTCTGGAGGCCTTCTCTATACACACACGTTTCACCAGTTTAACTAAAAACAACTTACTGCCTTAATCTAAATCAATATAAGTTAATGTAAACTGATTGCAGAAGCCAGGGGTTTGTATTCTTTAACTAAATTGATTGGGAAAAAAATTACTTACACTGGTACAATTTTTGTGCATAAATGAGGGTCAAGTGGCACGTTGGCCTTCTGGGGTTTCCCTGCACAGGGATGAATTTCACGCAGAAAAGTGATGGGACTATCTAGAAAACAAAAACCTGAAAATCAAGAAAGCCACTTTTTAACTGGGGAACTGGATGACTTGGTAGGAAAAGAGCCTTTCTTCTCTTAATCACTTATTCAAATCCAACATGTTTAATACGAGAAGTATTTTAGCATTCAAAAGTAACATTTGTATGACAGTGTATAAACAGCATGATCCTGTGCTCACTGAAGTTGATGAAAGCACGATCTGACCCAAATGAAGTAGGTTTTTCCAGTGAAGACAGCACACTGTGTTTATTTCTATTTTTCTGGTCTTGATGACAGCAAACGAGATTGGGATTTTAATTTTTTTAACATCGGAAATACCATGTTATCTTCATAACAGCAGATGTCATTTTTTCTGGCAAGAAAGGCGCTCTTTAATTCACTTTGCTAAACACACTTATGGTTTGATTGGCAGTATGTCAGGAAAATGAAGTGAAAATGGTTATGCAATTGCCAAAACTAAAGAAGACTTGGATTTAAAACATCCGCACCAGAAATCCTGTACTTTTCAAACCATTATTTTTGAAGATTTTCTTTTTCTTTGGTTTTGGTTACAATAAATAGGTCAACAAATGCTTTAACAATGTAGGGCCAGATTTCCACGGGATTATTCTGTGCTGACCTTCTTTGAAAACCAGGCCATGGGAGTGCTGGGTGCTTAGTCCTCTTCAAATTCTGATCCTTATATAAGCACTTAAAGGGAGCTTGTTTCTATTGAAAATCTGGCCCCAACTGGCACATAACCTCATGTTTCAATGTCTGAGGGCCCTCTGGGTGGGGGGAGGAATATGTGAGGCAGGAGCCCATCATTCTGAATCGAAGAAGTCCAAGCAACTGGGGGAGTAAAAGGTTATGTTTGTATTGGGTCTACAGGAGCAACTAGCAGCCCAGCTCCAAGCAATTTAAAGGACAACAGAGCACATTGATAACTGCCACAGATTACTTCTAGGATACTTTGAAAACAGGGTTGCTACTTTTTGCAAAGACCCTGTAGAAGTCTCAAGAAGCAACGGGTATGAATCAAAATAAACAAATTCCATCAGGGTTGGGGGGAAGGTTCAGCTAACTCCAAATATGCACCCTAAAGAAACAAGTTAGTAAATGCAAAACAAAATGCATGGGTGGGGGGGGGGGGGGGGAGTTGGTAGTAGCTAGAACCAGGTGCTCAGACTATGAAAGAACTGACTGAGTTATATTTCAGAAGGATCATTAACTCTCTGGTTCACTGTGAATCTAGGCAGACTTTAGCTTGAATTACAGTGTTAGAATGTTAAAACAAAGATATTGCTTTGAGAGAGAGGACAAAAGGAAAAGAAAGTTCCTTTTTCATTATCCTTCAAAAGAGGGTTTTCCCCTTCTTTTTTTGATACCCTGCTTCCCAAAGGCCCCACATTGTGGCCACCTGCCTCACAAATAGGGTGACCAGACACTCAATATTAGGGGCTTTGTCTTATATAGGCAACTATTACCATCACCCTCCCTGTCCTGATTTTTCACACTTGCTATCTGGTCACCCTACTTGCTGAGAAGGGCTGAATGAAAGTGTGTATCTTAAAAAAGGATTTCAGCAGAGTGCTCCAGCCTCATGGGTAAGCTAAAGTCTCCTCCATGCAACCTTAAACACAGAAGTCATGATTCTCCTCTCACATCAGTTTTAAACCATTGTAACTCAATGGACTTCAACAGTATAACTCCTGAGTGACACTGGTGCGAGTGGGAACAGAATCCAAACCAGAGCCTCACAAGTGTCCCAGGCAGTTTCTCTTATTAAGTGTTTGCCACTGGCATCCTAAGCAAATCTCTTGAGACCTTATGACTTTGTCAGCCCAGCTGCAGAGTTGGATAAAACTTGGAAAACGCTTGGGGCCTGATCTTTCAAGCCTTCAGTGGGCAAAACTTCCATTGACCTCATTGGGAGTTTGCCTGTGCAAAGACTGCAGGATATGGGCCTAAAAGTAAACAACATTTGAGCCAATCTGTCCCAAGTGAGTAAATTCCAATGAACAAGTACAATGAAATTAAATCATGTGTATTTTCCTGTCTGTCTGTATCTCTGTGACTAGAGCCTCATGATTTGATGGATTCTTCAGAAAGCTGTCTCCCTTCGGAAAAAATGATGAATGCTTATGGGCAGGCTCTTTTAATTTAAATCTAGCTTTGGCTAAAAGAACTACGGCAGTTAGAAGTGTGGTCAGTATTTCAAACTGCTGTAGTTTAACCCACAGATAATGCACAAAACAGCCACTTAATTCTTGGCAAAAGCAGAAAGCCCTGTATATATATATTTTTTATTTAATCCTGTATTCTTTTTATTTTAAACAGTAGTGCCGCTGGTAGTGTTACCTACAGTATCACTATGTTAGCTCTGTTGGAATTTACTTTTGCTACAGTTGTAACTTTTCAGAATTCCTATTACCTTTGCTAGAGTGTCTATCTCAGAACTGATATGAGCAAAGCAAAGGAGACTGTAGGAAGTTAATTTTGTGTGTGTTTACTTTAGAGCCAATAGCTCTGAATCTGAAGAACAGGAGCCAAGACATTGAACAATGAATGCATTGTAGTGATACCTAGCATGTTTGCTGTTTGTACAAAATCAAAAAAGACTTTGGTGCTACCTTTTTATCTTTTGCCATTGAGTGCTTTTGCCAAAATGCTGGAGGTGTAATATAATCCCCTGTAATTACATGTTTTTGTAATAGAGCATTCCTTGGCTGTTTATACGGATTAAAAATTGACTTAGAATGCTGGAAGGCATTTCAGCCAAAATAGTAAACAAATTAGCAGTCAATATTGTGCTACAGTTTAGCAGTCATTGTTCCGTTCTACTTTGCTATTAAAGTATAGCTATTCAAGTAATCTATGAATGGCTTCATAGTGTCTTATCTCGTTGCTATGCTAACTTCTTTGTTCCATGCCGCTTTTTTCTGTTTGCAAAGAAACAGCAATCAACGAAATAAAACAGATCTAAGGCCTGATCCTACTCTCACTTACACTGATGTAAACCAGGAGTAATTCCCCTGTAATCAGTGGACTTCCATATGTGTGAAATCAGAATCAGGCCCCTCATGTTGGCTTTACACTGGCATAACCCTACGACCTTCACTGAAGTCACTCCTTTTAGCAACTCTGTAAGAGCCTGATCCTGCACCATATAAAACAATGGAAGCTTTGTTGTTGAGTTAAACGAGAGTAAGATCAGACTTTTATAAGTGCCACTATAAATCAATGTATGAATAAATCAATCAGGGTTCTATTTTACAATGCACTCTCTTGCTCTTAGGGTGCTATAGAAAACCATAGAATGGATGGATGGATAGTAAAACAATACCCTTCACAAGATCCATACACAGATACAGTGTGGCACATTTTTCTAATAATTTAATCTGTTTGGCTGAAAAGTATGGAGGCTTATTTGAACTATAACCAAACAGAATATGTGTGAATTAAGGGCTTGACCCAAAACCAATTTTTTCAATTGACTTCAGTGGGCTTCGTATAAGTCCCTAATAAGTCTTCATAGTTGGTCTGGAAATCTTGTATAATCAGCCTTTCTCTCAAAATTTCTATCACTACCAATTTTTGATCCTGTTTCCAACCCCAGAACCAGGACATGCAGATACATCTGAAAACAAAAAGTAATGGCTAAAACAAAATGGCCCTGACCTCTTTGAAATGGTTAACTAATGACAGTTTTTCTGGAAATGTTTCAGAAATAATGGAGAATGGGGGCTGATGTTGCTCTTATGCTGGCTTTACACTGGTGTAACTCCATTGATTTCAGTGGACTTACTGTACTCTGGTTTTGTACTGACGTAAATGAGAGTAGAATTTGGCTCTGGATCCATGGAAATAAGACAACTTTGTGATTCTCAGCTCCTGTGGCCATTTCCATCTCCAGTTTCCATTTCCTTGGAACTGGACAGCCACCTGGCAAAAATAAGGCAAGATTTTAACAAAAAATGTTCCCCATACCTGTTTGCAGATCTGACCTCTGTTTACATGAAAATGGACTTGGAAAAGCTGCCAGTACCAGATGAAAGTGAGAAATAGCACTCTCGGTGCTAGCTGTTAGCTAACAGCTACAAGTGTTGGTTTACAAAATATTGTTGGCTAAAGCATTTTATAGTTCAAATAGAAAAGAAAACTCTAATAGGCAGACTCTTTTAATTAAGTGCCCTCATACCTGACAAAAATGATTTTTAGTGATTCTACTTTCATGGGCACTGGTTTTACTCCATCAACTAGAGTTTCTCTACTCCAGCTGGCCTTCCTTAAGTCCCCACAGAACTTTCTCCCTAGAGAAGTCCCTCTCCAATCAGGTCCAAGAAACCCTACTCAAAACAACTTAGGTAAGAATGTGGGGTCTCTAGACGTTCTGGGAGGAGGAAATGGAGAGAAAGGTCTGAGATGGGAGCGTTGACAGGTGTTCCCTGGAGTTTTGCATTTACTGAACTTGACCTTCCAAGAGAAGCAGTCAGAATTGGTTTGTTTCCAACTAATGTCATGCAAAAATATTCCCAGTGAAAAGTAAAGCTGCTTACAACATAAGACCTATTTGTCATTCTCGAGTCTTTGTCACTTTCTCCTGAGCTGCAGAGGACATGAATGAAGTGGAATCAGTATTTTGTTCTTCAGGATTTGGGGACCTCGGGGTGTCTCCTCACCCCATGGACACCACAAAGCTCAGGTCCATGGCAGCTCCCAAAGCAGTTGATCCATGCTACATGGATCCACTGGCCATTGCAACCTTGTAGTCACCATAGGGGCATAGACTGCTGCAGCTTCAGGGCTATGGTAGCAGTTGAAAAGCATCCCTGTTGCCACTCCACAAACTAAAAGGATTCTTCTGTTCCCAAGCCTCCCAGGGAGCCCTCTGCATCAAGCCTAACAAGTTTGATTTTGGACGAGGATCAGTATGTAGCGTAAAGTAAATTAATATATTACTATTAAAGAGGCAGCCTGGTTTAGTGGTTAGGGCACTGGCCTGGCAGTCAGGAGAACTAGATCTATTCCTTACCACTGACCTGTTGTGTGAGCTTGGACAAGTCTTTGTGTCTTGTACTTTACCTGTCTGATCTATATAGCTTTGGGGCAGGGACTATCTTTTTTACTATATCTATGTACTATATCTATGTCTTATCCGGTGAGTCCCCATTCTCATCTGGGGCCTCTGGGCACCAATGTAATACAAACAGTAACAATGTATGTGAGTGGAATATATCACATAATAACGTAAGACACGAAAAAACCTAGTAGGAAACTGTAATACACAATGCCTCATTTATGAGTTTGGAGGGTGACACTCTCCCATCAAGTTCTTACACTTAAGAAGCATTCAAAATTAGATTGAACCAAACTTCTGTTTCCCCTTCTTGTTGTCAGTCTGACTCCAATTGCTAATCTGGATTTAAACTTCTGTCCCCAATCGCTCTGTCATTTCATTAGCCTCATTTAAGTAGCATGGTGTTACAGGAAAAATAGGTGTTTTCTTTATCAAAAATCTATTGCCATTTTTTCTTTTCTCATTCAGTGTATTCAAAATGATGTGAATGAATATAAAGCTTGCTAGTGCTGAGAATGTCCCCTTTTGTTGTGGTACAGCAAGTGTCTGGAGTACATTAGAGGATTGGAACAAAGTAAGTCCTGGTATTGATTTTGTCAGTAGTGTTGCTATGTCAGACGCAATTTTCCCATGTGTATGGAGAAGAGGGATGGTCAATTTAAAGGCAGCTCCAAGTTTTTATTTTTCATCATTAGACCTTAGGTGATACTGGCAATTCCCTGTGGCTTCTGGGGCTAATAGTGACGGCAGCTTGAAGTAGAAATATTAAAAAGTATCCAGACAAGATACTTTCTCTTGTTATTCTAAAATCTTGATCCGGAATGTGGAGGGAATATCCATACGATATGACAGTCTTCATGGGTGAATTGACAGATTCATCATCTGATGAGCATTCTCTGATCATTCCTGCTGGCTGAAAAAGTATTAATTGGGCCAAACAATTAGCACTAACTGTTTTGAGGTTTATCTTCCACTATCAATGGACAAATCTAAGAGTTCAATGGTTTCATTCATTTTATCTAAGAATGTTTATTGGAAACTTATCCAAAATTCTGTGGGATAGAAATCTCCTGAGATTAAACATTTGAAACATTGTTGTTTAGGTCTCAGGAAACTGGGTGTGATCATTCCATTATGCACCAGTTTGAAGACCAGCTAACTCTTCGTTATTCAAGTGAAAAAGCACCAGAAAATTTAACAAATACTGGGCTAGCTTTTGATCTCACTTACATGATATAAATCCAGAATCACTCTATTGACTTCAATGGATGCTCTGTGGAACTGAGATCAGAATCTGTCCTGTAGTCCTCAGTCACCCCAGAATGAGGAGACCATATCTATGTTGTACAGCTAGCCATCACCCAGACAGACCTTTTTTGGGGGGGGGGGGGGAGGGGAGAGAGAGAAATCTGGTAAAGTTCAACTTATTTTGCTAGAATCACAGATGTGGTGTTAAAATGGTGGCTGTCTCAGCCTGCAATGGTTTGAAACAAGAGCTTACATTTCACAGCAGTTAACCTTGATTGTGCAAAACAATGATCAGTCTACCATGGAGAAGTCCCATAATACACTTCAATTTAAAAGAAGCAAAACAAAATCTGATCCACTGGTAATCTTAGAAGTTATTTGCTCTAGCAGGTCAGACAACTGCTCCAGTTGCTGAATTTAAAGACCTACATTTGCCATTCCAAATGGTTTTAAGTATAGATGGTGTATATGTTATAAACTGCAAAACAGCTTTTCAGTTTTAAAAGCTTTACTTTATACCAAATGAACTTCACTATATATTCAAACAGTGGATGATACTGTTGTTTTTTATAATGTTGCCAATTTTTTGGAATACATGAATACCTGAAGGGTAAAACACCTATGAGCTCAGTTAAGGGTATACAAAATGCCATATTTGTATTCACTTTTTCAAGTGCATTTAGTGCTCATGAAAGGTATCAGGGTGACAGACTAGGCCAGTGAAAAGTTATTTAATTACATACACAGAACAAATATGACGTGGTAGCAGAAGTGCACATTTCTCCCACCCTGTCCTGCTATATCTAAAGGGAATTATTCTATGACTGAGAAAGTAGTTCAGTATCTATGCCCATTCAGTCTTTGGCATCCCTACTGAGACAGTCAGCAAGGGTTTTTTTGTTTCTTGTGTGTGTGAGATAGACATTTATGCCTGATTCAGCAAAGCTCTTAAGATGTGTTTAAGTCCATCCCTGTTCACCAAAAAACTTAAGTACATGGTTAACTGTAAGCAGAGGCTTAAGTCCCATTAAATTCAAAATGACTTCGTCATCTGCTTATTATTAAGCACATGCTTAAGGGGTTTATTGAATCAGGGCCTTAAGCATTAGGAGAGAAACAGAGACCTCTGACTTATTTCACAGGGGCCATTGAACAGTCTTCAGATAGATAGTAATGACTCTCACTCACTTCGGAGCAGGGTTGGCTTTAAACTGGTGACCTAGAGGTGAAAGGCTCTGCAGCCCATTAACAGTCCCCTGAGCAATCCAGCCCTATTTGAGTTCAATAATTAATGAAGTAAAATCAAGCCAAAATGTAGCCCCATTGATTGCCTTTTTTCGGTAATGTGTCCCAGTCAGTATCAATAATTTTTAAAATGCTACAATAGAAAAGCCTATGGAATCAGAGCTGCCCACGTGTTTTCTGGCAGGTTTAAACAAGGGAAGTCTTGCAAGGGCAGTCTTAAGAATTGAACTTGTTGATTAGTCTCTAAAAATGTTTCAAAACTGACCTTTCCACAAATGTTGATAGCAGCTATTCATCAAGGGTAGCTAATTTATGTAGTAGTGAATTATTTAGGGGTCTATTCTCCTCATGATATGCAGACATAACTTGCATTGACACTAATGGGATATTCATATGTGTGTGTTGAGGGGAAATGAAATCTGTAGAGAGTATTTAGAGTATATTCTTTGGGGGAGGGGAGGAATTAGCAAGATAAACATGAATTTGTCATTCTTTCATAGGTAGGGATGTGTGTGTGTGTGAAGCCCCTTAACTAAAATATATGCAGTTCTGAAACTAAATGTGCAAGGGGCTTACCCTGAAATGTGGGCCATATGGGAACCCCAATTTTAAAATGTGTGGCTGCTAGAACTAGGAAATGAAAATCCTGCATTGTGGCTCTCTGTGTTATGTGTCCCTTTTGTGGGACTTGGACATCTGGCTATTTGTGTACCCATGTTCAAAACTACAGCAGGCTTATTGTATGTTGGTATCTGTCTGAAATCTATAATTACTGTTTGTTTTGGCATAAAATAACAGATTGCAATTAACTGTTTTATATGTTTCAGCTTTGATCTTTAACAGCGAGCTTGCATAAGAGAGAGAGAGTTCTAAACCCGAACCATTTATCTAAAAAGATAAATTGTTTTAGGGCAGTATTAAGGCTACTGCATTTAATGGCATCATTCAGCATTTTCCAATCTGAGTTTCAAATACTGGTTTAAGACAAAATTAAGAGTCAAATTCCACATTTCTCCAATATGCACATACCTCTTCCATTGATTTAAGGGCCAAATTTTGCCCCAAATCTCTTGAAAATCTGTAAACAACATCAGGCTACATGCATCCCTGGTGTAACTTCACTGACTTCAATGGGATTAAATATGACTCCAGAAAATCTATCTTTGCTTTAAGAGGTTGCTTTAAAGCAACACTGCCAAAAACTAAAATTTAAGACCAAAATATACATTTTGTAAATAGATATTATATACGCACGTATATATTTAAAATATGTATTTTGTTATGCATTATTATTAATACTTTATTGTTTGTTCAGAACCACAGATAAGCATGGTCTCTGCCCTAAACAGCATACAGTTTTGATTTCGATTTCGGTGTTGTATGATCTAGAGGTGTTTCACTATGATCATTATTACATTAAAATGAAAACATTTTACCTTTAAACTTGATGCGTTTTGTTTTTTTTAGAACTGACTCATTTCAAAACATCCCAGTTTCTGATAACACTCCCCTTTAAATAGTATTTCCTGATGGTTTTAATCTGCCGCTCTGTTGAGGTCACATTCGGCCAGGTTCTTACATGGGAGCTGGGAGGAAGTAGGTTATAAGGGGCCTTCCCATGTGTGCCCCTAGGATCCAGCACAGTTGCAGCCCCAGCCCCTGTGATCCAGGGAGTAGAGAGGCTGCCCCTCCTTACTCCACTGGTGGTGGTTCATGATCCAGGAAAGGGAGAGGCTGAGAAGAAGGTATGGTCATGGTTCCACCTCATTATCATACTGGCCATTAGAGTCAGCTGGCTGTGTAGTGGGGAGGAATAGTGAACTACAGGGGAGTGGCAGTGGGAGCTTTGCTTCTTCATGCCTGGATCCCCTGCTATGTATTCTGCTTCTGTGATGGAGAGTATCTACAGGGGCAGTGTAGACCTGCACTCCTCACAACACAGGATATGTCCAATAGGCACAACTGCAACCTTGATAAAAGGGTATTTCCAGCAAAGGAAAAACAGTGTAGCTAACTGGATATACAGAGGGAATTGTGATATTGGCACAAAGTGCTGTTGGGCGCAAAGTGGTAAGTAAGTAAGCTTCAAGCTTTTCAGCGCTGCAGCAACTTACTTCCCTTCAGTGCTCCTCCTGGCATGTCACGGCTCCTTGAGCCTAAAGGCTCAATTTAGTAATCTTAGGCCCTGTTTGTAACTCTAGTAGGTACAAAACTTCCAGACAAATGTGATTTTTCAAGTTGGTTGTGTTCCTTTACTGTAAACACTTCTCCTCAGTGCTGGAAAGCCCAAAATAACAACACTGTCTAATGCACAATTACTGAAAAGTGAGGCTGGCTAGAAACTGACCTGAAACAAAAATAAGACTGAGCAAACTAGTTACACAGGAACAACATGCAAAAGAAACCAACAGAATTAACATTGTAAAGTAAATTGATTTATCAAAACCCTCTGTTTAATTAAACCAAGATTGTATCAGTAATTCACAGAGGAACTATTAGAAAAATCCATTATCTTGACAGCATGTCCGTTACGGTAGGAAATTGGAAAACCTAGTACAGAGAAAAGAGTTCACCTAAATAGCACTTTAATATTTCTAGGAATAAAAAGTTTCCTAGCCTGAGGGGATTGCAGGTCATTTTAGCCTTACTTACTTTACAAAAACATTGAGCAGTTGATACAAGTCCCCTCTCTCCTTTGTTTTATTATATTTTATATGCTGATGAACTAGAACTAGATGATATTTATCACTTTCGCCATTGTTGGATTAGCAGGTTGACATAAAAGTGTAAATTCTCCCCATATGAGAGAAATATGAATTCAGACATGGTTAGTAGCACTTGTTGAAAATATTTCATCATAACTTTTTTGAATGAAAAACAGCTTTTTGATTACATGGAAACTTTCTCATGAAAATTGTTCCATTGTTTGATGAAAATTTTCAGGTTTTCATCAAAAATCAAAACTTTTTTTTTGTTTTGACAACCAAAACCCCAACATTTTTTTTTTGGAGGATAAAGAGTTTTTTAACTGGATAGTGCTAGGTCTTTGTTCATTTGCATTGTTTATTTCTGCTTACAGGATTTAAGAGTCATTGCCTGACACTGAAGAGTGATTATTTTGAAACTGTATTGAGTAATCAAGCTGGAGACTCAAAGTACCATAACTCACCCTGTCATTGTGATCCACTTTCATGGTGCTGATGTTTCCAGTCACTGTTAGCAGACCACAAACAAGTATGCAGAAAAATATGGATTGTCATTTCTCAGCAGGGCGTCCTATTGGTATTCTTAAGTGTCTTATCCCTCATCAACCACTCTAAGTAACATGGGAGAATGCTGCACTGGAATGCTGGTGGCTTTAAAACCAGTTCAAACATCAAATAAGATGTACACGGGGCATAGAAAATTATTTCTCACTTCATGTGTAAAGTATGTGCATAGCAGTCTTATGAGATCATGGAGTTTTACTACCAAAATTACTTGTTTTCTTAGGTCTTACAATGACCATCACACCAGGTCATGTAGGCCAAAACCTAATGGGAAGAAATTACAGTCAGAAGGGGCAGTACCCAATCTGGACCATTTGTGTGCCTAAATATCAATACATTTTAACTCACTAACACAATGTCTACAAACAATTATATTACAAAGGACAAGGGGAAGGGCTGTATTCTAATATTTGTTGTTGTTTTTTTTAGCACAAAACCTATCTTTGCCTTTTGCATCTATGGGGGCTCCCCCAACAATAGAAGTGCACAATAGGGAATGGGTGCTCAGCTCTGCAGGGGCCTCTGGGGACAGGGAATCGTTGAGGAGGGGAGGACTAGAGCTAGAGCTTATGCTGTTCCAAGATTTTTACCATCCTCTTCCTTATGGAAAGAGCACGTGATTCTCATGAAAGCTTCTCTGGCCTGGGCACTTTGGGTAGCTACTCATTATGCAATCTGGGACTGCGGCATGGTGCAGCCTGGGTGCATTTTGCCCTTATTGAATATTTGTCCCTGCCCAGTAAGAAATTGAATATGCATCACTGCACTTGGACTGGTAACGGATTTATTCAAACCCCTTTTCCAGCTGGCATTTTCAATGCTTTGGTCTGCAGCTCCTTAAGAAAGACATATGCTGGGATTAAAGGATCTTGAACTAACCTCCCAGGTTAGTCATAAAGTACATATCAAAAGTGCTACAAGCTCTCTTTCTCTTTGGGGAACGTAAAGAGAAATGTTATAAACAAAGTAATACAGGGTAATTTTTAATCTATCAATATAATATGTGCACTACTTTTCCATTCCAACTTAAAAATGTGCTAGCTGCAGAATTCTTTCTAGTAACATGACACCAGTTATCTTCTCTTTCAAAAGCTTTTATTTTTTAAAGGAACTCTCGACATTTTATGTCATGTCTAACATTATAATGTAACTTAAACCCTTGAGATTCATGGGCTTTACTTTTTCTTTTTTTTAATGTTTGGAATCCTTTAAAGAAAATCCATGTTAGGAGAGTAAAGTTCCTAAAATACTTATTCCCCCTTGCATCAAACAATAATATATTAAATAATGAATTTGTACCCTCCTAGAAAAAGTTAACTATAAATACACTTTCTGCACGTACTGAGACTGTTTCCTTGGGTTCCATTGCAACGTTGTTTTCTTCTAAGCAAGTTGGCTCTTCATGGTACTACGGGTGGTTCATTGCTTGGCAAGAATCCCATGTTTAACGCAGCCCAGTTTCTGAAGTTTGGTTCAGCCGTATGGGATAGGGATTCACCACATTTATTTACCTTTTGACAGTTCCCAAGACACTCCCTTAAATATCCACCTCTGGTTTTCCTTTCCTACACTTGTCAAATAACAGATTTGGAACAAATTGTGTAGAATTACAAGTGGCACAAATACAGCGTATAATTACCTACCTTGCTACCAAAAGACAATCATAATTATGTTGTTGGTTTTTTTAAATCACACTGCAGAGATAACTTGGTTTCTGATAGTTTTAGTGTGACCATGACCATAATAACACTTTAGGCTACTAATTAAGAAGTGTGGTTTAACCTTTTTTTCCTCCTGGAGAAAATTATGGCCTAAGAAACAGTAGGCAAATGGACACTTTACACACTGGCACATACACAAAACTCTTGGAATTGACTATATTGGAACATGTATTTCCATATATCTAATGAGGGTCTAGATAATAATGGGTAAAGTTTCCATGTGGTGAGTGGGAAATTAATCCTGTAACAATATCAGAATGTGTGTCTACATTTGCAGCATGCACTAAAAATGTATCTCTTGCTTAGATCTTAGATTGCTGTGTTTGCAAACTGAATATTCAGCAGAATTTTAAGGAAAGAATACATACAATATGGCAACTGCAGCTGTTGGGGAGGGGGGGAGGGAGATACGAGCTGTCAGTTGGCCCAGCTAGCCCTTATGGCAAAGATGTCAAACTGTACTGCCTCACACCCTTTACACATGTCACGCTATCTACTGTTGTTTATTTGCTGCAGTCTTGGTCAGAGCCTTGGGACCTTCATCCCACCTGTTCCTTTTCTCAGCACATCAGACGTGCTATTGCATCTGTGGCCATGTAATTTGTTCCTGTCTGTTAAGACTAGCTCTCCAATCATCAGAAAAGCTTACTGGCCAAGACGCCATCCGTGAGAGAGGTAGCCATATGGAATCACACGCTGTTTTCTAAACATTATTATAAAGTATGTTGAGACCGAGATTTCACACTTGCTGTTGCTGGATATTAACAACACTGTTCTTATGCTATGCAGTAGTTGGATGTTAGAGAATCTTGTTAGGACAAAATCCCAAATGTGCAAAATGTTTTTGGTTTTCTCTAAATAACTAGGATCTCTATTAAAAGCAATCATAAAAGAAGCAGTGAGAAGTAAAAATGACCTTCTCCCAGAAAGACAGAGGATGAGAGAACATTGGTAGGAGATGGTCCCAAAGTAACACCCTCCCTCTGCCCCATGGTGTTAATATTAAGCAATAGAGACCATAAAAGGTCTGCTTCAACATATATTAGAATAAAATGTTACATACAGTACTGCAGAACCCCAACGTAAAATCTGCACTTACATATTAAAGGTCAGCATTAGCATTCAGAAATAAAGCCTTGAATGCTGAAATGATGACCCCCAATTTCTTTTCCTTGTCCCAGTGACTGACCTCCAACCTTTTCTATTTTTACCCTCTGACCTTTTCTATTGTCTCTTCAATCTGACCTGTTAAAGGCCCAAATCCTCCTTGCATGCTAGAAACACCTCTTCTGTTTATTCTACATCCCTGCCTTTGTAGGGATGTGACACACCTCTATGTAACTCTTTGTAACTCAATAGGCTCACATTTTAACAAGTAAGTGTACTCCTTTGCCACCTGTAGATGTTAAACACCTGTGTTAGGAAGGCACTGAATGTTTTCAAGGTATTTCTGAATAGATTTGTGAATAAAGGTATCTCCTCAATCTCAAGACATGAAAACAATAGTCCCACTGAGGCAGAAGCACTGTATTAAAAAATTTAAATGTGTTTTAGTTCCACCAGTCTCAGGAAAAATCCTCTTTCTTTCAGCTGTGAAATCCCTCTTTCAATACCTCAAATAACCCTCCTGAATGAAATCATTCCAGCAGAGCCCTTGCAATTAATTCCATTATGTAAACCTGCATTGTACACACTAGCCTGACAAATGTTTCTTCGGAGCTTTTTTCTAAATTATAAATCCTCATCTAGACACTTTTAAAAGGGCTGTTTTTCCTATCCTATAATATAGGACTAAGCACTATGGGCCAAATTAATCTTGGTCAAGATTTTCAAAAGTTATGCTCCTAAATCCATCTTTAGAGGCATAAATAGTTGGCCTCATTTTCAAAATTGCTGGGCACCCAGAAGAGATCTCAATGTGAGCAGCTAGATTTGCAGCACTTTTGAAAATCAGGCCACCTATATCAGAGAACTCCCTAAGTATCATCAGCTGGGTCATGCAATGCTGCAGATTGGCCATATTCCATCTATGACTATAGGAGAGATTCTCTGTGTTAACCTTCACTGGACTAGAAAGGTGGGCATCAATCATCCAGTAAAGTTCTTAGTTCTGCTGGGTTAGTGCAATGGAACTTTGGCAGCATGAGTAGTGATGGGACTTTCCAGAGGCTGAGTGGTCAAGGTTTCCGCCACGTGTGGGGCTGAGGCTTTAGTTGAATGGATCCCTAAAAAAATAAATTGTCAGAAAATTTCATAAGGAAGTTTTCAAGAAAACCCTGGATGAAATGATAGATTACTCACAATTTATTTTTGTTTTATTTTTAAATTTTCATAGAGAGCATTTGCCCTGACAATTAACAATAATGGCCAAAGAGTGTGAGAGGTAAGAGCAAACACCTAGCCAGTCATTGAAAGAATGGAATTTTGCTAATCCTCTTACAAAGATGCTATTTCATGCCAAAGTCTCTTTCTGAATAAGGCAGTCAAACTCATTTTTTAAGTCAATGAAGAGTTGAGCGGCAAGAGTCTCTGATGCAGATATCAGCTTCCTCCACAGAAAAGAGTTTACTTTGCATCTCGCTATATTACATCATAGATTAATCATGGGTCCACATTAATTTGATACAGCAAAAACTTACTACTCCTTCATTGCTTGTGAGATTTTATATCCTCTTTAACAAACTGTCACGTTTTATTTCACAATAGAAACAGAGGGCCACCTGTATAGCCTCTAACTGGCCTTTAATTTTGCTTGCCCTCTTGTGTGTGTGTACCAGTGATTCTTCCCACAAACGTGGGCATGAAACCATTTTGTGCATAGCTAGCACAAACAAACACACTTAAATGACTGTTTGAATATGCAAAACAAAGGCAAGCAATTATGTTATTTACACTTTACAAAGGTCGATACATGTTATTATTCCCATTTCTGGTGGGGAAACAGAGGCACCAGAAGAGTTAAGACTCACCTTTTTAAAAGTGTCTTTACAGTGTCTCAGTGTTTTGGGTGCCCAACTTTACATACCCAGGCCCTGGTTTTCAGCCGTGACAGATACCTATAACTGCAGGTTGAAGCCAGAGTTTGGAAATACATGTCTAACTTTGGACACCCTAAAAACTGAGGTGCCCAAAATTAGAGACCACTTTTCAAAACTGAGCCTAAGTCATTTGCCCAAGGTCACAAAGAGAGTCAATGGTGGAATCTGGCCTGGAACCCTATCAAGAGAACTATGATTGAGCAAGGCCATGGAAATCAGGCATGCTGCTCTCTCTTATTGTATTTTAATACAATTAGAATGTTAAAAACAAAAACCACAAATGACAGTGAACATTTCTGTGGTAGATTGTTTGGGTGGGAGGGGGGTATTTACTTTTCCTCTCTAAAAATGTAATATCCTGTCTTCAATTAAGGAATAAACAAAAGACTGGCCCATTTAGGGTGAGAAGTAGGAGAGCAATGAATGAGTCAGTTGTTTCTAACTTTACACAGCACAAAAACATCAGACCCGCTGCGGGATAAATCCCATTCTGTGGCATGCTGTTGTTCAAAGAACAGAAAGAGGAATTAGAGTTTTATCTTCATGCACATGCAATCAGGCAGAATCTCTTCATAGCACATATATACAGTCAGTTCATGTGCTTGGATACATAGCAAAGTTCTCGGCAGTTTTTGGCTTTTTTACACATACGACTTTATGAATTACATCCATGCAACAACATGAGTTTTCAGCTAATATATTATAAGGGATCATCACTGGATGATTTCTTTTAAAAGGTTCTGTAATTTCCACATGAAAACATTCCATTTGGGGGGAAAAGGGCACTTCTAAACTGCCTGCACTAAGCCTATAGTAGTTGGTGACTCTTCGGTAATGCAGCTCTGTGAAAACATCTGGAGTCTCTAGGGATTACTAGAGTGGTTTGAGACTCATCAGAAAAGTCCCCCTAGCTCAAGCATAGTTTACACTACACGAGCCTTTAACCATGATGCTATCTAGTTACACAGACTTTTGGGAATTATACAAACCACAGAGCACACACATGCTCATCACCTTTGGTAGCAGGAGGATGAAAACATTCACTGTGATAATTTGGGAGCTGGCCTGTGTGAATTTACCCAGTGACGGGAAACCTAAATTTTACCAAGTAGTGGAATTAAAACCACAGGACAAAAGAGGCGAGACTACTCTAAAATAAGTAGAGCTATCAGGACATGTATTAAAAAGATTAAGTTAGAGGCAAAAAAAAAAAAAAGCTCTCATTTGCTTTTTTTCCTGGCTTTTTCCAATGCATACAGATTTTTTAGATCATGCAGAATATTAAATATGATAACTTTCTAGTCCTGCATATAAAGAGCCAGTGTGGTATTGTGGGAATACTCTTGCACAATTTTCAACATTGGCAAAATAGATCAAAACACTCATTTTTAAAAGTTTTGAAATAATAAGTCCAATGTGTATATCAAGTGCTGGTTCTCCATCAAGAATATGAAGCTAAACTCAACAATGCACATTTGGCTGCCATGTGCTAGAGACACTGTTCTGCGAGTGGATCATCATGCATGGCAACATTTGGGTCCTTGGAAAGACGCTAAGGCTCGTTCCTGAAAGCCCTCCATATTTGTTAGTCCAAATCAGATGTAAAATGTAAAGTGGTATAAATTAGTCGCTCCTTATTTAGACAACCTTACACATCAGTAGAGTTGGTGTAAGCTTAAGGAAGTCTAAATTCATGTAAGAGAGGCTAACTTACACCACTTTACACATCACATCTGAATTTGGTCCATTGATTTCAGAGGCAATTCCCCATCTAACCTCTTGCAAGATTGGCTCCAAAATGTCATTACATTTCCTTTGAAGGGTTTGTTGCTAGTGTCAATATAAGAGACTGAGCACTTTAGTTCAAGAGGTAAAGCTAGGGTTGCCGGGTTTGGTTGGATGCATTCCTGGAGGTTTCATCACATGACATAATGTTTAATTGAAGATTAATCTTTAATTCCTGGAGACTCCAGGACAATCCCGGAGACTTGGCAACACTAGGTAAAGGCCAGAGGTCGCAGATTTGGTTCCTGCAAAGAAACTAACCAGAAGTCCCATTATAACAGGACCCAGATAAGTTATTGAGATGTACTGATGTTCCAACAGTACATGGGGAGAGAAAAGAAATTGCTGCAAAGTCAAGGAGCTACATTGGAAACCGTATAGTGCAATGAATGGATGGAAATGTTTATTTTGTATAGGAATAAAAAAATAACCAATCACAGGCTGTGCAGATTTAAAAAAAAATTCACAACATTCAGTGAGAGTGGGCCAGTGCCCTGTTTCCATCTTACAGCTTTGTTCAGCAGTTAGTTAAGTTTATCCCCTTTTTGGTTTTGTTTCACTTCATCATGTTTCTTGCTGAGAGGCCATCATTATAGGCCTGACTTGAATACCAGAGTTATGAAAAAAGAGCTATGCTGATGGAGGATAGATAATGACAAAGACTTCATTCTCCTGTCCAGACCATCAGCTGAGAGGGACCAGTTATCAGCTGAAACTGAGCCTTGAATTGCATGTTTTCAGTGCTGCAGGCGGGAGATGGTCTTGAGTTACAAAGCTGGGTCTCACATCAATTAAAGTCTGTGTGCACAGCAGCTGCATTCAGAAAGGTGGAGAAGATTTAATCTTCACCTTTCACCTTGGTGAATACAAGGTCAGAATACAAGGTTACCAAAACAGACTGTTATTAAAAATGGATTGCTTCTTCCAACTTAATGTTAAATGTTCACAGGTATTAGTAAAGTGCTTTATTACTTTCTGCCTTTATTAAGGTGGCTTGCACTTAAATAACAAGGAAGTAATAAAACTGCTGAAAGGGGAAAATAAATAATTACAATAGACTTGCAATGTCTTTAGCAGTTTTGCTCTTTCTTCTTGTTGCTCATCATTAGAGGAATATTTTCCAGTGTACTTTATTGATGGGTAGATTAACTGTGCTGCCTAAATGTATGGAAAACCTATAGGGATAAGGCATTGAATGCATGCTTAGCAGCTCTCCATGGGTTGGTGTGTTTATGTGTGAGAGAACATTGTTGTGGGCAAGAGGGGTAAATTTAAGAAAGAAATATAGTGGAGGTTTATGGCATTAGCATTTTGGATACAATTCCAGAAGTCACGAAGGCCCAGATCCTCAAAGGTGAGGTGTCCAACTCCCACTGATTTCAATGAGAAATCAGATACCTAAACACCTTTGAGGATCTGGGCCTAAAGTCCCAATTCACCCCCCAATGAAGTCAGTGAGCATCTTTCCCTTTATTTGTATGGAAGCTGGATAAGGCCCTAAGAGGAACATATATTGCTGTTCTGGGATCCTTTGACCAGTGTGCACTAGTGCTAGGCAAAGCGAATACTCTCTTTCTGGTCTGAGTATAAATAGGTTTGATCTAGGATTCCGGTTTGAGGCCAAGCCAGAGCCAAATGCCTTCAGATTCAAGTCATTAAACAATTGTGTCCTTCAATTTCTCCTTTCACAGAAAAGTAGATATCTTCATAGGGAGTAAAACACTGGGATGTAGTATGTTTGTATGTTATATAATGCTTATTTTCCAGTGTTTCTTTCACAGAAAAATGTGTGGCTACGGAATATGTGTTCCCAGTGTTCATTCATATGTTCTTGAAATATGAGGTTGAATCCTTAGCCTGTGGTTGAAATCCTGGAACTATTGAAATCAACAGAAGCTCGTCATTGATTTCAATAGGGCCAGGAATTAACGCCAGATGAGCAAAGTGGAACTTTTACAGTGCTAGTTAATTTACAGAAACACCAGTGGCTTGAGCTACCACTCTGTTGCATCGGTTTTACACTGTTGACTTCAATAGAAATAAGCTAATGTAAAGCTGCTGAAACTGAGTGGAAGATCAAGCTTAGTGAGTAGTGGCTCCCGACTGTTTCAAAGATAATGGGTGTTTATTTGTGCATGTGAATAAAAACTGCCAAGGAACCTGGACAGAAGGGAAAGGAATCCTCAATCCTAACCTGAATTAGGGGTCAGATTTCCCAGGCAGCCAAAACACACTGGAAATGCACACACACAACCCCAGTAGGTATGTGCACATTGGGTGAGGTGGCACACAGATGGGGCATATGCCCTTTTCAAAAACTAAGCCTGAGTATATATTAATCTTATATGTGCAGAGTATCACTCAGGACAGATGTGCAACATATCAGTTATAACTGAATATGACTTTTTAACATGGTCCAGATATATTAAGCAACAACTGAGGAAGTATCCAGAGCATATTCTAGTTCTCATTCTAATAAGATGTACGTATTTTACTTATATGCGGAAACCACATGGTCACCACAGTAATACTAGTTTGTCAGCTTTTTTTCTCACTTTGATGGTTTATTTTTGAAAACAATCTGTTTGTTAAAATCTGTAGCAGGATTTTTAACTTGACTTGTTATTTAAAACATGTGCCTTATTTTCCTGAGTGCCTAATTCTATTACTTACTACTGTTACATGCTAAAATGTAGCATTTATGCAGTCTTGGAACTGACAATCTCAAAATCGTCATTTGACAATAGTACTGTTAAGTATAGAGGGGACAAAGCACAGTCCCATCCACTGCCTAACCTCTCCAGAGAATCTGGCAGCAATGTGAGCCTAGAGTACTCCTTGGGGTCAGGGGAGCATACCAGATGTGATTGCAGTAGGCCCATGCACAGGGATGTGACGTGGAGAGCGTGAAGCAAGTTTAAGCAGAAGACAGATGCTCAGCTCTTTCTGAAAATCCAGCCGCAGGGCTGGAATAAAGCATCGGCATTATAGGCCAGTGGAGACTGACTTTCATTTCAAAAGAAGGTAAGTGTCTTGCACACGTGGTTGTGAAGGTAAAGCTTGAAAATGTGAACGGAGCATAACTGCAGTGATGTCTACCTGAGTCTGCAGAAAGCCTGTGTGATGAGGTGGCCTACCCCTTTAAGAGCCGGAGGCTGGAGCAGGCCAACCCCTTCCAATTTACCTTGCCTGACACACCTGGGATGGAGTGTGGGGTTTAATTAGTAGAACCAGCTGGGTACCAGCAGCCAATTCCTCTGTACAGAGGAGTAGGAAGCTGTAAGGGTGGGGAAGAGGGATTGTGGTAGGGGGTTACTAAGGTGAGGAATGGTTCCTAGGAGTATTCCAGCAGGGAACCTCTAGGTATCAGGTGGGAACTGAGGAAGATGGTAGAGGAGTAAGTAGGCTCCAAAGGGAATCTTGAGTTTTCAGGGAAAAGACTCCAGGCAGGGAAAGCCTGGGAGACCCCAGTGGGAAAGATGGGTCGTATGGAATTTGAGAAATGTTTTGTTATCTTAATAACCTTTCCCCCCCCACCAAGGAGGGGGTTTTCTGAATGAGAAGAGTTTGAGTATTTTGATTGAGAAAGAGCCCTGAAAGTGGGGAAACTGAGGCAGGGTGCTGCAGTGTGACCTTATGCCATGAGTGGATGCAAAAGGAGGTGACTAGCCTTTTCACAGCCTGAAACAATACCTCTGTGAACTGATCCATTCATCTCAATGAGGGAGTCCTCCCATTACCACCTCTGCAGAAGTATACAGTAAGAAAAGAATGCTTCAGGCCCAACCCACCCAAGCAGATATATTCTGGTTTCAGGGGTAAGTACTGATGGCCCCCTTGCAACTATCCCTACTGCTCCTGAGGAGGGCTCGTTTCTTTAGGAGGAAGGCTGCTCCCCTGTCGGCCTGTGAAGGGATGGTACCCCCCTGGTTACCATTCCAAGTGGGGGTTGTTGCAGGGGGAAGGGCCATTGTGTTGTGGTTGGCGTCAGAGTGTTCCTTGAGACCCATGTTCTGGCATTTCTTGAGCCTCATTTTGCATTGATATGGCCCTGACTGCTCACTTTGAAACCAAAAGGTAATTATGATACAAAAAGCAGTGTTAGCTGGAATTGCTGTGACATATTTTCCCTTATGTATCTGTAAGATTCCTTGCTTAGATTGGCTGGGATGGAGTAAATGGAAATATTTATTTCCAGAAGAATTAAATAAGCAAGATGGCTGGGCTTTTACATATTGAAGCTACGAAATGAGTGCAGGCTTAAAGTGTTGTCGTTTTTAAAGCTCGCCATGTGTTCCTTGTGGCTGATGTCAACCTTAGATATGGGGAAGACAGAACAAGCTTTTAAAATCAGCAGCTGACTCAATGAGAGGGAGCAACTGTTTGTAGTTACTGTAAATTATCCCCTCCCCTGTCCCCCGCAATGTAAAACGTTGAAAGAACCAGTGATGATTAAAAAAAATCCCTGATCAGAAATCCCCTGTCAGATTAGAAACCAAACAGTTGCATTTTTTTTCTTCAAAAACTCTGCTTTCTGCATACTCAATCTTCTGTTCCGTTTGCAAGGCACAGGGTAAAACAAAGAACTAACTCTTGGGGGCACAAAAGCCTAAGCCCTGCACAGAGCTTCACTCTGCTAGACCCCTGCATGGAGGCTATTGACTTGAGCAAGGCTTTGCAGTACCCCTCTGCATGGCTTTGCACAGGAGCGGGGTCCACTTGCATGGAGTTCAGTGCAGGGCTTAGGCTAAACTCACCTGAAATTCTGCTGGCAACATGAAAAATGAATGGCACTGTTGTATATAGCCTCATTAAACACAGATGTAGCTATGATGGGCTTGGTATCTGGGACTAAAACTCAGCATTATGTATACATATCCTAAAATGTAGAATGTTTAAAAATAACCTTTAGGAATGGAGAAGGATGCTATTTATTAATCTAAGAAATTAAAGATCTTGAGCGTAGCAATTTTAATATGAGCATTAGGAATTGGAAAATCTGACATTTTAATGGATAAGTATGGAATTTCTTTTGTGTTGCTTTGTCTTTTAAAATATTGTTTGTGGTCAGTGTGTGTGATGTGGCTAATACCCAGAGTTAATTTTGCCAGTGCAGTCTGACTTTGTTTGATCTTTGAAAGTGAAATGCGGCCCATGAAAACACTGTTAAACTAAAGAGAGCTGCACAGGCTCAAAATGCCACATTCTGATAAAGGGTAGTTAGGGCCTGATCCAAAGCCCATTGAAGTGTGTGAAAAGGCATCCATTGACTTCCAGGGCCTTTGGAATGGGCCCCTCATATGTAGGGCAGAAGAGAAAAAAGAATCTTAAAACCCTCTTTAAAGGAAATATAAAGAGAAATGCTTTTGATGCTGGTTTTTAACCTGATGTATCAGTGCAAAATATGACAGGTTTCAGAGTAGTAGCCGTGTTAGTCTGTATCCGCAAAAAGAACAGGAGTACTTGTGGCACCTTAGAGACTAACAAATTTATTAGAGCATAAGCTTTCGTGGGCTGGGTTGTAGCCCACGAAAGCTTATGCTCTAATAAATTTGTTAGTCTCTTAGTGCAAAATATGATACTTGGATCCAAATGCAGAATCAGTACCTGCTAGTGTGGACTCCTGGCCACATTTAGAGCCACACTTGACTTTGCACAGGTGTGCGGTGTATGCTAATGGACCTTGATGTAGGACCAAGGTCTTACGGAGAAGTGAGGAGAGAACTTCAAAAGATTTGAAATTTGATTTTAGTTTGGATGCTAATCTAAGATTTATCTGAATTTCTTGGCTGCAAAACTGAGCTGGAAATTTCACAAGAAAAGGGGTTTTGGCAAGATCTCTGGTATTTCCTGCTTCCAGAAATACAGCACAACCACCATTTCTTAGTGGGGAAAAAAATCATGTGTCCAATGTCTGACTGCTAACGTGCATTTCTTTTGCATGATCATTTGGTTGGGTAAAGCCAGGTCTACTGTAGAAAAGCCATATTCAGTGTTGTGGAGTTCCACCCAGAACTAACCTGTCTCTGCGACCCAGCTGGGCAAGGCTGCAAGACTTGGCAGAGAGGAAGGATGGTCCAGTGTTTAGGGCACTGGCTTAGGACCTAGAGAGATTATTTCTCTGCTCTGCCACAGATTTCTTGTGTGAGCTTGGGCAAGTCACTTGACCCGTCTCTGCCTCCAAGCTCATGCAGAATGTAGAGGGTGAACTGCAGCTCAGTATGCAATGTGGCCAGCCACTGAACTTAGTTTATTTGAGCATTAGAGTGCCCACCCGTTCACAAGGAGAAAAAGAATGGCTGTATGAAAAATACAGAACCTAGCTTAATTGTAAGGAGCAGCAGCTCCAGCTTTCATGGTAGAGAAGCACTATGAAGCTAAATCATGCAAGGTCATAGACAATCCCTTTAACATTTGTTTGCTACACCTTGTCTCAGTATTTTAAAATACTTTTCAGTTTAACCCTCAAATTGTCAAATTCTCTAGTACAGTGTTGGCTTCTCCAGCTTTCCTCAACAGGGTGCAAAACACCCTGGTGGAGAGGATGTAAGCCTGGCCCCTCCCTTCCCCCTCCACATACAGGTCAGCAGAGCAAGGAAGCATGCTACACCATTCTAAAAGCTGATGCAGTCGGGGTGCACTATACCAAACAGGGGCCCACTCTTAGCCCACTGAAATTAATGGGAGCTTTGCCATTGCCTTCAATGAGAGCAGAACCCAGTTCCTGATCTTGCAGCTGTGGAAATGTATCATCAAAACCTTTAATTCATGAACTGTGGGTGCTGACGTAAGCCACTGATCAGTGTGTGTTGTGCCCAATCCACAGAGGATGTGAGTCTGTTACCGCTCACCACTTTAGAGCCTGGCTCTTTAACTCAAGCTGTAAGAAACTGATGTTTTTAGCTTTGGAGGCCCCAGTTCAATTTCTGCTGTTAGCCAAAATGGCAGCTGTCATATGAGTGGGGGCCCAACCACTGCTACAAATCTCAGATGCTCAGAATAAGCTTTCTTTCTCCAGGGAAGAAGCCCACTGGTCCGTTTGTGTTAGCGAATGTGAGTCTGTTATAGCCCACAGATACATAGCTTGACTCCATAGCTTAAGCTCTCCAGACTCTCATTTTCAGCTCTGGAGTTCCCCCACTTCATTCCCCAGTGTGTCAGCCAGGATAGCCGCAATCACACCAGCTACTTGAACATCTAGCCCAACTAAATGAAGAACAAGCACTCTGTGAATGGAAAGTCTTCCCCAGATCATCCTCGCCAAAAAAGAGAACCAGAAAATATAAAATTAGAAAGAAAGAAAGAAAACCTTTGCCTGCTTGGGTTTTTTGTTTTTCTCCATACTTTCTTTTCTTACAGTAGAAATATCTTCCCTGATTTATTTGAAGAAATGCTGGAAGCCTAAAGAACTGGAGTAGGAAATTTCAGGAGCCAAAACCTGAGCTCCAGCTTTCATGATGTTACGATATCTTTTTGTCTCATTTTGTTCTTCCAAGGAGTACTCCATTTGTCTGATGTTCCTCGTTGTTAAAACAAGAACCAATTAAATAACTTTTTCTTGGGAATGGAGAGGATTTTAACCCTGCCCTTGGATGCATTAAACTGGGAAATTGTGGTGGTGATAGTCCTAACAACAAAAAGCCCCTTACCAGAAACATCTTCCCTGGTGAATTCCTGCTCCCCCACTGCAGAGTTACCCTGTTGTAGAAACATTTTCCCAGGATGCCTTTTTGTGGCTGGCTCTTTAAATATGGCAGAGCCATGAAGCTGTTAGCTTTAAAGTGGTAATTTTGCAATCAATAACAACTAGCTATACCTTGCACTGACCAATGTGGGGGAAAGAAAGGTTATGTTTTCATCCAGTTTTCCCTTTCATATTTCTAAGGAGATGGTTGCTGTGAGAAAGTACTCTCTCTGTTGCCCTTTGCAGACTATAGTTCATGTTTAAAGCACTTGTGATTTGCAATAGGCAAGTCCTCCATCTGGTTCATGGTACAAAAACAAAACAGATATGTATATCTACAACAAAAACATGCATTTGTGTGATTATATTCTCTTCGAGATGAATATTGCTTAAAAACATACTCTTTATCGTGGCTGCTGCTTATTAGCATTGCATTATTCTTACTGAATAATAGAAATCTGTTGAAGCTGGCTTTTACCTGGGGCCCACCTAGTCAAATATTAACGAAATAAGCTAGTCAACAAGAAATGTTTTATTATTCACACAGTTCTATTTCGCAGTGTCAATCGGGGTTTCTAATGTCTTTCCAGAAGAGGCTAAATGGCTGAGCACTCTTGTCATCAAGCTTTCTACATTAAATGAAAATGTGCATTAGGATGTTTTGTGAACTGGGTATCTCAATGTTTGGGTGCCCAAGTTGAGACACCATAAAGGTGCCTGATTTTCAGGTGCTCGGTGCCTAGCGCTTCTGAAAAATGAACACCTGAAATGGACTGTCCAAAATCACTAATTGTTTTGGAAAACTCACGCCTGTGTATGCCTCTAGATAGAAGCATATTTTGGCTCTTTTTTACTGAGGGAAATCTGGATAATTTCTGACACCTGTTATATTGGTATCACCAGCAGAGTAAGAAGACAGTTGAAAACTTTAAACCTTGTGAGTTTAGGTTAATTCTGATGTTTTCAATAGAAATATTTTTATACACTGCTTAATTGACTTGAATATACAAGAAGCATCATTTAACAGACTATGGAATTGTGTATAACTATAAATATACAGGTGAAGTATACAACAGAGAATGCAAATTCTTCACTGGATCTAAGGCTGGCTTTCTTGGGACTCCCCCCAGAGGATGGCTTCACTTTGTGTCTCAGACAGGTGTATGTATTATTTTTAAATAAACTACTCCAGCTTTCCTCTACCAGGGTGTTTCGCACCCTGTTGAGAGGATGTAAGCCTGGCCCTTCCCTTCCCTTCCCTCTCCCACATACAGGTCAGCAGAGCAAGGAAGCATGCCACACCATTCTAAGGCTTGGCCCACACTGGGGCGGGGGATCGATCTAGGAAACGCAACTTCAGCTACGAGAATAGCGTAGCTGAAGTCGACGTTTCCTAGATCGAACTAAGTTTACTTACTGCGGGTCCACGTGGAGCAGGCAAGCTCCCCCGTCGACAGCACTTCCTCCTCTCGGTGAGCAGGAGTTCCGCAGTCGACGGGGGAGCGCTTCTGGGATTGATTTATCGCGTCCAGATGAGACGCGATAAATCGATCCCAGAAGATCGATCTCTACCCGCCGAATCAGGCGGGTAGTGTGGACCTAGCCTAAGAGTTGATGCAGTCAGGGTGTTATCACTCCATGGCCATGAGTTCTGGGAGGGCACAATGCATCCCCGAGCTACCCCTAAGGGAGAACTGTATTTACATACCAAGGCAGTATGGAAAGCACACTCTTGTCCTAGTATACAGCTCAAGTGATACTGTTTATGGGTCCAATTATTCTAGAAAGTACAGAAGACACAACATTATTATAAAAATAATCATTTAATAAGAACAGTGACTTCATTTACCTTCCAGCAGGATCAGCAAAGGACAATGGAGCTTTGAGTGACCTAAGATGGCTTATCCATTAACTATCTGACTTTTATATTCATGGGGGAACTTGTTTTCCTCTATGCACTACAAATAACCACTCTCCTTTGGCATTAAATAATGAAATTCAAATGTACAGAGTTAATCACTGGAAAAGTGCTTCATCTGAAAACTCTATGGGGTATCATGTTTGAGAACACAAGTGTCCTTGTACAGTATGCATTTCCTCTTTGGCTAGTGGGTTTGTTCATGCAGAGATTTAGGGCAGTATTAAATTACTGCCTGAAGCCATGCCTGACTATCTCTCTCGTTAATTACCTTCCATGGCTTTGGGACAGATTAACTGATAAATATATGAATCCCTAGTGTGGTAACCCTGACTATGTAGTTAGAATAAACTGAGAGGCCTGTAAACTCATCAGGGTCTGTGAAAGAAACTCTTTTCTTCTCCTGCTCCTCTTGGTTGGTAGATTAAATAGGAATATGTTTGCTATCTGAGTAGCCTGCATATCCAACCACGTTGCATGAACTATAATATCATTATTCTGGCAACTAAGAATTGTACAGTAGTGTTACAATTTCCAGGCCAAAAGCAAAAGATTTCTATAGTTGGTCAGAGAGAACAACAGAAAACATATCCAACGCTTCTTTCTTATGTTGATATTAAAGATCGGCCAGAATCAAAAATGCCTCTTCTTTTCTTTTCTGTGTAAACTGATGTACACTTGGTGGCATGCTCTGAGACATCCAATAGCCATTCTACTATTTCTTCCTCAGAAATGCTTCTTGGCAATTGGTAGTGCTGGAACTGCCATTCCAGAATTATCTAAATACTGCTTACCAGATACAGGAGCCACTCTGTTTGCTTCCCCCCTTGATCAAACCCTATTCTCTGCTGAGACTACCAACAAGTGTGTCAATTGGCCCCCTTATACATGGCTGAACTATTTGTTGTGAATTATTTGACAAATTGAGACCACTTTTGTTTAGACTGTTAATTTATCCCAAGACTTTCACTTGTACCAACTAGTTTCTTATTTTACACTATTCAATGAGCAGTTTATGGGAACCACTTTCAGCTTCTGGGTTATTCACTTTAATTGTGTACCAATTGTTTATCAATTATTCTTGGCATATGATTACCTAGTTATATGTTAATGTTTCCTTGTAGGGATGATAGAAACTTATCTGCATGTTCATAGATCAGAGTTTTCAAGACGGCAGCTCATGGTTTCCCCTTCTTCCCCCGCAAAAAAATGGTAGTTTAATATTCACTCACATTCACCCATAATGAAGTCGCATTGATTCACAAGAATATTATTATTTTTTTTTCAAACACTGCACCAAAAAAAGAGGTCACTTGCACAAAAAGTTAATAAAACTGAACCAAACCCAGTTTTTTTGGACAAATCTTTTTGATTATTCCCTTCTCTTGCCAATCATGATACCTTTTTTTTTTTTTTTTTGGTCATGTGACCATCTGTTAATTGAGAAATGATCTGAGACCAACAAATGATTTCACAAATGCCATCAAACCAGATCAGGTGGTTACTTCTTTCAGTCGCTACTTCCAGTCACTGAGCTGGGTTAGATATGAACTGGTTACCTAGATTTAAAAGACTTGGTATCCTGTTACCAATCCCTTGAGTCATCCAATTGCAGATAGCAAAGATACTAGAACTATAGAAATCTGGTTATCAGACATGCTTTCAAAGGCGGATTATCTTCTTTACAATTTCTATAGGCATATGTGACAATGAGCAGGGATGAGAGAACTGACTTGGAATGTCATGACAGTGTGAAATATGGTTCTGAAGGCTTCCAAGCCTTTGCTGCATCCCTTTTAAAAATGTCCATTAGCTCAGAGATCTTCAATTATGAAAATGAAATAAAACTCTTGGAGAGGCCTACTTATCATGGTTCCAACTTTTTGAGGTTTTGACACATGTATGGAATTTCCTTCAGTTGAAAACACACATTTTTTAGAGAATTACATGAACGTGTAAGAAAGAATGTGTGTGTCCAGAAAATATAAGAACACTGCTAGTCTACAGCTCCTTATGGTGGTTGGAGTTTGGATTTGGAATGCAATTACACTGACCTGGTTATATCCTGGACATGCATAGCAACATCTATTCTCCTGAGTCTCATTACTCCAATTCCTAAGCACCTGTGTGATTTATGTCTATGTAAGTATTCTGCTCTCCACAACAGTAATTTTTCTTCAGTCTGTTCAGCTTTAACTGGAACATGTTTGTTAAATGGTGTTTGGAGAGATGGTGGTGATGAAATATTTTCCCACCCTGATGTTAGGATCATTACTGGTCTTTCTAGGTATAAAGCTGATATTGTTAGATTGTATAGTTTGAACAGTACAAATATGAGGAAAAAAGTTACTGCACTTGTCTTTATAATCTTGAGTACTTTTTCCCATCACTATTCTAAGAATTACGATATACAAATCAAGACTCACTTAGAATAATTAAGGGTAGTTTTACTTCACCTGGCAGTTCTTTAAAATTAGATTAATTCCAGTCCTTGTAGTCAGATACTCTTTCAGAATCACGAAGCCATGGCCATGTAAACACTGAAGTAATTATGCCTCCTCTTCTTTTTTCCTTCTAATGTTCGTTCTTACAGAAAAGAGTCAACTTGAGTTTCAGAGTGTCTGCCAAAGGCTTTTGGCATTCCCCGGGGAATGACATTTTACATTCTTTGGCAAATAATGTCTGTCTCCAGAAAAGCAAGAGGGGAAAAACACCATTCCTCTTTTTCATCTAATACCAATGTTTGAACTTAATGCAGCTCTGCTTTTATTTTCAAGCTTGAAGAACATCTTGCATTGACGCTGATATACACCCTTTTAAGCTTCATTGGTTATAGTTGAGAAGTTGTCAAAGTGTAAACAGCATTTAAAAAAATTAAGGGGGGGGGGCTATTACTCTTCCAAAAACATTGTGATGGTTTTCACAGGTTTATGTTAATGACAGAAAGCAGCGGATAGTTTTATTTCAGTGCCTTTTTAATCTGGGTCATTTAAATTTTTTCTTAAATACCCGTATTTAATTTATGTTAAAAATACAGAAAAAGAGATTTAAACTAAATAAATCAATAGCATCATAAGAGGTCAGCTATGAATTCTTTCAAGGATAATAAAGAAAATATATGTTGTTCTGACTTTTTATATATTAGGGGTGTGGATGTGTGGCCCAGATTTCCAAAGATAACTAGTCACAGTAGGTGCCTCAGTTTTGGAGTGCCCAGCTTATAACATTTCATGGGGGCCTGATTTTTCAGAAAGTGCTGAGTGAGTGGCTGCTGCAACCTGGCAGTATAGAGATGCCTCGGGGCTACACCTGTGGCCGTATCTGCCAGTCTGAAATGTAGCACGCTGTGGCCAGAACTTCACCTCTCTAGAATCACTCCAGTCATGCCCTCTACTATATTGTATATAGGTTCTTACACTGTGCTCATTATTGTATCTGAGTGCCTTGCAGTAGTGCAATAAACAACATGACTAAAATCTGTCACGGTTGTTCTCAACATCTTCTCCCCATGGGGAGAAATGTGTGCAGCAGAGTGTCTTGTTGCTACATGTTCATATTGGAGAAGTCAAGGTAAAAGAAATGAGCCTTGCACTTGGAGCACAAGGTGGTAATGGCCCTTAGTTCCTGTAGGAGTCCATTTCACAGTCATGGGCTGGATCTCAAAAAGGCTGTCTCTTGGGGACCATGGGGAAGGTGGTGTAAATAGCGCTGATACCCATGCAAACCAGTTAGGAACTCCCAACACTACAGTAATCTTCACCAGGGGAGCTCAAGTGGAGGGGCTTATTGCTGGTGCAGGAACAAAGAAAGGAAGTGTATTTAGACAGAATCTGCTCTTACCCTATTTAGCTAATGTTTGTTATGCAGAGTCCCTCTGAGAAGACTTCTGGCCTCAGACCTTCCAGTGGGCCCAAGAAACCATACTTGCGCTTTTTTACTTCATTTTTCACACTATATATTTTGTCTGATAGTTCATACAAAGCACGATAAGCAAGATAATACACCCAAGCCTTGCACTGAATTAGAAGCCATTTTAAATGTCTGAAATACAGAGGGTGGAGGTTACCTAAATGTGCTGCTGCATCAGAGGCACACTGAAATGTGGGATTTTTGTGTGTGTGTGTGTGTGTGTGTGTGTGTGTGTGTGTGTTTGGGGGGGTGGGAAGGTTGCTTTTTACATTCTAAACAACAGGGTTATATCTTAGCTCAATGGTTCTCAAACTGTGGTCCATGGACCACCAGTGGTCCACAAGCTCCATTCAGTGGTCCCTCTAAGGTGTGCACATGGGTGGCTGCACACGAGAGAATGAAGGGCCACCCACCTAATTATATAGCTCTTTGTACTCTGTTAGCATGTAACTAAATTAGCATGGCTCCTCTAATTAGTTGCCTGGACCCTGGAGAAGGCGCACATGTGAGGTGGTGGCCTTGGGAGGAATAGAGGGTAGGTGGGAGGGGGCAGTGGGGTGAGAAGACGGGAGTGGAGGGAATTTGGGATGTGCAAGGCTGAGGTGGCCAGAGACAGAGGCAACTTTCCCCAGTTTCAGGGCTGTGGCTGCAGGGGAGATATCCCCACTCCTTCCCAGCCCCAGCTCAGGGGCTGCTGCTGTGGGGGAGAGAGGGCACAACCACTGCATTAGAAAGGTAAGACTACTGATATTAAAATATTAGTCAAGTGCTTTTATTTGTAGAACAAAAAAATGTTTATTATTAAGGGGTTTTTTTTAATGTAGCGCTTTTATCCAAAGCACTTTACAATAGTTAGCTAATAGTACAAACGACATTTGGAAAGATCATTAAGTGGTCCGCCGAGACCCTCAGTAATTTTCAAGTGGGTCCATGGGGAAAAAAAGTTTGAGAACCACTGTCTTAGCTGATAGTCTGATCCTGTTTTGCAATTCAAGGTGTCATAAATAATACAGTACTATGGTTTTTGTGTGTGCTACAAACCAATATGGGAATGGATTGCAAAATGCAACTTTTATGAGTCATCCTTTTAATATTATCTTGATTTAGGACAGACTGATGGTATATAGATAAATACAGCAGGGGCCAGGAATCACTAATAGTTTGTTCCATGGGAAGTCTATGGAAGTATAACAGATGTCAAAACCTCAGGAACTGTGAAAATTGAAGGGGTCATAAAACACTTAACACTTCTGACTTCTACGCTTGATCAAAACTGAGTAACTAACTCCATTAACTTCCCCCTCCCCAAAATATATTAGATGCTCCAGAATCTACTTTGAAAATATGGAGTCTCCATATAGCAGGTGTGGGATGACTCTGAATATGAAGAGAAATAAAGAGCTGTAACTTTCTAGCTTGTATGTGTGCCACCTTGGGCTGTGATCTATTCGGGTTCTACAAGCTCAATGTCGTTGGACATGGTTTTTCTCCTATTCAAGAACTGACCTATACAGTGATGCAGGAAGCAAGCGATCTTAGTGATTCAGTACATTTTATTCTTTCTCTGACTCTGCACTGACTTCATTCCACAGTACGGGTACTATGTAACTGGAGTTTCTTCCTTCAGATAAGAGCTAAAACGAAGGTTCTGACTGTCACAATTCAGGACAACTGCCCCTGTATTTCCCCCTCTTTGATCTGTCAAGGACACCCACTCTGGGCTCCCAGCCCTTCACCTGTCACCTCTCTTGGGCAGAGACATTTGTCTGTCTCCCTCCTCCTGACTGGGGTTTTTCTGGGCTGTACAGTTCTCTGCCTACACTGTGATGTCTCCAGCAAGCCAGTCTAAACAGGCCAGCATCTGTGCTCTGCTTTCTCTTCAAAGGCTATGAACTGTTATAATTGCCACCAGTTATAACTTATTCCACTATACCTCTTTATAAGCAAGCATATTCATTCTTAGGATGAAAACATTACAGAGAAAACACCCATGCTAATAAACTTTCCGGAGATCATCCCAAAGTCCAGTAAGGTCTCTGGACGGAGTCCGTCCTTCAACCCCCACACAGGGTTTCTTTGTGGTTATGAGTTCATAACAGCCTTTCCTCAGAACTAGCACCGCATAAATAGTTCAGTCTTTCCTTTATGCAGCTTAGGGCTTTGATCTTGAGACTCCAAGAACAGGTAACCAGCAGATAATGGCTCCTACCTCAGGATGTAGCTTCAAAAGACTGGGTTTCTGCATAACTAGAAGTGGGGAATTTTGCATTCACCAACCCAGAGAGCTCCCCAAAAAACCTGCTTGGCATGTTGGTCCCAAAAGTCCATTCTTGCCTGGCACATCATCCACTATAGTCCCAGAATATTTTTCTGGGTTAGTCCTAGTGTCCCCACCCATGTTTCTAGTTAGGATAATTTATATTCAGTGTTCAGTTCCTCCCTCAGTCTTAATTAGATATGATTTTCTTCTACTTGTTCTGTCTTACACTATTACATATTAACTGCTATGTTCTATCACAGACATGGCTCTATTCTAGTGATCAGTGACTGCTATTGTTAGCCCTAGCCAGGCCAGAAGTCCTAGGGAGTAAAAAGTTAAATGTCGACACCCGTTGGTGAATGGCAAGAAGAGCAGCCCAGAACTGTTTGAGATGGTGAACAAGAGGAAATGATTGAATTGCTTCTGTTATGTGACAGTTGGCATAGTTTGGTCAAAATTCAGTTAAGTTTCAAAGCTGGGAGTAATAAAATGCTCTTATCCCTGTTGGTAAATGAAAGGACAAGAGAACTGCACCAAATTGACAGTGGTGAGGAATCACCCTGACTGAGGCCCTATTCAGGCACTGTTGGGTAAGGGAGCATGGACAGGTTCACAGGGAGGGACAGAGCTTCTACCTTTTCCTGGGAGTGCCTCTCTGAGAGTAAGAACTCTCTCTACCACTGATTTCTCTCCCACAACAATGCAGCTTCAGCCTTGAAGCCATCCACTGTCCCTGCAGACGGAGCTGAGCTGAGGCAGCGGACAACACTGAGGTGGCTTGAGCTGAAGCCTCAGAGCAGAAGAATGCCAGTGTGGGCCTCCCTACCCAACAATTAAAGCTCCAATCAATGGGCCGGGTGGTGGAGCAGCCCAGATTGCAATTCCCTTCGGAGCTAGAGATAGACCTGTGAGAAATCTTCGACTCCACTAGCCCTGGACAGCAAAATGTGAGTGATGAGCAGGGGAGGAAGTGGCTAGACTGCACCAGCCACTCACAATGGCCAGAGGAGACCTGAAGTTGGGACTATTGTTAAGAGTAGCAGAGGGGTCGAAGTCTAACCTAATATATACTGTTAGATACTTAACAGCTGGCTTTCCAAAGTTTATTTTGTTGTCCTGCCTAATAAAGTTCTCTGTTTTTTAAGCCCCTGGACTCAGTGCTTGCAAGTGGGGAGAAGGGTGTCCAGGAGGATACACATACAGTCTCCCAGGTTTCTGGGTGCAGGGGTTTGACCTGGTGTTTAAGTTTTCAGAAGGAACCACTAAAAAAACTGAACCCCAGCCCTCTTTGCTCCTGACTAACACCTAGCAAAACAGTTACACTGTGTAAGTAACAAATTCCTTTGTAATCTCTCTGAATAAAAGGCACTATGTGAATGTAAGAGGATGTTATCCCTAATGTTGTGACCAGTTTCACATGTAGCTGGAACAAAGCAAATCATCACTGTTAAGGAGAAGTCTATTCACTGTTTTGTTGACCACAGCATTCTTGTGATCAGAAAAGCGGGGCCATTACAGTTATTAACATGCTGCCAATGTGCTTAGGCTGGTATTTTTGGCCTAAGGAAGCTAGGTGCCCAACTCTCTTAGGCGCCTTTGACAAGCCTAGCCTTTGTGCTTTGATGCTGAGCATCCTAGCCATATACTTGTTTTACTTTTAGGCCCATTTCAACAGCTTCACCCCTCCCCACCCAGTGCAAATATATATAAAACAAACAGTGGTTACTGAATGGAAATAACCTACCCAGCTCAATACATGCTGGAATAATCTTCCATTTCTCACTAGTACCCACTTCTTAACTGGTGTAGCTACTAGGATAATGATCACTGCTTTTTTTGGGTTGTTTAATGAGTAGTGCCTGGCCTTCAGTAATTCATGGAACAGGTTGTTTTTATCAGTTTCCATCATGGGTAAAATTTACCTTGCTGTGCGAACCAGCCCAAGGTCTAGTCACCCCTTAAATCCTACTCTGAGGGTTTGAAAGTGAGACTTAAGTGGTGCAGGGGGTTGGTACTAGACCTCTGTCCAGGAGTCAGTTTCAGTCTATAGCTATGCAGTTAAACTAGAGTTCTGGGGAAATTACCCCTTTATCTTTCTATTATCTAAAGGCTGGGGAACTAAGAAAAGTTATTTTTGAGCCAAATAAGATTGGCACAAACATTATAATCAATCCTGTGCTGTCTTAGAGTCCATATGATTCCTGTGACTTCACTGGGATTGAATTAGGGCAGGATGTAGCCCTCTTTTGTGAACTAGTCTCCAGTTGCAAGAGGCCTACAAAATGGTCTGAGTTGAGCCAGGACTTGGGTTCTTTCAATGATACTCTCCTCACACTGCTGAAGTTATCGTGAACCCATCACCCTGGATGGAGCTACCTCCTGAACTGAAAGTCCTACTGGAAACTGAATGTCCTTATGGTCAAAAAGTAGGAATTTCAAACAAATACTGCGCACTCTTTAATCTGGTACAAAAGCAATACAGGGAACCATCTGTAATGGCAATACCAGGCAGAAAAGAGGCAGAGTGGTATGAGAGACTAAAAGCCATGGGTGGTATGGGAGGTAGGGAAGGAAAATAAAATAGGAAACTAACTCTGCATAACATGTAATTATGTAACCAAAAGCAGAGTTTGCATTTCAAAAGGTTGGCCAGGGCTCTAAACATATGTGCACACACCATTTACAATGGGCATGATTCTGATCTCTCACCAGTCACAAGCAGGAGTAACTCCACTGAATTCAACAAAGTTATGCTGTTGGAAGTCTTGGGTAAGGTCAGAGCCCAGCTCACCAATTGTGTAAACTTTGTGATTCTCCAGTTGAAGTTTAAATTCTCACATTTGCAAATGTAAAGGAAAAGAAAAGCAAATAGCTTACTACAGATGCTTTCTAGCTTCCGGTGTATTTACAAATGTGTTTAGATTACGTTTACAAGGCATGCAGTATGCTCATGTTTACCCCAGTGCCCAGATGCATATTTTTCATATAAAACAAAAGGTTACTGCAAGCACTAAACCACGTTAAAGGCATGTGTTGGTCCATTGTTTTAATACATTAACTCTCTTCAACCTGCCACTTGCTGAAAGGGGACGAGACTGTAATTTGATGTGTGGGCTGGGTAATTGGAAAAATCAGGTTTATCAAGTTGTAATAGCTGCATTTCTGAAAATAGGATCAAGTCCTGTGTTTACAGTTACCAGGGGAGCTTAATATTATTTTTTAAACTGAAGTTTATGGGGGGAAAGCTTTTAGAAGCACCTAAATCACTTAAACACTTCTAAAAATGTCACCTTATGTGCTTCCTCCCACTAAATTAGTAACAGGTTTGTACATACACAGCTCTAGGCACTCAGTCTTGCTACTTCTGTGGTTAACACAATGCTAAGGATTCCATGATTAAACAGTACAGGGTTTTCTAAAGTGACTCAGTGCTCTACTAGAGTACACTCATGGGATCTCATCTTCCTCTCCACCCGCCATTATTCTGAACGCTCATCCTCCACAACTCAGGCTGCCTTAAAATGTGCCTCAAGTTGGGCACCCAACACTAGTAGTAATTCTTGAACATCTTGGCCAGGAACAAGATCTTCCTTTAGTGTTTGAAAGGCTCCCACATAACAATCTATTGTACCTGCTGCAATATCCATCCTTGTATTCATTCCTCCTTAATAGATGGAACATACAAGAAGTGTTTTGTTTTGTTTTTTAATGTAACGCTTGCTTAGGCCACTGTATTAGATACCAGCAGTCAGAAACATAGAAATGTTGAGAACAGAGATGCAGAGGATTTTAGCACTTTGTTATAACCTTTATACTCAAGGAAAATTCACTCTGTTCACTGAATCTCATGCTTTCAAAGCCACTTTCTGTAAGTAACCTTCATTGTGATATAAGCGGAGATGAAACAAAGTTTCAAAATCTGGATCAAACATCATGTATTTGACGTGACCCAAGCACCAAAATGTGACCCTGTCTATTTTTCTGCTTCCAGGGGTTAGCTATATTAAAATGTAAGCCCTTTTGGAAGCCACTGCATGCTTCTTAGCATAAAAAGGTTGGTCTAGTGGATCAGGTGCTGGACTCTGTCTGAGGAGAGAGAGGTTCAGTTCCTGACTCACTCTCAAAAAAAAATTATTTGCCCTTAATCTACCCCAGGCCTCAATTCACCATTTGAAAGATGAGGAGAATACTTTTCTACTTCATGGGGGTGTTCTGATGCTAAAAACTATTAAAATGGTGAAGTGCTTGGGTACCACAGCCATAAGAGATTTGTGTATACTCAGGTAGATTTCACCCTTGCTCTTACACTTCTGTAAACTCTAGGCAAAACGTCTTGAAAATATTCTGCAATTAATTTAAGGAGAAAATGAACAAGTGGCTGTGACTTAGTATGAGATGATGACTGATGATGAAATTTGCTCACCCTAACTAAAAGCAGTGTGCAGCATAGAAGCTATTCAACTGCATCAGGAAACTTAAGGTAACAACTTTCTCCTATGTCACTGTGACTCCTTGCTCAGGCACCAGGGGTCTCTACTAGAATGAGGCTAGTTTTAGCATCCCCTCTTTCTCAATCTCCCCCACCCCCACTGAATCTGGGCACACCATGCCTCTGGCCTAAAGTGTGAAAAGCGATGTGTCTAACATGGCAAGCAGGACAATTTCATTTCAGGAAGGTGGCAGGTTATGTTAGGGTATTGAAAGCCTGACCTTTGTTTCTGGATACTAGGCTGATCAGGTTAGCCAGGGATATATGGTTAATATTTTGTCTGGGCCAAGCTGTACTTAAGTAAAACTTGTTTATTAAAACCTCCACTAAAAAGCAGGTGTTGTAGACATCCCATTAGTAACCTTTGACTTACCTTCCCCTTCTGAAACTTTTCATCCCAAAGGACTAACATTTCAAAGCTCTTTATTTCCCCCTCCACGTTTGCATATTGTAAACATTTTTCATCTCTGCCCTGGTGGAACAGAGCCAAAAATCTGCACAATGGGGGAACTAGATGTTAATGAGCAGAGATTGTGGGAAAATGTGTACCAGGCTGCCCTGCCTGACCTGCATGATAATGCTACATTTAACACATTCTTTTCCATTGGAGTAGTGGCCTTGAAATGATAGCAAACACCACATAGTGTGAAGTTTATGTTTTAGAGAAAACTGCTTTCCTAGAAAAGTAGAAACAACAAATTTATTGTCTACAGTTGGCAGACAAACAGCTGCCCCTGGATATATTTATAGGCAAACGGTGCTGTGAATTTATACATTCAATTTTCACTGAAATTACATTATGTGCAAATTTATATAAAACACACACGTCTTACATAGAGACCCATTAAAATAAATACAATCACTGTATAAGCTAGTTGAGGGGCTGACACAAAAAAACTTATCAAGGCTGGTAAAACAGTAAGGGGGGGAAATATTGGAATATTTTGGCACCTTCTAAATAGAACTTTGCTTTGAATGTGCTCAGACCCCCTTCTAACAAACATTTTTCAGGGAATTTTTGTTAGTATGAATGTTCCTGGGAAATGAATTTTGATCCTATGAGCCAAGATTTACTTAATTACAAAACAATTTATTTCATTACCATATGGAAATCATTAGGGGCAGAAGCACTGAGGGAACATAAACAAAACCATGTGACTTAGATTCAAGCTGTGCAATTGGTTGTCTATCAAATAGTGAACATATTAAATACTAAAAGGAATGTTTACAATCAGCAGTTTGTACACAATGAAGAAGGTGAAATTTGTTTGCTTAAAATATCTAACAATGAGTTATACCGAAGAAATCCATAACAAATCCTGATTGTAGACAACTTGTGAGCAGAAAAAAGGGCTAAATTCACTGGACAACCCCCCCCCCCCCCCCGTTTACTAACCAGCTATTCTAGGCATTAAAAAGAATCTGTATATGTCCGACTATATTCTTTATTTTAAGGATGCCCTTTAGCATGTGGAAAACTGTACATAAACTTGAACTACTTGCAAATGAAATTCTAAATCCCACATTGGAAAATATCTCCTCCTTCATTGGCGATAGCTGAACAACTTTTGCATGGGAAAATAGCTTTATTTCTCTTTTCTTAATATAAAGAAATCAACCCTGTTTCAACCACTGAGTGGAAATGGGCCCTGAGCCATATTCTGCAAAGGATCCAGTGTGTTCTTCAATGGAACATCTGTTAGATAGGGATGGCATTCCTTAGACTAGGCTTTCTGATTAAAGAAATGCTGAAGCCTTGATTCAAAAAGTACTTGTGCCCCAAGACAGCTGCTCACTCTGTGCCAGCTCTGTTATGTACTGTATCTTTCTAGGGACGGCTTCAATCCTAACTGATACCCAAACTATAGAGAATGGTATCAGCCTGCTTTGGAGATGAACATGCCAATCTGTATGTAGTAACAAACAAATAAAATACTAAAGAATAAACTCTCCTTTCAGATGTCTGAAAAATGTTGCCTGGCAGCAGTCTCCCTGCCAAACATTTGACCAGTTTCTTCCACACTTCAAAAGCTGCTTCACAGGTATTCCACAAGCGATCTCAATATGCCATCAGTCGTCTGTGGGCCCAGTCCTCAAATCGCCAATGAACAGATAAAAAGGGTGGAAGTTGCACTGTGCATCCTGGATAAATATGAAGCCTGCATGAAATAAAGGAGCTGTTATGTGCATAGGCTTGTGCTTGCACTGTACTAAAGCCAGCAATGCACTGCAGTAACACACACCACTACTCTACCGTGCAAAAAGTGGGCATGGTGTTGAAGAAAAGAGTCATGGCTACGGGGGTGTATGTTGTCCTTACAAAAATGTGTTGCTTGCCAGTGCTAGGGTAGTACACATTTCAGAGCAGAACCTGAATAGAGTGAGTGTGTGTGTGGCGGGGAGGTGGGGGGGGTCTGTGCTGTGACTGGTTGGGTGAGCACATGGGGTGGGGGAGGAGTTTTACATTGTAAGTTGTAAGACACTTGGGGCTTACTGTGTGTTCTGTAGACTCTTGCCGGTTAGTATGGGTACTTGTAATTCCTGTTGCTCTGTTTCCCTTTCCTGCGTCCCTTCTGTCCCGTGCAACGTGTGCTGTGCTACAAAGCTCTCCCTGCATTGACTGACACGCTTCTTCTGGGTATCAATTTGAGCTTAGTCTCCTTTTATGACAAGTACTAGCTCACTGCTTTGATAAGGGCAAGCTGCACATCCATTTCTTGCTGAGCATTGGCTTGTCTGTCCACCTCTCTGGCTCATCAGGCACGACTGTGTGCTGCCTTCTCAGGGTATTTTTGTGCATTTCTTTTTTCATCACATGACTTGAACTCAGATGACCAAGGCCTATGTTTACTTGAGTGCTGTGTGGGTAAGAGAAGGGGACAGCTCCACTGTGGTTTCTTTTTTTTTTTTTTTTCTTTTTTTTTTTTTTTAGGGACTGGAGAAGATGGAGCACAGGGTCAGTAGCAGCAGGAGGAAGAGGGAAGGAACATGTTGCACCCTTCCCTGGTTCCTACTGGGTCCTAGCAACCATGGGGTTCTGAGCTTTTATTTTTTAGCAAGCACAGTACCATCAGTAGATCTGAAGATCATGCCCATGGCTTGAGAGATACTTCCCTAACCCAACTTCCTGCCAGTGCGGGATTTATCCCTACAGTGTACATTCTAATGCTTTGTCCTGTCTTGTTTGAGCTGTCCCAAACGAGTCCTCCACCATCTACCTAGACAGACTATATTCAGCCTAAAAGTTTTATATTTCTTAATTTAATCCCAGTATTTCTTGTAGCACCAGCCCACCCTCTCTGTATCATTGGTGTCTTCATCCTTCATATACTATGTATGTAGTTAGTTATCACTTTCTCTCCCTTAGGTATCAATTTAGCTTTGCATTTTTAGGTCTGTTAATCTTTCTTTTTTCTTAAGTCAGTTCCTTCAGTCTCACTGGCAGAATTCCGACACAGTTTAGGCAAATATAATGCAAAATTCCACCACATGACTCTGCTCATTGACCTTAGTTCTCACCCGCACCACTGTCTGCTATTCAGAGCCTAGCTTTCTCCTGAGCAAAGACTGTCAATCAAGTCAAATTGTGTGTCTCAGTCGATCCTGCAGCATGCCTCAATATTCTGCAGAGTCGGGTTCTTGTGATGTGGACAGGATTCATCCCATTAGGCTTTTACTATAAGTAGAGCAGGATGGATTTGAGTATGTTCCTATCATCTGCATTCCAGCCTCCCTACTCCTAGCCAAGAGTCAGGATAGAAATTTAAGCCCATAATGTTATATTAAGAGTAGAATGTATTTCAAACTTTTCTTTCCTATGCGCCTCCCTAAGTCGGACCCTCATTCAATGTGCATGCCCAGAGGCACAAACCTAGGTACCCTAGGGAACTCTTACTGCAGAATCTTAAGCACCTAGACTCACTTGGTATCTACACTGTTCAGTGGGAGTTTTGTGCATCTCGGTGGTCCTGAAACTGGGACTAAGGGTATGTCTACACTACGGGATTAATCCGAATTTAGATAATTCGAATTTGGGAAACAGGTTGTATAAATTCGATTGTGCGCGGCCACACTAAGTACATTAATTCGGTTTTTAACCACATTAATTCGGTGGTGTGCGGCCACACTACCCCATTAATTTAAACACAGTAATTCGGTGGTGTGCGGCCACACTAACCCTAATTCGAATTAACAAAGTCGATTTAGGCGCTACTCCGCTCGTCGAGGTGGAGTACAGAAATCGATTTTAAGTGCCCTTTAATTCGAATTAACTGGCTCTGTAGTGTGGACGGGTGAAGGGTTAATTCGGATTAACGCAGCTAAATCCGAATTAAAGTCGTAGTGTAGACCAGGCCTTAGATGCCCAACTCCTTTTGTTCATCCGGGCCAAACAGACTAAACAACTTGTTCAGTGTCACACAGAAAGTCTGGCAGAGCAAGGAATTGAACTTCAGTAGCCCGGGACTCCAGAGATCCTTTTAATGACTGGACCATCTTTTCTCTCCCAGGATGCCTGCTCCCTCCAGAAAAGGAAGAAGTTGATCTCTTCTGAGAGCAGTGCTTTGTAGCTTCACTGTGGTTCTACACTCCTGTTGCACAGCTTTGTGCTAAGGAAACTCAATTGTAGCAAAGGGCTTCTTCCCTTAATTGGACAAGTCTTGATGTGGATGAGACTGTGCTTTAAATTCTGTCCAGCGGTGTTTTGTAACTGTTTTTTAATTAATGAGTTCAGACCTTTTTATTAACACACATTCATGTTGAAATTGAATGTTAGCAGATTCTGTGGACTAGTCCAATCTGTTAAACTATGCTTAATTATACAATATTTCTATATATAGTAGTTTACCAGTTATATTAACTTTTCTGGCATGTTTTTTGTTCAGCTGAGAGAATTTGGTAAGGCATTGTCAATTACTTTTAGTGGCCATAAAAAACATTGCTGGAAAATAAGGTCTTGCCTTCTTTAATCTAACAAAACAGCTCTGTTCCTGATCTTGTCTGGCTGTCTAACAGATGGGCTAGTGTCCCATGAGAAGACAGTCACTTCCTTGGCATAATAAACAAAGACAGAGAAATTCTGTCTGCAAACGATTAGTGTATTATAAAGTTAGATGCAACGTTCCGATATTATAGGACTGGGTTCCATAGCCACATTTCTTTAACTTTCTGTCATAAGTCTGATACAAGACAGCAGTAAATCAGGAGTAAAACTTTACTAGGCTACAAACTGCTAGTGTTTCTAGCAGAGCAAAGATAGTAAAATTATACTTACTTACCATCTGATGACCAATCATTTGACTATAATAAACTGGCTAACATGTATGTATATCACTGGCTTTTATTGGATGTAATCAGAGCTGCTCAACTGTATGTCATAGTCTCTGCACTTCCAACAGCTAATGGAGATTTTCTTTTTAGTCCAAATGGTTGGACACAAAGATCTGAGTTCTATTCCAGCTTTTTTCCATTAAGTACAGAATGCTATGATGTGTCCCATAATAAGAACTGTGAAATTGCTAGATGGCCATTTAGATGTAGTTTTCACTTTACACGACATTCTTGGAAAATTCTCTTAGGGCTCATTTGACTTCAATGGAAATTTCTCCATTAATTTCAATAGACTTTGCATCATGTCTTTAACACACAAAACTTCATGTTAGAACAACACATGAAGGTCATGCAGTATATTTTGTTAGTCCAGAAGTTCTTTGATTTCCAAGGACACTGCATTTTTTCTGGGTCTGGGCACTTCCTCAGATAGATCAAATTCCCATGGGCATTGGACTTAATGACAAAGTTTGCATTTCACAGCTTTAAAAAAAAAAGGGGGCGGGGGATATAAAATGACAGTTCTCCATCTGTAAAATTAAAATAAAATAGTGATAAATAATGGAGCAAACTATTAAGTCACAAACCATACTTTCTGGCTCGTTCTCCAGCCAGAAGTTGGGGGGGGGGTGTTGTTTTTGTGTTTTCCCACCTCTGATACTTCGTTTTTCACCAATTACTTGGCGACGTTTGACACACACATTTAGAAAAAGGGCGGGGAAGAAAATCAACGTTCAGAACCAAATTCCACATGTGTAATTATATTAAGGCTGCAGGGCTTGGCTTCGCTAAGAAATATTACCATACCTAGTTACTTTCACTGCTTTGAGAGTCCTAACCCTAAATTCCAGATTCAAGTCTTGAGACAGAAATAGCTCTGGTGACCTGAGGCAGAAGAGAATTAAATGGGATTGTCTGTAGTGCAGGCCCTGAGCCTTAAAATGAAGATTTTTAAAAGAGACTAAACACCTTTAGATACCCAAATAACTCATTTTAGATAAGCAAAGCCATAAATATACACTGGAGATACAAAATACAAGGAAATTCACAAACAACCCTGCAGGTTATTTGTGATGGGAGATTGGTTTTTTTAACCTTATTGTTTGTGCATTTCTACTTCTAGAATCAGTTGTCAGTGAAGCGAGCTTCATGGGAAGAAAGAACAAACTACTGTAGTTAGAATAATGTGACCTCCACTGCATGTTTCCTTTTCTCCTTTGAGTTGGATTGGCTGAAATGGGTTGAATGTGTCTAAAGCTAAAAGAAATCAGAAGAGGGATTTTCATAGAGCTCAGTCATGCCTGAGTGTCTGCGGCCATAGATCAATATGCAGTACATTTTGTATTAGGACATTACATGTCTCTGAAGTGCTTTGACTTTGGATTGGTATTTGTCTCTCCCTCTAGTACACTTTTCTTTTCATCTAGCTACTTCCCAAGTCTACTTAGAAAATCCACTTATGCCATTTTTCTGGATGACATAAATGCTACAAAATATGTAAATGCTAGCTCCTCTTAATAAATATAGCTCTTTGTACTCTGTTAGCATGTAACTAAATTAGCATTTGCTCTCCCCCCATAAATTGCCTTCCCATTACGTTTTGAAGATCTAAGCAACAACTAAGTAAAACATTCAAATTGCTTAACTGTCTCACAAGGTGATCTCAACTAAAGGAGAATGGTGAAGGATATTAAAAGCAGTAAATGTTTATCTGTGTCCAGCAAGTGTCCTGACTCCTCAGATTTTCAATAACCACTACCACTTTCTTTATTTGCCCTAAAATATTTTAAAATCCTCCCAAAAGTAATACAATTGCACATTTCTGATAGATTTCTTTCCGTTGATTTTAGTTAGTTTCTTATAAAGCAAAAGAAAAAACAACCTCTCTCCGAGTTTGAATGACATTGTCAGTGAAATCACCCAACATGTAAAAATGAACATGATTGAAAACTGTCTTATTCCATTGTTCATTCTGTATGATGTAAAATCCAAGCATTGATAAAGGACCTTAGGGCAGTCCTTATGGAACATAAAGCAGAGTTTAGCCTTTTGGGGAGGGCTTTGAAGCAGCCTTCCAGTGCATTTAAAACAGAAGAAGTAGGAATGTCTTTTCTAATCTCTTCCTTGAATGGAACATTCACATTTCAAAGACTGCAACAGTTTTGATAACACAATTAAGCTAAGCCCCTTTAATTTTGCATCCTATTTCATGTGATCGTATGACTGGGAACAAGGATTTTGGTTTCCAGTTTTGGCAGAGCTACTGATTCATAGTTTGAAGTTAGACAAATCCCTTGACCTTCCTTTATCTCATTCATTCCTTCTTGGAAACTTTGTAAAAAGCAGGATTTTACAATGAGCCTCGGAGATGGGCTTTTCTGGGCGCAAGAGAAAGTGAAAACAAAAAATTAGGTTTGTCTACTTATAAGGAAGGTCACTGCACTGCATTTCATAGCTGATATTTTCTTAGTAATAGTCCTGAAAAACCTGTTTGCGTACAATGAAAAAATATAGCTGGAATGCACAGATTTTTCTTAAATTAAAACCTAAAAATAGCCCATTAAGATGAATATTTCAAAATTTTATTTTTTGTAGTTTTTGAATACATACTGCACATAAAAATAACATATTTAGTAGAGCTTGTACATAGCTTTGACTAATACATCTAACATTACAGGGCATCATATCAATACATCATTTCATATATTCACGATGGTGTTTTCTTCAAATACAAGTGTTCTCAAATTACTCCACTTCAGCGTTGGCTTTATATTTCAGTTCCAATACAATTTCTAGTTAGTAAACTTTCCTTTTTAGTCTTATCTTAAGTTAGGAATCCCCTAATCTTGCTATTTTCATATGTCAGATGAAAATACTCACCTCAGCTATGAAATCAACAAGAACAGTGCTGCAACAGGTGATCTGAATGAAATGAAATATGAAAGACAGAAAGAAGGATACCTTTTAATTCACATACTTTTACAAAAATAGAATATACAGTATCACTGATGGATCCCATTCATGTAAAAAGTTATACTAGAGATATATCTGGGCAAAAGCCTGTTAAGGTTTATTGTTGTTGTCAGAGATTCTGGGTACTGACAGTGATCTTCCATACTGCAGCTGATCAGCCAAGCTTAATCCATCCAGATACCATGGTAATGGGTGTGGGCATAAGAGTCTGATTAGAACAGAATTTGAGAATGAATTACTCTAACGATATCATGAGCCATGTGATTAACTTCTCAAACACCACACTGAAACAGTCTCCTTGTGGCTTGCAAGATTTTGTTTATGTGACACAAAAGGGGAGACATTCAAAGACACCAATAGGATTGATGCTTCCAATGGAAGACAAATTGCCCTTTGTGCCTTTGAAAATTTTCCCCAAAAGGTGTGCATTACTTCTTTAATATTGTTTCTGCGAGGGTGCAGAGTAATCTAAGGAGCTTCTCCATGTGATTTTTTGCACCTGCCAACTCCCTAGAGCCTCTAGCCTTCTTCCTCAGGGCATTAGCAATTAGAGCTGTGTGAAGTTTCGCACATAAAGCGAAACTGGAGAATTTTAGTTGTTTAAACAGGTCAAAGGCTAAATTCCTCCTCTGTGCAACATGTTGCCCTGGGCTGAATCTTAGCCACATAAAATGGAATGTTTAGACCCACAACTAGACAATTAACTTATTAATTTAGGGCTTATGTCACAGATAAGGGGGGAAAAACTTCATTGCACAATTTGCAAATATAAGTCAGTGTGTACCTCTGCCTTAAACAGCCAGGTAATTCCACCTTTAGACTTGGTAACTGGACAATCTTCTACCATGTGTTGCATTATCTGTTTGATACTGTAATTGCAGTAGGCCCCATGAATGGAATACAAATCACTCATGATCTATGACTCAACGGGAGAGAGACACTGGTATAAATCAGCATATTTACTGATTTACATTAGCTGAAGAACTGGCCCAACAAGTAATACCAATAGTGCTTAGTGCTGATAGGAAAATATACATTTTCAAAGTGCTGTTCAATCCCTAAAAATTAATCCATTGTTAACGCTGGAACATTGGGGTGCTCAATATTGGTGGTGTAAATTAGCTCCCATGGCCATGACATTTTACCTCTATAAAGTTAAGACGCAAGCCCTGGCCATACAAAGGGAATCTTAAGAGAAGATCAAGGTTCAAAAGATGGTGAGTTCTCTTGTTTGGGGGAGTTGTGCCAAGTGCCTGAAGAACTAGTAACCAGTGATCAGTAATGTTATATGTGGGTTTCATGTTTAAGATGCTTACGGACTCAAACATAAGATTCAGTCACATAGAGGATGCTTTGGCTCAAATTCAAATGAGAATCTTAGATAAGGGCACTTGCATCTTCTTTCAGCCTCCTCAGCACCTTATACCAACTTAGACTCAATCTTTCAGATTCCCTCAAACCCTCCTTGTATTTTTTTTCCCTTAGGATTTATGTTAAGCCCCAAAGATTGTAGGCTGCCTTTTTTTCCACACCATATCTCATATGGCAGCCATATCTCAGACCTTGACATGCATTCTGCACCTGAGAAAGGGAATCTTTTCCCTGACAACCCTGAAAGCAGTTCACAGCAGTGGAGGATGCAATGCCTAGTTTCAGTGTTGCAGGCTCAGAAATCAGTGAAGTTAACCACGTGTAGTTGATGGCAGAATTTAGCTCATTGGGGATTAGATTGTGCCTATTAGCATTGCCATGCTGAGGTGGAGTTGGTGCAGAGCAGCATTGCTTCAGGAAGATCTGGCTATAATTCCACAGACAGACACACGTGTACTGGATCAATGAGCAAGATGCACTGTTGCATCAGATGCTGTAGCCTGTACCTGACAGCATACCAGGTCAGCTTTGTGACCTTCTCTGCAAAGAGGAAGGGCCCAGGACCCTGCTTCCTCCTCTACTCTTTTCTAGCCTTTCTAAGGTGACTTGTGTCTAGGAATACAAAGGGGGAGCAGTCTTTTCACTTCCCCAAGCACAGGGACTACAATTGTTCCTTGTTGTTGTGAAGGGTACACAATGAGTGGCCATGTCTCCTGGCATTACTCCACTCCAGATGCATGCTTATGCAAAGGCCATGAAGTATCTGGGCCTATGTTTGCAAAATGCATGTCTCTCACCTCACCCTGCAAAGACTCTTACTGGAATCCTTGAGGTTAGCAACTAAATAGATCGGTCATGATAAACTTCCTTCTGGCTAAGCCAATAGGATTTCAGTTAAGCTTTTATCAGCTGCAAGTCATTTTTGCACTCAGCATGTCACTCTATGTCCTTGGTGTAATAAATTACATCAAGAGGGTGGATACCCAGTTCAACTTCTCTCCAGCTCTCGTCTTTCTAAGTTATTTGTTTTTGCCATAGGGGACACTGCTACTTACCTCCTTATGCACTGCTGAACTAGCAAGAGAATACATCCCTCTGAGCCAAACACCTGCTCTCCTTTAGACAGAATGGAGAGGAAAAAAAGCCTTTTTAATCTTATCTACATTTTTTTTTTAATTTATAAAAAGACCCTGATTATAAAGTCTCTGGAGACTTATGCATAATGTAATCACAGGCCAAACCCAAAAAGAAGAAGCCAGGCATATAAAATAAACTAAGTACCAACCCCCTCAAAATTCCCTCTGCACTCACAGCAGAGCCAACCCTGGCAATGTGCCCTGATCACTTGCTCCTGGAAATTGCTTCTCCATTTGATCTCCAATAAGAAAATGGGTTTGTGAGCTCCAGCACTTCAGCTGACCTCTGCCCACAGGGGAGGCACTGGTAAACTGTATGGGATGAGAGAGAGACTCTGCAACTTTGCTCTCCAGTTCCCCTAATTAGCCGCCTGCCTCGCAGTCTAGAAATGTCCCTTCAAGGTGGCACCTGGGGTGGTAATGTACCCCCCTCACTGATCCCACCCCATCCACTGCTGGGACCTCTGTAGCAGAGACATCAAGAAAACAGGTCAGAAAGAACTGCACTATACTCAAGCTAACTGAAAGCAGCACTGGGTCACACTTCCAAGCCCCAGTAGCTTCCAGTGCCCTCATATATTAGGTACCTTTTCAGAGCTGCTGCTGAGAGTGATATTTTCAGGAAACGTGACAAAAGCCACCGTTAATATTTTTGGGTGGGGGTTTCTTAGGACTCTAAAGGTACGTCTACACAGCCAACTGAAAAAACCCACGGCGGCAAGTCTCAGAGCCTGGCTTGACTGACTCGGGCTTGTGAGACTAGTGCTGTGAAACTGAAAAATAGCAATGTAGTCGGCTTAGGCTGGAGGCTGGGCTCTGAGAACCTCCTTCTTCCCTCTGTCCCTCCCAGTGAGCCGGATTTCAGAGCCCTATACTGCTATTTTTAGCCCCCCAGCGCAAGCCCAAGTCAGTTAACCCTAGGAGTCAGGCACCCTGCTACCACTGAAAATTGAATGGTGAGGCAAGCACCTAACTTCCTTAGGTCTTCTGAAAACCCCAGCCTAAACTATATTTTTCCTACACGTTTTGAGAGCCAGGGAGATTTGCATCTTGTGGCTGACCTGCTGCAGGGTGTCACAGTGCGTGCTGTGTATACCAGATCCCTCTGGATGTCTGGTAGCCATGATCACTGAACCCTGAGCTCACAGGCGAGGAGTGTTGGCACCCTGAACGCTAGCTGCCAACCCTTGGTGGGCTCTCTACCACTCTGATTTTGAGCTGTATTTTATTAGGGCTGGCAAAATAAAGGGTGCGAACATGCTACATACTCAGGGTGACCTCCTGGCCTTATTGAGGTCAGTGGGAGTTTTGTCATTGCCTCCATTTATTTGTATTATCATAGCACTGAGGAGCTAGACCAGACCTAGGGTGACCAGACAGCAAGTGTGAAAAATCGGGACGGGGGTGAAGGGGTAATAGGCATCTATATAAGAAAAAGCCTCAAATATCAGGACTGTCCCTATAAAATCAGGACATCTGGTCACCCTAACCAGACCCCAGTGCACAAACACAGAACAAGACACAGTCTCTGCACCAAAACATTTACAGTCTGAGGGCAGAATTTAATCCCAACATTTCAGCAGTAACAACAACAATCAGGATCAAAACAATAGTCTCTAATTCAACCCCCTAAGGCTAGCACAGTACTGAGATATAGATATGAGTCTTGTAACCGCGACACCATCCTCCTGCCTGCAGTCTGCTGCAGCTGTTGCTTGTCCCCTGTGAGCAACCAGGTGTCTTTCTGCCCAGCTCTCGGCCTTCGGGTCCCAGCAATCAGGCTGCCTGGCTTTCCCTTTGCAGCCAGCTCCCAAGCCGCTGTCTCCGGTCCACTGCTCCTGTTTTCATGCAGCCTCTGGCTCCATGCTGAACTTGGTCCTCCGAGCTCAGGATATTGCATCCTCTTCCTGTACTCTGGGGATTATGGAGCCCTGTTCTGGCTGGATCTTGAAATGAGTAACCTACTGCCTGCCCTTGTCTGGATCTTTTCCCCTCTAGCTCTGTGGTTCTCAGCCAGGGTACATCAACTCATCTAGATCAGGGTTTCTCAGCCTCGGGGGTCGCAACCCCCAAGGGGGTTGCAGGACAGATTTTGGCGGGGGTCACAAGTGCAGTGTTAGGGGATGGCAAGTAGGGCAGTTGCCCAGGGTCCCGCACCAGAGAGGTCCCCATGAAGCTAAATTACATGCTTCAGCCCCAGGCTTTAGAGCTCAGGCTTCAGACTCCTGAAAGGGGTACGGTTGTCAGAAGAGGTTTAGCTGAGCCCAGGCTGGGGAAGGAACCTAGCAATGAGTCAGCAGGTAGATTATAATAGAGACAAGAGGAAATGTAACGAAACAGTCATACACGTGCATTTTAGAAAGGACAAAATGTTCTAGACTAACTTCATCGTACTTTTTTTTTTGCTCACCAGAAATGTGGGGGCAGGGAGGACTCAGTCTCAAGCCACAGGATAGATCTGTGATATATGCAGAACTTTTGAAAGATTGTTTTTTAAACTGCCCACCGAGACACTATCTCATTAGCAATTGTGCAAGTAAATAATTGGAAATATTTTGATAGCAGCAAACTTGGCATCTCAGATAATTTAAAAGGGGAAATAGTTGTACATGCAATTACATGCCTAAATGGAAAAAGCAATTGCATATGCACAATATCAGACAATGTAAATATATATATAATTTTGCAAGGACAATTGCTTTCTGATCACAGCTCCTTTCCCATAAACAAACATGGCTTGTCTTAGGCTAGGTCTACACTGGGAGGGGGGGAGAATCGATTTAAGATATGCAAATTCAGCTACGCGAATAGCGTAGCTGAATTCGACGTATCCTATTCGACTTACCCTGCTGTGAGGACGGCGGCAAATCGACCGCCGCGGCTCCCCTGTCGACAGCGCTTACTCCTCCTGATGAGGTGGGAGTACGTGCGTCGATTCGGGGATCGATTTATTCATCTAGATGAGACGCGATAAATCGATCCCCGAGAGATCGATTTCTACCTGCCGATCCGGGCGGGTAGTGTAGACTAGCCCTTACTCACACCCTCATTTGTCCTATTTAAACTACATCTTGCAGTTTGTTTGAATGAAAAGAAGAAAACTAACAAAACAGGCTTTAAAACAAAACAGAAAATCAATAGCGGGTGGAAACCTAATTTAACTGAACCCATAAAGGAAATGATAAATGTGGAGGACCAGATTTTGATGCACTTATCCTTAACAGTTCCTGACTCCACAAGTAACTCCAGGGTCTGTAGTGGCACTACTTGTGAAGTGGTAATCAGTGAATGTTTATCAGAATCTAGCACAGACATATTGAAATATGAAAGAATTATTTAGCTTTTCTCTCCAGTTTTATTTTTTAACTCTTAACAGGTGTTAAGTGTAGTTTTCCTTTTCTGACTATATTTCTGAAATAAGACTCGGGGTAAATCTTTTGCCTGTATTTTCAATTAACGGAGGGGACAACAATGCACTAAAGCTGAGGTAGTTCCTCAGTTTTTGGTCAGCTTTTACTCTTGGGAGCTTGCCTCAGTAAGAGGGTCCAATAGGGTTTCAGTAGCTGTGGGGTTTAATTTGTAACTATTACCTCACCTCTCAGGTGCTCTCAAGAATAAACAGATATTTCCGATAAGGAAGGAATAATTGTGCAAACAATTTACCTATTTTTGCACAGGCAAATGTATAGCTTGCAAATTCACCAAATAGTTGTGCATCCATGCAGATAATAACTGGGGACAAAATTATTCTGTTTTTTGTAAAAGCGTACTCCATATTGTACATAGAACCTCAAATGCATCATAGCCATAGTCCGTCTTCTCTTTGATTGGAGGGAAAAAGAGACCAGAGCACAACAGACAGAATGCTTTACTAATTACACATGCAGATTGATCATTTGGATGTGCAGTTAAACAACCTCAGTAATCACAGTTCAGAAATACTGAAAATTTCAGTTAGCTAGATGACCATGTCTTTCACCTGCCAAATTGTTTATGGTTCTCATTCAAATCTGCAGTAGCTTCTTTGCTCTACAAAACAGCTGGCCAAAAAATAATTGTGGAAAATGTTAAAGCTATTTTGTTCTATAGGTATGAAAAGGAATATTTTTTAATTGTCAAAAAATTTTGTGAATATTTATAGAAGAACTTGCATTTGACATTTTTCACTTTAGGCACCTGTGTCTTTTTTGCTTTTTGTTTTTCCCATTTTCTCTCTCTCTTTCCTTTGTTCCCTTCTTTCATTTTCCTCTGCACCCATTTTTTTTCCTTTTTTTGATTTTGCCTCTGAAGAAAAGGGGGAGAGAGGAAAACAATCAGCCAAAACCAAAACAGAAAAACCAGCAAAGGACTTTTTTAGTTTTGTTTTATTTTTCTGATTTTGTTAAAGCAGATGTTTTGGGAAGGGAGGTGGGGAGAGGAAAATTTTTGTTTTTTTTTTAATTTTTTGTTTAAATCATTTTGACCAGCTATGCTGTACAACTTCACCTGCTGAATAATGGAGTAAGCAGAGCAAATGATACACGTGCACCTATTTACACACCTTAGGCCTTTTTTTAATCTCACTAGCACTGGATTGTACATTGGGTGTAACACGATTGCCTCCAATAGACTCGTTCCTAATTGACACGAGAAGTAAGCCCACAAATGCTATTTTTACACTCTCAACAAAATTATGTTGTATTTTTCACATTCATTCCACAGTGGTGTTGTATACAGCCCCAGTGGCATTATTAAGTGGAGCTTCTCAAATAGATGAAGTGTGTTACTTACTGTTGCTAAATTGTAATGAAAGAAGAGATGGCCGTTTGCCAGTGAATGGTGTGTAGCTTGTAGAAGCATGTAATTACATTAATCACAAACATATGCAGAAGATGTTTTCTCTTTACATTTAGCTGGTGTTGCCTGGAGCTATAGCTGTTTGCAGCTCTATTAAATCACCATAATTATTTTAAATGTGTATATCTGGGCAATCTTTGAGCTTTATGAGAATGTTATTCATACCTTATCGATAAAAATCTAAAGAGTCCCATTCTTTCCCCAAAGGGACTGCAGTAACCAGGTTTCTCCAGACTTGAGGCAATGGATTCTTGTAACTTTTATATCTAGAATATATATTTAGAATTACAAGTTTTTAAAAACCCAAGCCTCTGAAACTAATCAGTCTTTGAAATCTCAGTAGACGCTATAATATCCTAGTAGGAAATTAAGTATTGTATATTGGTGGTGGTAAGAAAGTACCTGGAGAGGTCCTGATTAGCTGCTTCTTTTACATCTTAATTTGCTGACTCTGTAAATTTTGTTTGGCCATAGAGATTGACGAGGATACAGGAAAGGTATTGACTCTGTTAAAATGGATACTTCCTATGGGAAATGTCAAAAAAAAGAAGAAAAATAAAAGCTGGCAGGCTAGCAGTGCATTTCCAGATAATTTTGTCAAGCAGGCAAACTACAGTAAAGCAAATTTTGCTCTCCTTTACACCAATGTAAATCTATTCAATGACTGATGTCGTCGGAGTTACTCCAGATTTATGTTGGTATAACAGAGATAAAAATTGGGCTTTGGGGTCTGGTTCTCCTTTCACTTACACCAATTTTACATAGGTTTAAATCCATGGATGTCAGTGAAATCGATCCTGATTTACACACATTTTGAATGAGAAGAGAACTGGGCCCTGTTTTAGGATCCATGGTCAACCCAGATATACATTAGTCTGTTCTAAGTAATGTATAGGTAAATATAGAATTTCTCAATCTATTACATTTAAAATGGTATAACCCTGGGGAATTCAGAGATCCTATAATTAAATAACTGCAAAAACCTGAGGAGTAGGATTCATGCTCATCTTTCAGTTGTAACCAAGAAAAGTAGGTATTTGTACATTTAAAAAAAACATACAAAGCAGCACCCTAACAATATGTGTGCGGGGGTGGGGAGGAGGAAGTCAGAAAATTGACAGTAGTTTTCATTTACAACCCATAGAAATTGAAGGATTTTTCCAAAGGCCATTACCTGACCTGATGTGAAATATTGGTGTTGAGTGACCTCATGTTACAGAACAATAATGAACTATTAATACCAATTTTTTTTTTAAAATGGTGTTTAAAGTAAAAATAAAACTGGGCAAACAATCAAAGGAGAATCAGATTAAAATGAAATGCCCCTTTCAGTGCAAATTTTCTGCAATGCAGTGTCATTAAGCTATAATAGCATTTTGCTCCTCAGTCTTTGACATTTTAGAATTAACTCTGAAGCTGAAAATCTTTTTTTTTTAATTGAGAACATTTTGTTGTTTGTGGCACACCAGCTATATATAAGATGCACATTTTGTGACAGCTTTCAGTCTCTTCTGCCACCACTCAAGAGAAAAAGTATATAAAGCTTGGTTGTCAGATATCAGTTACTACTTCCCTTCCGGGGGGGATCGCTGGCAGATGGAATCCAGAAAAACAATGTACTTTCCACATCAGAGGCTGGTTTGTTTAATAACCACTTATTATTTCAGGTAATTTGGCACAGATTTAATCAAACCCACAAAAGCATATTTAACAAAGTAAGAACCCCTCTCCCTCATGACGTGTTAAACCCCTAGTTTCCATTCATTAAATTGTGATTAGCCTCAGTTATACCCAGTCTATCAAAAACCTGTAAGCATACCAGAAAGAACTTTAATGTGATATTTTTGAAAAGGAAGCTAATGGAAAAAGATACTGGTTCCGTGTATTGTAATGAGATGGAAATCTGTGAGATGAAGGTACATACTAAAACTGTAATTAAATGGGTATTATGTGTGGATCACAACTGAAATCCAGTCAAAACAGTTACTGGTAACCACCTTTCATTAAAACTGAAACTACAAGTCCAAGCCCACCAGAGCGTAAACCTAATAGAGCTACGTCTGATGGGTAATACTGTTGTGACCAAATTAAAGTTAATCTGAGTTAAAATAGATTTAGATCATTGGAGGGTTTGGGGAGGAGTTGTTTACTATTTCCAAATGATTATATGATCACGCTTGAATGATTCTGATGGTAGTATTAAGCTTTTTTCTGTGGAATCAGCCACTAGAGAGAATGTGACAGACACTCTGCCTGTGGCTTATACAACTACTTGTTAGATCAGTGGTTCTCAAACTTTTTTTTTCCGCAGACCACTTGAAAATTGCTGAGGGTCTCGGCGGACCACTTGATGATCTTTCCAAATGTTGTTTGTACCATTAGCTAACTATTGTAAAGCGCTTTGGCTAAAAGTGCTATATAAAAAAAACCCTTAATAAACTTTTTTTGTTCTACAAACAAAAGGACACAACTCATATTTTAATATCAGTAGTCTTACCTTTCTAATGCGATGGATGTGCCCTCTTCCCCCCCCCCCCACGGCAGCCCCCAAGCTGCGGCTGGGAAGGAGGGAGGTATTTCCCCCTGCAACCCTGGAGCTGGGGAAAGTCACCTCTTTCTCTGGCTGCTGTAGCCCTGCACGTCCCAATTTACCCCTACCCCCTCTTCTCACCCCACTGCCCTCTCCCACCTACCCCCTATTTCACCAAGGCCTCCACCTCACCTTACATGTGTGTCTTCTCCAGATTCCAGGCACCTAATTACTGGAGCCAGGCCTGCGCGGCTCCACTAATTAGGTGGCTGGCCCTTCATTCTCACATGTGCGTCCGCCCAGGCATGCACCTTAGAGGGAACTATCTGCGGACCACCTGAATGGAGCTCGCAGACCACTGGTGGTCCACAGACCACAGTTTGAGAACCTCTGTGTTAGATAACAGAGGAATATTGGGAACAGGGAATCCTATTCTGGATATGCAAGGGAATATAGTCTAGCAATTAGATAGTACACCCAAACACACAGATTTGGCAAATTCATTCTGAAAGGCAATATGGCAAAGACTTTGGTCTGCCATTGGAGACTTGGGAGTTTTGACATTTACTTCAAAGGCGGCCAAGATTTTACTCCAGAGTTCTACCCAGAGCTCTGTTAGAAGTAATCTGGTGCAACTTCATTTATCCCATTGGTAGAGTAGAGAAATAGTATCTGCCTTCCTCTTAAGGTAGCTGTATGAAACCTTGCTCAACAATAAGGCCTACAAAAATGCATAGAGCTCTAACTCTATTAGGGTTGCCAACTGTCCAGGATTGTCCTGGCATCTCCAGGAATTAAAGATTAATCTTTAATAAAAGATTGTCATGTGATGAAACCTCCAGAAATACATCCAACCAAAACTGGCAACCCTAAACTCTCTGCCTAATATGTATTTGGCTTTTGGGTGTAGCATGTATGCTCAATACATTTGGTATTTAGGGAGCTTTGTGGGGCCGGGAAAAAGCTCAATGCAGATTGAATTTTCAGAGATTTTAACAGCTAGCCTCTAGCAAAGACTATTGAGCATGTGCAAATGTCACTTTATCGGAGACTGCTTGGAGAAATCAGGCTGAATTTTCACAGGGACAGCACGCTGTCCTATCTCTGACTCCAGGGCTCTTCCTCTGCCAAATTTTAATATGTCTGCCACAAAGCACTAGCGTACTTCAATGAAATGGGGTCGGGAATGTAACACTGGAAAAACAATTTTTCATAACATCGCTGTCAGCAACTGCTGAACCACTTTCGCTGAAATTTTTCCAAAAAGTTCAGCCTGAGACAGAGCAAGCATAGAAATTTCAGCCAACATGGTTAAAGTTTGGCAAAGTCAAATGCAGCTGTATTCAAGGGCTCCTAATGGAAAGCATTAGGCAACCTTAACTATAATCATTGCTAATAGCCCACCTATAAGATAATGCATAGGCTTCATGTCAAGCTACGTTAAAAGATTGAGCAGGGCTTGTTTTGGACTGTCAGTACATTCCCTTCAAAGGGTTATCAGAGTGTATGTTCTGCATGCTTAATATTAGACCCTGATGACCTAGGGATTTAATAGAATCTTGAATTAGAATGTTTATAGTTGGTAGGATTTTTGTTAAAGCTGTGGTGGTTAACGTTTTGCCAGGTATTTAAGCCCTGGAAGTATCACAAAAAAGTCAATTTGCAGACAATTCTAGGAGTTTTTGTTGTGTGCGTTTTTGTTTTTGTTGAGTTTTGGGTAATTTCATTTAAATAACTAAAGCATTAGCTAAGCTCCAAATGAATTAAGATAAACCAAATTAAGTCCACTTTCACTCTGAATAACAACATCCACACAGGGATTTAACGTGTTTTAATTAATCCACTTCAAATTTACAACCTTTAACTTTCCTGGATGTTTCCAAATCTCCATAGCTCTAGTGGTCCCACGGAGTCTGTGCATTTGCTCTCCAATTTGTGGAACTAGAGGGGGCCAGAGCAAGTAGCAGGCAAGGACCAAATGTTGAGAGGCCAGAGATCTATGTGGAACTAGGCTTTTCAACCCTATAGCTCTTATCCAGCAGCAAGGAGAAATCCTTTTTCAGGCTTCCCTGCAAATACCCGCAGCTGTGGCAGACCAGGACCAGGACTTGTTCTGCCATTGGCTACAGGCCGCCTGCTTTACATAGCACAGCAACCTCTCATGCTGGGATGGAGCATGCTACTTAGTGCAGTTACTCCTCCATCTTTGTCCCCATATGCTTCTTCCTGGAAAACTAGAGGCCACCATGGCTTTTTTCTATAGACTTTTTTCCCCTGCACTGTTCAGAGGAGAGCCTACAGATGTACATGATTGCACAGCCTCAGAAAAGTTGTTTATCAAGTTCATTCAGTCATTATTTCTCCTTCACATCAGTCTGGTGTCTTTGCCTCCTCTGTAGATCCAAAATGTCCTCATGGTGCCACAAAACAGCACTGTCTTGAGTCAAAAGTGACCATTGTACTAGACAGTAAGTCCATTCCTGTGAACACATTGTTCATCTCTCCAGGTTTGTTGCAAACTACTATTTTTTTGTTCTGATCATTCCCTGATTGTAAATTTTCATGTTCCATTTGCATACCCCTCATCTGTGTGTGTATGTTACCTGCTTAGTCTGTTTCTGGAGAAATCCTAATCTTTACCCTTCTCATAGTCTTTCAACCAGTCTTATCAATCTTATCTATACAATTATCATTGAGGGATTTGAAAGTCTCTGTGGTTATGAATTCACACTATGGAACACTAAGAACCTCATTTTACCCTCAACTTTAATCGGCCTTTATTGGTTTCTTTGTCTTATGATTGCAACTGTTGGGGGAATGTGGGGGGCGGGGGTTCTGCAAGTTAATAGTAAATGGATGACAACTGTGAGAGCAAAAGCTACAACAAGCAGCTGGTTATTTAACTTTATGAGACTTTGAAGTTCACCACACTATTATAAAGTTTGCAAAACATTTGATCTAGAGTCCTTCTTCTGTTTAGAACACATGCTGAGTGGCCCAACTTATACGTCTATACAATGAAAGGCTGTGGTACTTGAAACATGAAGTGAAAAGGACTGGATGTGATTACAAATTAAACTGTAATGTAATATGGGCTTTTCCAGTCAAGTTTTCCAGTGAAAGTTGTGATTGGCTAACAATTTCTTTCCTGTGTGCTGCCCTGAGAATCTGTTCTGTTTCTCCAGGGCACCTTGGCAAGAGACTTGCAGATATTTAAAACCTGTAATTAATGCCAGGTGTCCAGCTTCACTTTTATTTTTAAATTATGAAAAAATAATTACTAAGCCAAAGAAAAAACAAATACTCTCCATTTGCCATTCATTACGGCTGTCAGACAGCCATAAATAGAGAAATGGCCAGCTGCAGGTGTACCCTTGCTCTGTTGTGTAATGCACACTCTGTTCCTATAACAGAGCTAAAATTGTGCCGTCTAGCTAATAAATAGCACTACTATTACACAGTAAGATGTGAAAATTAATGTGAATGCTGCTGGTGAATTAGCTATATTATAACAAGCCAATCATACAGTATTAGTGGTTATAATTGGGGACAATATAAACTAAGTCTAATGTGTGCCTCTGAAAAATCTTTTAGTGTTAGGAATTAAAAATCAGTGCTATCCCAAACTCTGTTTCTTTGAAATTAGGAGTAAAAGATAGTAAGGAGTTAGCAATAAAGATACTGCTATCTCCATAGCAAAGAAATAATCAGGTCCAGTCCTACACCCAGATCCTCTGCTGATGTAAACAGGCATAGTTCTATTGACATCAGCTGAGGGTCTGGCCCATTATTGATTATATTGCACCAGCACCTGAAATGGGCTAGGAAGAGAGTGCGCTGGAGAGATTGTGCCTCACAGAAGTCTCTGCCGGGGTTGCTCTTTGGGCATGGGGGACTGAGCAGATTGCTCCCCTTGTGTGCTCATCCCACTCCCTGGGCCACTGTGGACAGGGAAGAGGTCATGGCCCCACTTCCTCCCCTCTCCCTTTGGGCATCCTGCTTCCCACAACACAGGGAATTGCTGTGGTGTGCAGGCTTTGCACAGATTCTCGTTTTCTCTCTGCCCCTGCTGCACAGGTGTGGGAAGACCACATGTAGCCTGGCCCACGGGGATCAGGAGGAGGTTAGGAACCTGACTGACCAGTAACCGAATTTGTAGTCCTTGTTTGTTTCTACATTTAAATCAAATGCACCATCTTCTCTCAACTCTTCAATTCCATATTTTTGGATGTAGAAAATCACTTAAAGGAAAATGTACCCCAAAAGGCTAAGTGTTATGCTTGGCCAAGATGTACTGTGTAGCTGTGTCTCGAAGCCATATTTGATTTTAATGTATTTTTAGAAGATGAATAGATTAAAAGTGAATTAATAGGGGAGATTTTTATTACATTTATTGGCTTGGCATATAAATCTGTGGCTGTGAAAATTAAAAGATAAACATCTCTCCTCTGAAGACTTGTCAGCTTCCAAATGTAGCACTTCACTGTTCGTTGTGTGAGTCCCACCATGCTATGGCACACCTCATCTTCTCTCCACAGCCACACATGAAGCAAATGAATATTCATTTTATCCCTCCAGTGCTGCTCTCATCACCACTGTTCATCACAATCAGACAAGATCTATAGACACCCACGTGTATGTATAATTTTGCACAATAACTGCTTATCTAATTGTATTCCATAAGCAGGGCAGACAGATTAAAAATCAAGATCTGTCAATTTTTGGGGTGGGGCATTAGGAAGGTTGGCATGGGATTTAAGAGCCAAATCCTGCTCTCAATGATGTCAAGGGCAAAACTCCAGTTTTCAGTAGGACCTAGATTAGGCCCTATCAATCTCTCTCTTACCATTCTTAGGGTTGCATCTGAGACCACTTGTACCTCTCCTAACCAAGAGTGAACAAATAATTTCAAACAAAATATGAACCTGCCTGCAACTTCACCCCAAATCCTGAGCAAACCTTTCTCAAGCTTTGAAACAGTCTAGGTAGCATTTTAAAGCCACTTTAATTTTCATGGGCATTTCCAGCTCACGGTTCCAATCAAGCCAAGAAGTGGTGAGATACTGCAAGGAAGACTGTTTTTTGAGTTTATTTTTACCCCTGCGAGAAGTGGGATGTACCAGTAATCTTTCAACAACGCAGGATCGAGGAAGATTTCCAGCCCAGTTGTGCAAGTGGTTGGTGCTAATTCAATTTAAACCTCTTTTTGAGGTTTTTAAACCTTTTTGAGGTTTAAACATTGCTGCTGAAAATGCAAATATGCAAGAATGTTTATTGCAGAAAGAGAACAGGGTAGAGTAAATGATCTGGCAAGGTCAAAGCGGATATGTGAAAAGATATCAAATTACAGCTAGATTTTTTATAATTTATTCCTTGTTTTATATTCCTGATTTTCTTTAACAACCATTCCAACAGTCTGTCTAGCTGTCCTTACATTTAAAAAGGAAACTAACTGTTGCAGCCTGGTTAGTGGCTAATTCCTATTGCGTGTACAAAGGAGTTACCAGTGTCCTGACAAAATTCCCAGTTTGTATAAATATGTTCTGCCCACTGAAATTTCCAAACTAAACCTCCAGTTTTGCCTCTAAGCTGGCTGTAAAGATGCACCTCAGAGGAGTCTGCAAAACTATTCCTATGTAAATTATACGGTGGTTTAGGATGCTTTATGATGAAAGGTGCTATAACTAGTAAATGTAAGAAATTATTGCTGATGAGCGCTACAATAGAGCAAGTATAAAAAGGTAACTCAAGATGAACTGTGATTAAATGGCTTTTCAGAAGACACATTCTGAGACTATAATGATATGTTCAAGTATAACAGTACTTTTCACCATTATGTCATCTTAGTATTCTTTCTGCTAATTTCTTGGACAGCTTTTCTGTTGTCCCATCATTTCTAATGTAATTGCCACTTGTGACATTTTCTCTCTGATGATGTGGAGGACCCAATTGTGTGTGACTGCAATCAATGGAACTTTTATCACTAATTTCAATGGAAGCAAAGTTGAGGAGACCCAAACCTCTTCATTTCTGGGCAAGAGGAAGTCTCCATCCACCACCATCTGGGAATATGTATACTGTACAAGCCAAACATTGGGGGGGAGGGATAGCTTGGTGGTTTGAGTATTGGCCTGCTAAACCCAGGGTTGTGAGTTCAATTCTTGAGGGGGCCACTTGGGGATCTGGGGCAAAATCAGTACTTGGTCCTGCTAGTGAAGGCAGGGGGCTGGACTCAATGATCTTTCAAGGTCCCTTCCAGTTCTAGAAGATGGGATATCTCCATTAATTAAAAAAAAATTTATTATTAAAACATAATAAAGGTATGAATGCTAAAAATGGGAAACACCTACCACAATTCCACCTTCCAAAGCAAACACAAAAGAGCTCAACACTTACTGCTTCCAAGAGTGTGTTCCTTAAGCCTTTCCATAATTCACTGACATTCTCAGAGATGCTGGCCCACTAATATACTGTGCCAGAAACTGATTTTAAACACATCCTAAAATAGAACAACAGAAGTCTTATTGATCAGAAGTATCTGCCTGACTGATATTCTGGCCATGTTTGGGTTTTAATTTTCCATCCTTTTGTTTGGATGACCTTGCCAAATGGACATACAAGAGGATCAGTTCATGTATTTTGTTGCATTATATTTTATAGCACATGTTCTGTGCACTGAAGGAGGCCATAAAAATGAAATTAATTTCTGTCTCTTGCTTCTGGTTTTAATGCTTAAAGAAAAACAACTGAATGAATTACTAATACATGCGATGATTTGATTTTTCCAGCAGCGTTATGCTTGTTCCATGCATTGTGGATAGTACTGTATTTCTGCTTCACTCGATAGTAAAGATTTACTGCAGTTACTATTCACCGCACAATCTAGACAACAAGTGGATTCATAAATATTTCTATCAATAAACGTATGGCCAGAACCTCAGCTGCTGTAGATCAGCACTGTTCAGTTGAAGTCAACAGTATCATTAATTTTCACATAGAGAGGATATGGCCCATCAACTTGATTAGTCACTTAAATGAAAAACTTAATTGGGACCTACTTTGCAATGATTTAAGGAACAAGCAGAATCCATCTTCATAGGGTGACCAGACAGCAAGTGTGAAAAATCGGGACAGGGGCTGGGGGGGCAATAGGAGCCTATATAAGAAAAAGACCCAAAAATCGGGACTGTCCCTATAAAATCGGGACATCTGGTCACCCTATCATCATCTACATGGTAGTCTGTGTGCTAATTTGGAAGAAACAGTACTTTTCTCAAGAGAGGCTTTCTTTGCAACTTCAAACCTTTTTTTTTGTTTTCAGAATTAACATTGAGTTTCTGCAGCCCAGCTTGCCATTCCTGAACCAAAATATTTTCAGTGTCTTTAGCTATTATACAGCCACAAAAAAGTTCATGTAATTCATGTTGGACAAGGCGTTCAAAAGCTGCTAGTGATTTTGGGTGCCTCCATTTCTGGGTTACCAACTTAACACCTTAAAGGCACATTATTTTCAGAAATAATGCTGAGCACTTGCCCTCTGAAAATCAGGCCTCTTTGAGGTATATCAGCATGGGTGCCTAAATATATACGTTTGATGTGTACAAAGCCTGTAGGGGGAAAACGTCATGTTTAAAGTATGCCAGATTTGTTCAACTAAACAAAGTTGCATGTGAAGAGGGGGAGGGGAAAGGAAACATTCACAAACTTGAACTCCATATGGAACCCTGAAATCCAGCTTCATTTTAAAATAACCTTTTCTGACAAGACACAAACCTCTCATCTTCTATATACCATGATCTCAATCCTGCAAGGTCGTGCTCTCTGGTGCTGATCCAGCAAAGCACTAAAGCTAATATTTAATTTTAAGTCTTATTGCAGTCTAGCCATTGAAGGCTACTCCATGTACTTAAAGGACTGAGCCTATACCTAACAGCCACTCAAAGTTTGAAATGACACAGAATTGTCTTGAATACCCAAGCAAGGTTTGCAACATTTTAGGACCGGTGAAGGGCCACGATTGTAGTGGGATCAAAGTGCAAAAGTTCAGAAGTTTGCCTGTAAGATCAAACCAGCACAATCTGGTTTTACTGCTGGCCATAGAAACACAAAAATACCATGGGGGGGGGGTCCTAACAACTGTGTTTTCCCATTTCTCCCTCAAAGTGAAAGTCACCCTTCTGTAGACAAAGATATTGTGCAGGGAACTCAGTGGGTTGGTGGGGGAAAGAATTCACACACACATGGTCTATGAAAACACATGGGGCTACAGCAGTATTACCCCTCTGCAGCTGCTGCTTAGGTTTATTTCTAATGTTAAGAGACTGCAATGGTAGCTGAAACCCATCTGTGCCCCCTATGTGGGAATTCTTGTCCAATACGTCTATGTAAGTGTGGATTCAGTAGACCCTATTCCAATCTACCCTCAGCTGTCACACTGGCCTAACTGTAGCCAGCACAGACTCCAACAGACAGTGCTGTAACTTGGGGGTTCCCTTGCATAGCTGATCCTCCCAGACCCCCTGCTGCCCTCTTTCTCCCCTTCCTTCACAGGCACAGCACAATTGTAGGGTTTAAATGGCTTTGTGTGGGCTTCTCTGCATGGGGTGAATTTCACTTTTAGAGAACACACAGTTTCATGCTGGATAGTGAAGGGGGAATGGAAGATCAAAGAGGAAAAATCCACTTGCTACAACACATGTTCTGGATCTGAATCTTTCCCACATGAGCAGCAACACTCACACTCACCATAGCAAGGCCTTGGCAAGGACGGGAGGTCATGAATGAGCATATCAGGAGGAAAAATCAAAGAGAAATATTGAAACAAAGTTAAGGCACAGAGGTGATATTGGCATTACTTAAATCAGACTTCATTCCTGTTCTGCCTTCTGCCTAGGAGGAAAAGGTTATGTGAACAGAGAGGGTAAAGAAATCTATTCCTATTTAAAACTTAGGGTAAAGGGGGAAAGAGAAACTGAGAAGTGGGGAAGATTACCACTTATGCCCCAAAATGAATGCCCTATGTAAGGGTTTATTCCTGTGAAGGTGGGAGTAAGCCTTATCTTTATTTAAAGAAAATGCATACAAATAAGCATTTAGAAAAGGCTGTAAGCCTGTGGCCTACATACGTATACAGGCACTAACAAATAAAGCATATCAAATCAATACATATTACTGTACATAATGCACATTCAGGGACAATTGTCCAGAGGCCCTCTGTAAGTATGCTTACAAAATTTGCAGGCACATCAGTGGATATATATTAAAAACCTGCCTTCTCTTGTACCTAACTGGGGAACAAATGAAAATTTGTCCCTCAAGCCCATCTCTATCTGGGAGGCAAAATCATATTTAAAATATGCAAACCCCCATGGGTCAAATCCAAAGAAATCATTG
>NW_020664471.1:5870320-5972362 GCF_002925995.2 Terrapene triunguis
GCATCCGAAGAAGTGGGTTGTAGCCCACGAAAGCTTATGCTCTAATAAATTTGTTAGTCTCTAAGGTGCCACAAGTACTCCTGTTCTTTTTATTAAAATGAAATTCACACTTGCCGATTCTCCTTTGATTTCAGAGGAGTATTTATGTGAGCAGGCATGGACTCGTCCCACGAAGTTGCTCAGTTTGACTTTAGTTCCTTCACTATATCTCAACCTTTCACTCCTCCAAATGGTGTTCTATGGACCTGGTCCAGCCACAAAGAAGGGTTCTTTGTAACATACGCAGCACATGAAAAGGGCTTTGGCATATTTGCCAGCGTGATGTGAGAACTCCTGGGAACATTTGCTGCTGCTATGAGCCCCTTCAAAAGCCCTTGGATTGTGTAGCGAGTGGGAGGGGGCTTTAGGATATTTTAACAGCTGTCAGTAGTGCTTGATGTAAATATTCTTCTCTCTGACTCTTGCTTCAGCATGATGGATTTCCTGACACTGCCATCTCTGGTATATAGCCTAAGTGTAATTTTCTTAGATGCCTCAAAATACTGAGGATTTTATTAAGGATACTGTGACCCTAAGAAGACGCCAGTGCCAGCTGGCACACTGTTGTCATGATATTTACCCAAAGGGCGGCATGTAATGTATTACCAGAAAACTCATAACTCACTGAGCATTAATATTATTGTGTGGTGTAAGTACGGGTAACATGCAAAATTGCAAATGTGCTGAAATTCTGTTCTTAAAATGTGTGTCACCCTAGACAAAGAAATGTGGTTCTGCTTGAGTGTGTCTCCAAGGTAAATCGAGAGATATTGGAAATGTATTTACATAAAAGCTAAATAAAGCCATCAAGCTAACAAGGGGAGAAGAGCTACCAACTATCACCAGCAGGGGAGGAACCAGCATGAAGTCTTCACCATACCACATGGCATCTCTTCCCAGCAGGAGAAAAGGAACCCTGCCTGAGAATACATTTCAAAGGTTTACTGGCCTATAAAGAGAGGGGGAGTGAACCTCCAGGTTATTCTATACAGTAAGAGAGAAAGGAACTGAGCACTTTGAGATCTGTGAAGGTTTCTGGCCAGAGAGTCTGGTCAGCCCTGCTGGAAAAGAGCCTTGGTGAGAAACACTTTTTTGAACAAGAGGGAGTCTAATTTGTTAAATCAGGTGTTAGCCTTAGAAGCATATTTTTATTTTTGTTTGCATGTAACCCTTTCTATTTTTATTCCTTATACTTGGCATCACTTAATCCTATGTTCTTTTTGTTACATGAACTTGTTTTACTTTTACTATAAACTAGTTCAGTGCACTGATTGAAAGGAAGGGCATGTTAACCCCAGTTAAGCTAGCAGGCTTCAGTGTATTGTTTCTTTAAAGGCGCAATGAATTTAATAACTTCTTTGAGTATTTAGTAAGTGGGCTGGACACTGCAAGGAGACATCTCTGGGGAACTTGAGAATTGGGGGTTCACTGTTACCTGCAAGGCAAGGCTTGGACTGAGAGACTCCTGAAGAGTTTGCTGGCCAGGCAAATAAGCTGGTGTGTCAGTGGGTTGTCACACATCTTAGCAGTAGCAAAACTCTCATTTGCTGAGGCTGAGTGAGGTAACACACAATTCTAGGAACCCCAGCAGATTGTCACAGACATGGAAGCTCATGATTACAGTTCTGTTCTCCTTTTACTGCTCAAGCATGACAGCAAATGGAAAGGTTAACTTTTTAAAATACCTTTGCCAGTTAATAAATTGGCTTTCATGCTATCTGTGTACAGGAGGTCTTCCTGGTTACCCTACTTCTTTGTCCTTTTAAGTTGGTATATCCAGCCATCAACCTATGCTATCCCTTCTTTTTGCCACAGCCTCCAAGGTTCAAGTCGCATTCTCTTGGTCTAAACTAGAGGATACAAATGAGACAGGGTGAGTACTGTCAAACTTCATTCACTAACATTTATGCAAATAGAAGACATGAATTCACTTTGACAATACCCACCGCTCTTTTTATTTGTTTTTCATAGCCATTAATATAAGTGAAACGCTGCTCAAGAATACTTGTGGAAAGGAAAAGTGATGCAAAAACTTGTGCAAACATGCCTCTGTCCATAACAGTTCACATGAATATGTATTTCCTCAAATAGTCACCTCAGAAGTGATTGAAAACCCCTCAGAGGTTCAGATTTGAGTTTGATTCACTTAAGCATCCCTTTGAACCATATCAGAACTACTGGAGTCTGTAGAATGGGTTTGAAAATCTTGTTAGAACAAGCTTTCTTGCAACACTTTCAGAATTATTTTGGTAATAGTTAGAAATTCCAGAAGAACCAACTTCCTCTTAGCATTCTGACTCTTCTATATGTAGTCCTGGCTAGGAAGTGGAAGTGAAAGAAATGAATCTGAACAGTTCAGATTTTAAAAATTCAGGGTTTTGTCAAAGCAACCCCCAGGCTATGCAGCTTGAGAGAAGGCCTGTCATTGTAGAAAAAAATAAATAAATTAAAGACTGTGAAGTGCTCAGATATCAGGATGATGGGGGCCAGAGAAATAACAAAGGTAGATTCAAGTGCGAGGATAGAAAATGCCTGAATTTATAATGCGCATGTATTATTTCCTCACTATACCTTCCAGTGAGGCCTTGGTTTCACATGGAAAAATACTCTGGGGAATCATAGAGTTTACCTTGGCCTGCTATCTTGTGAAAACTATAAACTGCTTTGTCTTCACTAAGATTTACCTCAAGTCAGGTAACTAGAGTTTGAAAACACACCTTCTTGTAGCAAGGATACGGTCCAAATGAGTGCATTCCTTCTATACATACTCAGGGGCTCTGATTTTCAAATGAGGCTCCTAACGCCCATTGACTTTCACTTGCACCTAACTCCTTTAGACCCCTTAAAATTCCCAACCTTCATTAAATCCACACTTCACTGATAAGCAAATGGCTTCTAAATTCTGTATTTGATGGCACATATTTGTATCTGGCTTAAGACAACTGGATTGTAGTTTGCTGTTTGTTAAATTTATTACCAGTCCTCACATCTATTTTAACATACTGAGTGATTAATCTAAACCCCCTGGGATCGGGTTCACCATCAGAGATCTTGTTTTTAAGAACACTGCTACTGAGTGCCCCTGTTCTAAATCTAGCTACCTTAGGTGTTTATGGAATATGCATTGCTGTAGTAGCCAGGCCTAACATACAATTTTAAAAGCATAAGAATCACCAAATTAGATTATCTTCTTGCCTTACTAAATTTAATCTGCTTAAACTTTTTTGATCCCCCCTCCTCCTTTCTTCTTATCCTTCTCTTGTATGAAACTGCCCCTTAAAAACATAGAATTTGGGTTTGAGAACTGAAAAACCTAGGAAACGTTAGGTTTATACATTTAATACGGACTCAAATTGCAGCTCTCAGCTAACACTCTGTGCTTAGCATGTTTACTCACCAAAGTATTTTGGGGAATAATGCTGTGAATTTTCCACATTACCGCTGATGTGCCAGTTTACTTGCTGGTGATTTATTAATGCTTCTTGTGATTTATTACTGTCACTTGACTAGATTGTGTGCAAATCAGTGACAAAGCCCTGTGTGGATCATGCCTTTTTAGTCATAAAAGCATTCAAGCAGCCATGAAAATCAGTTAAGCTTGAACCTATTGAACAAAAGAGTATAGTGTTACCTATTGATCAATAGCCTTTAGATATGCAATGAATAGTACTTTGGTCACTGTCAGATAGTGTTTTCCTTTAGATCTGATACATTATACTCCTTTGTATTAGCAGTTTGAGATTTGAAGCAAAACTGTGTTGTATTGGTATTTGTTTCGGTTCTAACAAGTTGGAGGCTAGGACTAGCAAACATTACAAGAAAATACGATACATTCTCCACACTCCATTTTTTAAACCATTGTTACCCCTGATTTGCACTGAGTTTGAGAGGAAAGTCAAGCCCTACAAAACATAAGTATTTTGCAGGATATGTAAAGATATATTTTCTGTCTGTGTGCATGAGACCTTGTGACCAATCTCTCTCTCTCTAATTAATAATTATTAATACAAATAAGGAGAAGGAAAGTATTTTGGATTAGGGCTATCTAATTTCTATATTAATACTCAAAGTACAACAGAAGAAATTATTCTTAACTTATCATTAAAAATGGCAAACACTATGTAAGTATAAGGTCTGATTCTCCATCCTCTTGCATTTTGCTAAGATTGTTATGTTTGCATGATCAGGATTGATGGGCCTGATTCTCTACTGCCTTGACCTTTGTATAGTCCTTTACACCTCTGGAAAGTGAACCTAGAGTATACGTAACGGGCTACCATGCTGATTTGATAGAGTTTTACACCCACTTTATATAGGTGCAAATGTCTACTCAAAGCAGTGGTGACTAAGGACCATAAAGCCTGACCATGCAATACAACAACATTGAATGTATTTCTAATTCACCACCAATAACAATATTAAGAGTCCAGTCATCCTCCTGAGCAACTAGTCTATGCACATGGAAGATCCACTGAAGTCCAGGAGTGAAGGAAGCTGTGAAGCACCAGCTGAGCTTCTCTGTACTGCCACCTCAGGGTGCAGTAGCCACAGTGAGTATTATTGCACAACATCTGCCATAGGATGAATGACCACTTGATCCACAATTGCATGGAACTACTGGCTTGCCCCTGCATCTCATCCCCAGGCCCTGCACTGCTCCAGATTATCCAGCATGCTAGTGTGCAGGTAGCTGCTACAGATCACAGATCTTCACTGTGCTAGACTAGAGGTAGGTGTGTTTTGCTCTTGGTTCCACTGCAGTCAGGGACCTCATAAATTGTGGTGGTGGGAAGCTTGGTTTGGGCTCTGAATAATCAAAGTTTAGAGCCAGATTCCCAGCTGATGTACATTAACATTGCCCCACTTACGCCAGTGGAGCTATGCTAACTTATACCATCTAAAGATTTGGGAGGTGGGTGGCTGGTTTCAAAGGTGTAATGGCAGTTAGACGCCCAGCTCCCATTTCTGTCTTTGATAAAGTCACCTTTTGCCTTTAGAATTTAACAGCAGGAGCAGATACAACAAACTTCCACCACAGAAATCATCACATGGGACTATTTCTGATTTGTTAAAAAAACAAAAACATTTTCGTCCACGGTTTGGCTGGATTTTTTGGATCTAAGGGCTTGTCTTCACTGAGGTGTTAACTTCTTTCCAGTTAGCTCAGCTTGAGTGATCATGCTGCAAAACTCCTGAGCGGTACAGAGTGATTGGATGACCAATGCACATTTCAAGCTAGAGATTTTCCTGTGTGGACGAGAATGGGGTATGGCGCAACTCTCGAGTTGTATGTCAACTAACACAGCAGTGAAGACAAGCCTTTAATAAACTGCAGATCTTTGATACAAAGAGATCAGCTGCTAAAACATTTAAGTATATAGACTCATCTGCATAAAGGCCTTCACTAATTGTAAATACAGAACTGTTATGATGACTGGAAATTGAATAAAGATATTGCTGTGGTAACTTTCCACCCCAGAGTAAGTGGCCAAAAATAGACATCTTTCTCAGCCTGGAATGACTTGGGAGCAGGGGAAATGAAGTATTTATGAGCATTAAGATCTTTATTTGGAGCTACTGTTGTTGGGTTTGTGTTGTTTTTGCTGGATCTCAAAACAGATGTTCCAGAGACTAACTTCAGACACCGCACTTGTATCAGCTCTTGTCCACCAGCAAAAAAGTCTCAGTAGGTTCAGACAGTAGTCACAATTCAGCCCACAAAATATGAGTCTTATTTGCTAAGCTGGATGAATTGCTGCTTGTCTCTTATGTTACTGCTTTAAGGCCAGAAGTTCTGCAATTAATATCCTCATTCTGTCAGTCCTTTCAATTACATCTGTATGAATTAATAAAATTAATTCCTATCTAAAGCTGGTGGCATGTTTGAAAACCACCAAATGCAGAGAACCAAATGCAGTGACCACCTAAATAGTAAATGAAAGCTTAACCCAAAAAAACAAACCAAAACAAAAAGTCTGGCTCCTGGTCTTGTGCAAAGTTAAAGCTTAGCAACATCTGAAGTGTATTAGAAAAGGTTCTGGAGCTGTAGAACATGACCTCCCTGTGTCCAGCAGCCCTTGGAATGTGTCTCATTACAGCTGATTATAATCTCGGTTAACACAAGTTTGAGCCCAGTTAGGTTACTGGGTGGCACCTGGTGGGGTGTCAGGCATAACTGGTGATCCAACCCAGTTGGGGAGGAGTTGGATTTTGATAAAGGAAGGAACATGGGGAAGTGGCAGAGCTGCCTGAGGAAGGCCAAGGAGGAAACCCAGGTGAAAAGTAGCTGTCTGTTTCTTCGCTTGGGCTAAAGGCTGAGACAAGTCTGGGAGGCCTAAAGCTTGGAGCTAAAACTGGAGGGTTCTGAGCCCAAGAGGAAGCTTGGCAAGCTAGTAGCAGTGAAGCCTGGGGCCAGAGGTAGGTTGCCTTGAGCCAGGAGGAAGCTGGAGGCATTGACTATAGCACCTAAGGAGGAGTTGGACTGGAGTTTGAAGGGCTTCTTGGAGAGAGAGAGAAGATCTCTGTAGTAGTCAGTCTCTGCTCACTAGAAAGTGGAGTTACCTGGAAGACACAGGAGTGGAACGAGCTCCTGTGGCTGACCTTGATACAAGACAGGAGCCAGACCTCTGGGAAGAGGCCCTTAGAAGTATTGCTCACTACAAAGAGCCCAGGAAGGGGTGGGGGGAAAGGCCTGAGGAAAGGTTAATGTTAGAAAGAGGTCCAGGAAGACAGCTGCAAGAGCACACCTTGGCTGTCTGTCCTAGGGTCCCTGGATTGGAATCCAGCATAGTGTATGGGCCTGGGTTCCCCTACCAGCCTCTGGGAAGGTGATGTGAAGCCCCCCGTTGTAAGGTGAAAAAGACAACTCAGAACCCAGAGAAAGGGGTGTAAGGACGACTGGCACTAGAGATCTGACATAAGGTCTTGGAATGACTTGTTGGATTGTGTTACCCTGGAACGAGTGGAAATAAAGTGCGAACTGACTAGAGGGCTGAATCATGAGAAGAGGTGGACCACCACAGGACTGGAGTGACTGATGGGGCACTAGAGAAGAAAGAGCTGCTACACCATGTCCAGTCAAGAGGGGGTATACCAGAAGTGAGTTGAGCAGTGAGATTTCAGGTGATGAAGAATTCACCACATGCCTAAGTAAATTGTTGCAATAGTTAACTACATTCACTGTTTAAAAATATGTGCCTCATTTCTAATCTGAATTTGTCCAACTTTAGCTTCCAACCATTAGCTCTCAATATGCCTTTTTTTTTTTGGCTAGACTGAAGAGCCGTCTACTCTCAGAAATCTCTTCCCCATGTAGGTATTGTAGACCTTGATCAAATCACCTTCTCTTGGATAAATTAAAGAGGCTGAGCTCCATTAGTCTCTTGCTGTAAGTCATGGTCTTAAGAACATAACATAAGAACATAAGAACGGCCGTACCGGGTCAGACCAAAGGTCCATCCAGCCCAGTATCCTGTCTACCGACAGTGGCCAATACCAGGTGCCCCAGAGGGAGTGGACCAACAGGCAATGATCAAGTGATCTCTCTCCTGCCATCCATCTCCATCCTCTGACAAACAGAGGCTAGGGACACCATTCCTTACTCATCCTGGCTAATAGCCATTAATGGACTTAACCACCATGAATTTATCCAGTTCTCTTTTAAATGCTGTTATAGTCCTAGCCTTCACAACCTCCTCAGGCAAGGAGTTCCACAAGTTGACTTGCGCTGTGTGAAGAAGAACTTCCTTGTATTTGTTTTAAACCTGCTGCCTATTAATTTCATTTGGTGACCCCTAGTTCTTGTATTATGGGAATAAGTAAATAACTTTTCCTTATCCACTTTCTCCACATCACTCATGATTTTATATACCTCTATCATATCCCCCCTTAGTCTCCTCTTTTCCAAGCTGAAGAGTCCTAGCCTCTTTAATCTCTCCTCATATGGGACCCATTCCAAACCCCTAATCATTTTAGTTGCCCTTTTCTGAACCTTTTCTAGTGCCAGTATATCTTTTTTTAGATGAGGAGACCATATCTGTATGCAGTATTTGAGATGTGGGCGTACCATCAATTTATATAAGGGCAATAATATATTCTCAGTCTTATTCTCTATCCCCTTTTTAATGATCCCTAACATCCTGTTTGCTTTTTTGACCGCCTCTGCACACTGCGCGGACATCTTCAGAGAACTATTCACGATGACTCCAAGATCTTTTTCCTGACTTGTTGTAGCTAAATTAGCTCCCATCATATTGTATGGATAGTTGGGGTTATTTTTTCCAATGTGCATTACTTTACATTTATCCACATTAAATTTCATTTGCCATTTTGTTGCCCAATCACTTAGTTTTGTGAGATCTTTTTGAAGTTCATCACAGTCTGCTTTGGTCTTAACTATCTTTAGCAGTTTAGTATCATCTGCAAACTTTGCCACCTCACTGTTTACCCCTTTCTCCAGATCATTTATAAATAAGTTGAATAGGATTGGTCCGAGCACTGACCCTTGGGGAACACCACTAGTTACCCCTCTCCATTCTGAGAATTTACCATTAATTCCTACCCTTTGTTCCCGGTCTTTTAACCAGTTCTCAATCCATGAAAGGACCTTCCCTTTTATCCCATGACAACTTAATTTACGTAAGAGCCTTTGGTGAGGGACCTTGTCAAAGGCTTTCTGGAAATCTAAGTACACTATGTCCACTGGATCCCCCTTGTCCACATGTTTGTTGACCCCTTCAAAGAACTCTAATAGATTAGTAAGACACGATTTCCCTTTACAGAAACCATGTTGACTATTGCTCAACAGTTTGTTTTTCTATGTGTCTGACAATTTTATTCTTAACTATTGTTTCGACTAATTTGCCCGGTACCGACATTAGACTTACCGGTCTGTAATTGCCGGGATCACCTCTAGAGCCCTTTTTAAATATTGGCGTTAAATTAGCTAACTTCCAGTCATTGGGTACAGAAGCCGATTTAAACGACAGGTTACAAACCTTAGTTAATAGTTCCGCAACTTCACATTTGAGTTCTTTCAGAACTCTTGGGTGAATGCCATCTGGTCCCGGTGACTTGTTAATGTTAAGTTTATCAATTAATTCCAAAACCTCCTCTAGTGACACTTCAATCTGTGACAGTCTTCAAACCTCATATAATTTCTATAATTTTTCAACATCCTTTTTGCAGTGTGGACACCAGAATTGGACACATTATCCAGTAATGGTATATATACAAAGGAACTGCCACCTCTTTACTTCTACCTGATATTCCTCTGTTTGTGCATCCAAGGATTAAGTTCACTGTTTGAGCTACAGCATCACACTGAGGGCCCAACTACCCATCGACAGTTTCCTCATTAAAAGAAAACACCTTCTTTTAAACTGCATCAGCTTCTTGACCTAGTTTTGACATCCCTTCCCAAATCTAATCCATCTTACATCTCTGGTCTTATCTTTTGTCACATACCTTCCTATCAGTCCTGAAGCCCTATTTACTATCTTCTCTCAGTCTTCAGGCCTACTTTCACCCCTTGACCTCTTCATGGAAAAAATCTCTTCATTCAGCCACTAAGCATTCAAGTCCCTCCTAAAGACTCTCTTCATCCATGATTGTCCACAAAAAGTGAGCCATCAATAATAATTATAGGCCCTATTCTACCATGCTGATTCAGGACCTTACTCTGCAAGTACTTACTGGAAATTATCTAGGTGATGGGGACAAAATCCAAGTTTTTTCTCAGGATTTCACAGGGGATCCTGTCTTTTCATATCTGACTCTTAGATTCTGAGGCCCAGATTTTTAAAGGTATTTAGGTGTTGCTCCACTCAGCATTTTGAGGCCTGAGTGACTTAGGAGCCTAAGTCACTTTTGAAAATTACTTAAGTCACTTAGGCCTTGAAACTCTGAGGAGAGCAACACCTAAATACCTTTAAAAAACTGCTCCTAATGTGCGACAGGAACTGTCATTGTTTTGTGTCTCCTACAGGACCAAGTATACTGCCAGCATTTAAAAGACCAATAATAGTAATGATAGAAAGGATAATGATTTGCATCAGAGGGCATTGCCCTCTTTACTGCTTTGTCAGTAAAAGCCTCTAATGCAATGGTTCTCATACTCTTGTCTAAAGATCTCCAATGGTCCAGGGAGGCAACTTGAGAGACTGGAAACTTGAGAAGAGAAATTGTCGATGATCTCTTTTTCAGAGTGGTCTGCAGTATGAAATGGATCCTATACCAATGCACTGTTTTCATGCAGGATATTTTCAGCACAGTTTGGGAATGCCATGCTTTTTTAGATGAAAAAGGAGATAACTGTGGACGGGCAAACTGATTTGTATTAAATAAAAATTCGCAATGGAAACTGAACCTCTTCTGAGGACCTTAAAAATGTGGTTTATATAATATTGAACAAAATTACATATATTTCTGCACTTCAGTTTTCTTTGGGACCAGAAAAGGAAGTGCCAAAATGTCTCCCAAAAGGCTGTTGTCATAGCATTTGGGCATGGCTAAACCATGGAAGAAAAGGTGGGCCAGCAATCTACAAGTCTTGCAAGAAAAGACGTGTAAGATTTCCAGTCCCCAGATTAAGCAAACACTTGGAGGCTTATCTAAACCAAAACCTCTGAACTTTGAAGTTTACCCATCGCTTGTGATATTTACTAGTGTTCCGGGCCTAGAGTTCGATTCTGGTACGTAATGAATGCTCTCTCAAAAACTATTGATTTCAATGGGCATTGAAAGTGTTCAACGCTTCCTGGGAGAAATTGAGCACCTCACAGAGGCACCAATTTGGGAAAACACTTAAGAATGTGCTTAACTTTAAGTGTTTTCCTGAATAGGGGTGCCTTCCGGAATCAATAATGAACTATTCTAATGGTACCTGAAGATAACTAGAATTGGTTCCTTTTCAAATTCTGAGAAATACTTTGGTATCCCATATATCACCAGTGTGGTCACTGTTGGCAAAGAGTGCTTGTTTTAAAATGACAAAACTGTATTGCTGGTCACTATCAATTTTATCATTGAGAAATGGGATTTTTCCCTGCATAAGTGAGAGAGAGAGAGAGAACATCTCTCGTTTTTAAAAAAGTTGGTAAAATAACTTAGAAATGCAATAATGTGATTACATGTATATGCACAGATTGTCATATACTGAACATGATTTTGAAACGTTTGTGTTTTGCCAATGACTTTTAAACACAGAAGAAACAGAATGATGACCTGAAATAAATGTATGTCAATTTCAAAAAGACATTTGTACTGTTGACAATGGAAAGACAGCAGCAATCTCTAGAGATCCATGCCAATGCTTTTGGAGGAAATATTTTTAGTGAAAAATAATGAAGTCTCAGCTTTTTTTCTCTTTTAAAAAAAGATTCCAAAAATGATTCCAAGTAAACTATTATACAAGTTGACTGCAGGTGATGTTTTGTTGTTGTGGCTTTTTTTGTTTGTTTTTGTTTAAGGATTAAGCGGATGTAAAGGCCACTCCAGATGGAACACAGCTCAGGGCTCAGAAGTTCAAGGTATGTAGAGTCCAAAAATTCTCTGTTGAAATAGACTTACATTGGCACAGCCTCAAGTGGATCTTGGGGAAAGAGAATAGGGTTAAGAGAGCAGTTAAGCTGTGTTTTACAAGCCAAATGGACTGCATTTCCTATTTCCAAATGTCCGCACTATCTTTCCCTTAACGTTGCTTTGCCCAAGCCTACTGAGAAGAGGAATATTATTCCACCTGTCCAGACTATAATCAGTCACTTCAAGGAAAAAAGTCTTTCATGATTTTCCAGTGGCAACATGAGTTGTTAAATACATTGGTTAGTCTATATAGTATTCTAAATTATCTCACTAAAGAACAAATAAAGATTTATTAAGGAAACAAATAAGACTCATAAACTTGGCTGGTTAATTAATAACTCTTCCAAGTCATCACTGGTATATGTGCCCCTCTGCATGCCTTTTCTCTTATCTGGCCTAAGATATCAACTGTCATGTCAATATCTATACAGTAGTGAAAATAATAGAAAAGATGGAATAGATCCAAGAGAAATGGATTTTTTTTATCAGGCAAATTACCTTAAGAAAATAAAAAGCAAACACGCATTTTAAATCCTAAACATTTAGACTAAACAAGATTTGAATCAAACAGCATTTCTCACCCTAATAGACGTTATCGGCAGGTTACAGTTCTTTATACATAAGCTGAATTTCCTTCTCAGCTAGGGTGACCAGATGTCCCGATTTTATAGGGACAGTCCCAATTTTGGGGTCTTTTTCTTATATAGGCTCCTATTACCCGCCACCCCATCCCGATTTTTCACACTTGCTATCTGATCACCCTATTCTCAGCCTGGGACCAATCTCCTTAGTTTGAAGTCTTTGTCTTCCCAGCATTCTTGTTGCCTTCAGCATAGGTGAGGGAGAAGAGAGGTGGTCTCATGATGCCACTGTCCCTTATTTTATACTCTCAGTTCATGTCTTAGGGAAGGTACTGGGCCAGACATGTCCAGGTGGGCCTTGCTGAATCACAGAGTTGAGCAGTCTCCATTGTGTGGTGCTTGTGCAACTGTCTCTTACAGAAATGTAAATCTCTTGTTTACCGATCCCCTGCTGGTCAATGGCTCCTTATGGTTGCTTGACACCCATTTGGGTGTGGGTAATTGTTGTTGACACTGGAGAGCTAGCTGGGGTGTCTCTCAAATGCACAACATATTTCAATAACAACCAAATAGCAAAATCTCATAACACATTGATATACATATTTTGGCAGAACAGCAGATCATGTCCTTTCATATGGTATCATATATGGCATGCTTTGTATGAAATATCACAACCATGTACAAATGATGAATATGGGGGTTACAGGGTGCTACTTTGAGGTCCAGTGTGTCACATCAATACATTACCTTGGCTAAGAATCAGTCCATTACAGTAATTTGAGTCAGCCTGAAAATGGAAAGCTCTAACATATGGAGCTAGATGTTTTGTAGTTAAAGATCTGTTTTATAGCTTTAATCTGCTTTATACTTTCACCTAAAAACCCCAATTCCTCCATCCAAATCCAATTCCCACCTCTCTGTGCAGCTTCACTTTTATGTTACTTTTAACAAAAAAGTCATTTAAAGTTGATAAATGGCTGCGAAGTTTTTGCTTTTACTTTGTTGCTTTTGCTAAATGTTGATTTAACCAAAAAAAAAAAAAAAAGCTCTTTAGTCCTGATTTAGGCGTGTCAAATAGACTGTATTTGGTAAACTTTTTATGCTACTGTTAACTCCTAGCTGTTTCAAGGATCACTTTTAATTAATGGATCAGATATTACTAACACCATTAGAATCAAGGATACTGAGGGAAGTGTTATAGCATATATAGCCCAAGTATTCACCGTGCATTTCCCAAAACAGGAAGAGCCCAAGTAAAGTGATTTGTTCATTGCATAAAGAAAATATCAACTGGTTTAAATAATTAACCTGATTTAATATCTTTGAGACTCAAAGGAGTTAGAAGAAAAATTCCTCAGATTTCATATTCAGTGTTATTTCTTTATATCTATGTGGTCCAAGAATACTAAGGACCAGATGCTGATATCCTTAAACATGCTGAGTTCCTTGAGATGGAAAGGACTACTCACAGGGTGAGGTACTAATCAGTGTGAGTAAGCATGGCAGAATCAAGTTCTGAATATTCTGTAAGGAATACAGATACTTTCCTTTACTTCCTCAATCAAAGATTCAATTATCTTTATAACCAAGGTGTGTGCAGGAAGAAGCCATACTGTGCAATATCAAAGGGAAAAGAAAGTAACTCTCCATGTGACACGTCAAGGAGGTAGACCTCAATTCTGCAAGGTGCTGATCATTCCGGCCCAGATCCAGCAATACCCTTATGCATGTGTTTAACTTTAAGTATTTGAGTAGTAACCTTATCTGAGTTTTCTTTTAACCACCTATCAGCTAAAAGCTGTATGTGTTCAGGCTTGTCAATATTTGGCAGTGCTCACCGGTTTTCTAGTTAAGCATAGGCTAATATTTCAGTTTATATTGTCTGGTGCCTTTGTCTGCCCTTTGCTGTACTTAGAGCAGAGTGCTCGCATGGAACGGAGTTCAATGTTAGTGCACAAAAGTGGGGTAATAACTTCAAATGTTTGTTTTGTTTTTACTGTTTAAGTGTACCTAAAGGTTAACAATTGTTAACCTGTGGGCTGCCAATCTTTTTATATTCCCTAGACAAATGTAATGAGTAGGATATGAAGATGCATTCAAATGCTCAGCGCTACACATCTGTAGATTTAGAGCAGTGCTAATCACATAATGGTCTTTAGGAGTGTGTTCATATTTACGTGAGAAATCTGTTTTTAAGGATTTGGTTATCAGATGTAAACAAAAAAAAAAAATGACTGCAGCCTGAGACTTCATATAGTCTCATGATGAAAAGGGAAAAGGAGTTTTATGAAGTGTGTGTGTGTGTGTGTGAAAGAGAGAGAGAGAGAGACAGCGAGCACATGCATGTGAATAAGCATACATATAAATATATGTATATCTGCAGGTAACATCTAAAAAATCTTTAGGGGCCTAGTTCTGATCTCACTGACTCTGGAATAAATCAGGAGCTCCATTTAAGTTATTAAAGTGATTCTGGTGTAAGGTCAGAATCAGGTCCTGTATATTTATACTTCCAGGGTAATGCAACGCTTTTAAAATAGTACTTCTTTCTTCTACAGATTATAGGTTTTTTTTAAAGCCAAAACTTTAAAAAAACTTGTTTTGTGATACCAAACACCACAAAGACATTCACAGCTATGTGTGACACAACTGGCCAGATTGTGCCTGCATTTACACCTTTGCAGCCTCATAAAGTCAATAGGTGCATGGCTGTAAGCAAAGGCAGAAATTGGCCTGGTGTCTGTAATTCTTGTTGTTGTGCCTAGCTGTTGTTCTGGCAAGACCATCTAGGATGTCAGATACTAGGTATGGGCATGAAGGAGCATCACCCTGAACAGATGATTTGTGTCACAGCCAGAGCTTGCTTTAATATTGTTCTGTGAGGCTTTAATATCTGTAGGGTTCATTTAAGTCCCATATCCTTCCTTATTATATATCCTACTACAAAATTAGATGTCCTACTACAGTGCAGACCCTCAGGTTAGCAGGACCCATATCTTAGTCCCTTTCTACCTATACAGCTTGTTTATACATCACACTGGACCCATATTCAATAGTTCTTTGCTCTCTGTTTTCACATTACTCAGCCCCAAATCACACACATTCAAAATGCTAAAAGCCATCACTTAACCTTCTACCCCCATCCTGCTAAAGGGTACAATACTTGGTGGATAATTAATTACAGTATCTCAGTTTACAAGACAAATTACAGTATGTTAGTGAGGAATTCTGATGAGATATCTGCAAATATCACATTTATTTATTTAATTTATCTTTTAACGTGCAGCCTACCTTCATTTGGTTCATGTCTCTGAGTGGGCGTTTACAAAGAAGAGAAAGTGGGATGTTTCATATGGCTTTGACAATTCAGACTTATCAGGCAAGGTCAGAACTTAAGTGAAACTTGCTAGAAATTTTTTTTAAAGCCTGTTGACATCTATTTTGCCATAGAAATGCAAGAAAACAAACCAACCACCCTATCATCAGTTTGTTGTTTTCCTTTTAAGCAAACACAAGGAGGCCTGAGTATCCACTCACTTAAACCAATTTTACACTAGTCTATTACTTCACTATACTTATTCCTAGACCCACCTCCTTTATTTGTTTTTTATTCAGCACTTATTTAGCCAAAACACTGAATTTGGTGTGAGTTTTGCTTGAGTAAGAATGGAGGACTGGACTGCCTCTTCTATCGCGTCTGTCCCACATCATTCTGCCCCCATCCCTCTTTCTCCTTTCACACTGCAGGCCACAGTTCTGTCTTCAAACCCCACATAATCCATTCAGCCCCTGCTCCCCTGCCTTAAATAGGATTATTCCTGAATAGTACTCTATTAGGCCCTTTATTTTTTTTTTGCAGTGCTTTTTAAGATATCCTAACTCATCAAGGGGGAAATTCGCCACACCATGGAGGGCCATATGCTCTGTGTTGTCCTCTACTGGCAAGTAGACTCTGCAACATATGGCTCTGATTCAACACAATTTGAAATCAATAGAATGACTTCAGGAGACATTAGATGAAGGCCTAGGTGTGCTCAGAACTGGGCTCTGTGCCACCTCCAAATAGGTCAGTGTGGGTGGGAGAGGGATGAGCTGCAAGAAGCACCGGATATGTGATTCCACTGATGGCTGATTACACCAGTTTGTATACAGTGGTGTTGTAGTCATGCCAGTCCCACGATATTAGAGAGACAAGGTGGGTGAGGTAATATATTTTATTGGACCAATGGAACTTGGTCCAATAAAAGAAATTACACAAGTGGCATTATCCATACCATCCTCTCACCAGCCACTATTCTAGCCCATGGATTGGCAGGGGTTGGAATGTGTTCATCTAAGTCCTCACACAAAGTCTGGAGAGTATGGCTTTGCATAGGGTGGAGGTGAATTTCACCCAAAACATTAAAACTTCTAAGTGAACATAATACAGATCTTGTTATTGATTGTGTATTTACACAACACTTTCCATCCAGAAAAACCCTAAAGCTGTTTCTACATTTTATTAACTGTCTGCATATAATCTATAGTGCCTGCTTCTGCCCTTGGGTGCATCAAGTAAAATTATGTTTGATGTCTGCATATATATTTGGTATCCTAATTACCAAAATGCAGGGCACTTCTCCTTTCATTCCATTCACTGAACGACACTGCTGCTAATGAGCAAACATACATTATTAGAATAAATGCTCTGCTCAGCCTCAACTGTATTGTTGCTTCTGGCTTTGCTATAATTTAATATTAATCAAAAACAAAGTAGAAAAACTAGGATCATTCCCTGATGGGACGTCCTGGGTTTTTAATCTGTTTGTTGGTGCTGCTAGAATACTGTAATTCTTAGGAACCCAACAATCCCTGGCCTCTGACTTCAATTCAATTACCCCAGTGGAATGCAGAGAAGAATCAGGGCCTGTATTTAGTATTCCATTCACAGACCGCTGCAGCGGCACAGGAGCCAGCAAACAGAGCTCTAAACAGGGGAGTTTGAGTGGGACTTCTGTTGGAGGAGAAGGTATTTGTAGCTATTTGTATTTACATGTGTATGTGTACAGGCTGGTAGGGGCAGTGTGCTGGGAGAGAAGCTGAGCCCTGATTAGGGGGCGGGGCTTCTCTGACTAGGGGTCCTATAAAGGTAGCCAGCCAGTCAGGCAGTGGCACAGACAGTTGCAGTGGCACAGGAGCCAGCAAACAGAGCGGTAATCAGGGAAGTTTGAGTGGGAGTTTGGAAGGGGAGTTTGAGGGGAAGACTAAGAGGCAGGCAGAGGAACAGATAGGCTAGTGTATGGTGTTCTAGCAGTGTTTTGGTGCTCATTGGGGGTCTCTTTTGCTGTGGGTGTTGGTGTTGTGGTTTGGTTTGTGTTTCCCAGACTTACAGGATTTAGATGGGAAGCCTATGACAGATACAGAGGCAGCAATGGTAGTGACTCAAGCAGTGGAAGACACAATGAAGATGACTGGATGTGGAAGCTGCGGCATGTACATGATCCTGGAGGGGGTACCTGAAAAGAGTTTCGTCTGCATGAAGTGCCGCCTGATAGAGCTGATGGAAGAAAAGATCTGAGGATTGGAGATGCAGGTGGAAACTCTGGTTGAGTTTAGAAGGGGGTTCGAGCAGATGATGGAGCAAAGACATGAGGAGTCTGAAGGGAAAAGCTCAGACTTGCAGATGGAATCTGTAAACTCAGGGGTTGTACCATATGATTGGAGAATTGCTAATATAGTTCCTATTTTTAAGAAAGGGAAAAAAAGTGATCCGGGTAACCACAGGCCTGTTAGTTTGACATCTGTAGTATGCAAGGTCTTGGAAAAAATTTTGAAGGAGAAAGTAGTTAAGGACATTGAGGTCAATGGTAATTGGGACAAAATACAGCATGGTTTTACAAAAGGTAGATCCAAACCAACCTGATCTCCTTCTTTGAGAAGGTAACAGATTTTTTAGACAAAGGAAACGCAGTGGATCTAATTTACCTCAATTTCAGTAAGGCATTTGATATGGTTCCACATGGGGAATTATTAGCTAAATTGGAAAAGATGGGGATCAATATGAAAATTAAAAGGTGGATAAGGAACTGGTTAAAGGGGAGACTACACTCAGTTATACTGAAAGGTGAACTGTCAGGCTGGAGGGAGGTTACTAGTGGAGTTCCTCAGGGATCGGTTTTGGGACCAATCTTATGTAACCTTTTTATTACTGACCTTGGCACAAAAGGTGGGAATGTGCTAATAAAGTTTGCGGATGACACAAAGCTGGGAGGTATTGCCAATACAGAGAAGACTGGGATATCATACAGGAAGATCTGGATGACCTTATGAACTGGAGTAATAGAAATAGGATGAAATTTAATAGTGAAAAGTGCAAGGTCATGTATTTAGGGATTAATAACAAGAATTTTTGTTATAAGCTGGGGATGCATCAGTTGGAAGTAACAGAGGAGGAGAAGGACCTCGGAGTATTGGTTGATCACAGGATGACTATGAGCCGCCAATGTGATATGGCCTGAAAAAAGCTGATGCGGTCTTGGGATGTATCAAGCGAGGTATTTCCAGTAGAGATAAGGAGGTGTTAGTACCGTTATACAAGGCGCTGGTCAGACCTCATCTGAAATACTGTGTGCAGTTCTGATCTCCCATGTTTAAGAAGGATGAATTCAAACTGGAACAGGTACAGAGAAGGGCTACTAGGATGATCCGAGGAATGGAAAACCTGTTTTATGAAAGGAGACTAAAAGAGCTTGGCTTGTTTAGCCTAACCAAAAGAAGGCTGAGGGGAGATATGATTGCTGTCTATAAATATATCAGAGGAATAAATATCAGGGAGGGAGAGTGTAGCAGTGCCTGCTCCTGGCCCCTCCACAAACGCAGTCAGAGACCAACTGAAGTGCAGCACCCGTGTCCTTTTATTGTTTGTGTCCGTTCCCACCACCTATTACTTACAGATATTTACAGGAACCAACCCTCTGGGAGACTACTAGCTTCCCAGCCAGCAGGGCTCTAGAGCCCACGCTCCTCCCTGTCCTGTCTCCCCTTGCTTCCTGTCTCTTAGCCAGCTTTATAGGGCAGGCTGGCTACCCAGGCCTGCAGGTGGATCCACTCTGGTAATTAGGGCGTGGCCCTTCAGCCAGCCCAACTAATACCTTTCTTCCTCTGGAACAGGGCTAAGAGGGACCTGGTTTGTTTCTCCTAGCCAGCACCCTGTTACAGAGAGAAATTATTTAAGCTCGGTACCAATGTGGCTACAAGAACAAATGGATATAAACTGGCCATCAGAAAGTTTAGACTTGAAATTAGACGAAGGTTTCTAACCATCAGAGGAGTGAAGTTCTGGAACAGCCTTCCAAGGGGAGCAGTGGGGGCAAAAGACATATCTGGCTTCAAGACTAAGCTTGATAAGTTTATGGAGGGGATGGTATGATGGGATAGCCTAATTTGGGCAATTAATTGATCTTTGACTATTAGTGGTAAAAATGCCCAATAGCCTGTGATGGGATGTTAGATGTGGTGGGATCTGAGTTACTACAGAGAATTCTTTCCTGGGTGTCTCGCTGGTGAGTCTTGCCCACATGCTCAGGGTTTAGCTGATCGCCATATTTGGGGTCGGGAAGGAATTTTCCTCCAGGGTAGATTGGCAGAGGCCCTGGGGGGTTTTCGCCTTCCTCTGCAGCGTGGGCCACAGGTCACTTGCTGGAAGATTCTCTGCACCTTGAAGTCTTTAAACCACGATTTGAGGACTTCAATAGCTCAGACATAGGTTAAGGGTTTGATACAGGAGTGGGTGGGTGAGATTCTGTGGCCTGCGTTGTGCAGGAGGTCAGACTAGACATCATAATGGTCCCTTCTGACCTTAAAGTCTATGATTCTATGGGGCTGCGAGCCGGCAAGACAGCTGAATCTCAGGATAAAAACATGAAAGTGTAAAAACATCTAGAAAGTAGTATCCAAGAGCCCAACTCTCACAGATTATTCCACTAAAGTCAATGAGACTTCTCAAAGATCAAAGATTCCTCCTGTGAGTAAAGGTTCACGGGATAGGATACCCACATGATTTCTAACTGAACATGTCCTAGACCTTCAGGAGATGCAGAATTTTGGGGTACAGGAAATGTAAACATAGATCAGATTCTCAGTTGGGTGTTAACACAAGGAAATAAGGCACCATTTTAGGATCTGGCTCATTAACGGTGAAGCTGATGCATTCAGTCTATAAAGGGACATCTGTGAGGCTAGAGTAGAAAGATAAGAAAAGCATGCTTGCTCTTCTCCGCTGTTCAGTGCATAAATGCCATTGATAGAAGTCATGGAGTGAGCATTATGCTTCTTCCACTGGAAAGGGTCTATGACTAATAGTCAAAGTTTACATTAAAGCTCAGGAGCTGAGAGGGGAAAAGTAATTCAAGAGGAATCAATTAAAAATGTGAGGTTTATTTTGCTGATGGCAGTACAAGGAAAATGCAGATTAAGTACCATCTGATATTAGGGCTTGATATTTAATTTTTCTTTCAAAGTAGTGTTTATTTTTTTATACGTAGGGAAACAAGCACACAGAAATAACTGCCATGACATGGAGATATGCTGTTCCTAAGTAAATAACCACAGGGACATTTCAAAGTGGCATATTCCACAAGAAACACTCACATAGTCTAGCCCAAAGCCTGAGGTCTCTCTGGGGCAAGTGACAAACACCAGACTGCAAGCACAATTGGTAACAATCATCTAGCAAACGAGCTTATTTTCACTTTTATTTGTACTTGGCAGGCCCACCCAAGCCAAGTGCAAGCTCAGCCAAAGTTGGTATGAGAATTTAAAATGAACCAAATGACTCTTAGGTGATGACAAAACATACAGGGCTTGAATTTCCCCTGGAGTAAACCTACCAAAGTCAATGGAATTGAAGCACACATTAATTTATCCTTATATTTCTTACTTGTGGGTTTTCTGTTTAATGATATATGATAAAATTTCTCTCTAATTTTGCATAAAATTCCCACACTAACTCACCTCAGCCAAGGTATTGACAGAGCCATGCAGAATGTTCATCAGAGCAAATGAACACGCCTTATCTTTTACATGGTGCTCTTGGTGGAGGTCTTCTCAAAGCAGTAGAGCCAGATGTTCCTGTGATGTTCCTCAGAAGAATTCTAGTTACGGATAAAATAAGGGGCAAAGATAACAGCAAAAAACTAGAGCTGGAGGACATTTTTTGCTCAAGTTTTCTTTATGGCTTTATGAACAATATGAAAAATGTCGTTGCAATTTTTGTTTCATTTGAAATTTTGGGGATTTTTGATTAAACAATTTTTTAAAAAATCTCATTTTGACTCTCATCAAATGGAATTGAAATGAAAACTTTTGAGCTTTGATTTGTTTTTAAACAAAGGGAAAATTAAATTTTAAATTTCATTTGATGCAAATATTAATAATTTTATTTATAAAGCACACCCTCAAACACACTCAGGGTGCTGACTGTTAGAGTACAGACAAGGTGGGTAAACAGAAGCAATAAAAATAGAACAGCAGCAGTAATTTTTAAAAAAAAAAAACTCTGGAAAAAATATATTTTTAGGGTTATTTTTAAAAGTGGGAAAAAATGAACAAAACCAGATTTCAGGAGGGAGAAGGTTCCATACTGGCAGGGCTTCTCCATCAACAACTCAATTGCCTACTGCCTATAGGTGTTACGGAGGAACCTCTAAACACATAGTGGTAGGTAAGCGCAAAATCCCATCACGCTGAGGCTCCAGGAAGAGGTTTCACATGTCACCAGGGCCAGCCTCATTCAGGGCTTTATACATCCAGAAGGCTGAATTTGCTGCATAATAGGCAACCAATGTACAGAATGCAAAATAACAATCAAACCCATGAGCAATCATGCTGCTGCATTGTGAACAAGCTGCAATCAGAGGACCAGCCTCCCTAGCAAAGAGGAAATGTGTTCCTAAGAGATTGGTCCTATCAAACATAGAAGAAAGATCCGTCTGAAAACTACTGGAGAAGTGTCAGAATGTGACAGATGGTGGACATATTTAGCAACACTCCACTGAGCTGTTGTAGCAGCAGTGTTGTCCTTGAAAAGCACAGTTGCATTCATTCTCATTATGTACTTTTATCAGTCTTTCCCCACCCAGAAAAACCCCTTCTTCAATTTAGCTTAATTAGCATGTAATCACACGTCAGCGCAGCACACCTAAAATGCTTAATAGAATTAATCCTGCAAAGTGGTGGGTTGGTTGGTTGGTTGGAGTATTTTTTTTCCCAAGTGACTTAAGCCTATCTGCACAGCTCACTCCAGTCTAGTTCCCTGGAATCAATACTTAATAATAATTATCATTATAAGATTCTCAGTTCATGTCAGAAAATTAGTGAGGCCAGAAGGGAGTTTGTGTCATGGAAAAACAAGCACTGGATGGTGTTTTGAAATCTAACATACTCAGAACAAAACTGAGACATGGGGATTCTCTGCTTTTCAACTTTTCTAACAGCTTCTTAGGAGAACCACCATGAACTATTCATGTGCAGTCTGGTGCAGTCAAATCTTGTGAGTTCATTGCACATCCCTCTGGGTCACTTTATATCTAAGGGTGTGTGTTAGATGCACAACAAACAGTAAGCATATTTCTAGAATCAAACCCAATGAGAACTATTTCTGAAGATGGTTAAAGGCACAGCCCTGCCAGGGGCTCCCAATTTCATGGGAGCACTCAGCAACTTAGTCCCCCAACCATGGAATTCATAGATTCATAGACTCTAGGGCTGGAAGGGACCTTGAGAGGTCATCAAGTCCGGTCCCCTGCCCTCATGGCAGGACCAAATACTGTCTAGACCATCCCTGATAGACATTTATCTAACCTACTCTTAAATAGCTCCAGAGATGGAGATTCCACAACCTCCCTAGGCAGTTTATTCCAGTGTTTAACCACCCTGACAGTTAGGAACTTTTTCCTAATGTCCAACCTAAACCTCCCTTGCTGCAGTTTAAGCCCATTGATTCTTGTTCTATCCTTAGAGGCTAAGATGAACAAGTTTTCTCCCTCCTCCTTATGACACCCTTTTAGATACCTGAAAACTGCTATCATGTCCCCTCTCAGTCTTCTCTTTTCCAAACTAAATAAACCCAATTCTTTCAGTCTTCCTTCATAGGTCATGTTCTCTGGATCTTTAATCATTCTTGTTGCTCTTCTCTGGACCCTCTCCAATTTCTCCACATCTTTCTTGAAATGCGGTGCCCAGAACTGGACACAATACTCCAGTTGAGGCCTAACCAGCGCAGAGTAGAGCGGAAGAATGACTTCTCGTGTCTTGCTCACAACACACCTGTTAATGCATCCCAGAATCATGTTTGCTTTTTTTGCAACAGCATCACACTGTTGACTCATATTTAGCTTGTGGTCCACTATAACCCCTAGATCCCTTCCTGCCTTCCTAGAGTGTCTCTTCCCATTCTGTATGTGTGAAACTGATTGTTCCTTCCTAAGTGGAGCACTTTGCATTTGTCTTCATCCTTTTTACCTCAGATCATTTCTCCAGTTTGTCCAGATCATTTTGAATTATGACTCTATCCTCCAAAGCAGTTGCAATCCCTCCTAGTTTGGTATCATCTGCAAACTTAACAAGCATACTTTCAAAGCCAATATCTAAGTCGTTGATGAAGATATTGAACAGAGCAGTCCCAAAACAGACCCCTGCTGAACCCCACTTGTTATACCTTTCCAGCAGGATTGGGAACCATTAATAACTACTCTCTGAGTAAGGTTATCCAGCCAGTTATGCACCCACCTTATAGTAGCCCCATCTAAGTTGTATTTGCCTAGTTTATTGATAAGAATATCATGTGAGACCGTATCAAATGCCTTACTAAAGTCTAGGTATACCACATCCACAGCTTCTCCCTTATCCACAAGACTCGTTATCCTATCAAAGAAAGCTATCAGATTGGTTTGACATGATTTGTTCTTTACAAATCCATGCTGGCTATTCCCTATCACCTTACCACCTTCCAAGTGTTTGCAGATGATTTCCTTAATTACTTTCTCCATTATCTTCCCTAGCACAGAAGTTAAACTAGCTGGTCTGTAGTTTCCTGGGTTGTTTTTATTTCCCTTTTTATAGATGGGCACTATATTTGCCCTTTTCCAGTCTTCTGGAATCTCTCCTGTCTCCCATGATTTTCCAAAGATAATAGCTAGAGGCTCATAAATTGTTCACCCTCTATAACACTGATAGAGAGATATGCCCAGTTGTTTGCTCCTTGAGTATTCTAGGATGCATTTCATCAGGCCCTGGTGACTTGCAGGCATCTAACTTTTCTAAGTGATTTTTAACTTGTTCTTTTTTTATTTTATCTGCTAAACCTACCCCCTTCCCATTAGCATTCACTGTGTCAAGCATTCCTTCAGACTTCTCTGTGAAGACCAAAACAAAGAAGTCATTGAGCATCTCTGCCATTTTCAAGTTTCCTGTTACTGTTTCTCCCTCCTCACTGAGCAGTGGGCTACGCTGTCCTTGGTCTTCCGCTTTCTTCTAATGTATTGATAAAAAGTCTTCTCGTTTCCCTTTATTCCTGTAGCTAGTTTGAGCTCATTTTGTGCCTTTGCCTTTCTAATCTTGCCCGTGCATTCCTGTGTTGTTTGCCTATATCCATCCTTTGTAATTTGACCTAGTTTCCATTTTTTATATGATTCCTTTTTATTTTTTAGATCATTCAAGATCTCATGGTTAAGCCACGCTGGTCTTTTGCCACATTTCCTATCTTTCCTACTGTGACGTCACAGTCTATATGGTTTTATAAAAATATGCTAATAAGTGAATATAATGGAACTGGAATATGCTTCATGCAAAAGGTCTCTTGTAAGGTATCATTATGAAGCTTATAATCTACTGAGTGTGATCATCCTATTTGTATAAATGTACCACTCTTGTATCTGAAACTAGAAATATGAAATATAACTCTGAGGGCCTATTGTAGTTATGCAAAGTGTGGGCCATTAATGGTGGTTTGGAATCCTGATGACTCCCATTAACCAGGACAATTGTCTGCAGATGGCTGTGTTTTACCTGTGTTTTACCTGAGTCTTCCTGTATACATGTGTGCTGGAAAGTGGGCACTAAAGTCTTGCAGTGACATGTGATCATTTCACCTGAACTGGAATCCATCTTTAACCTGGTGCTTTTCCATTGAGAAGGGGGGGATGGGACCCAGAGAGGGACAAAGGATTCTCGCCTTATGCAAAAGATATATAAAGGGGTGGAACAGAACAAAGGGAGGGTAGGAGCCATCATGAAGAATCCCCTAGCGACCACCTGAGCTGGAACAAGAGCTGTACCAGGGGAAAGAATTGTGCCCAGGCCTGGAAGGTGTCCAGTCTGAGAAAAAAACTTACTGAAGCATCTCTGAGGGTGAGATTATCTGTATTCAGTTTGATTAGACATAGATTTGCACATTTTATTTTATTTTGCTTTGTAACTTACTTTGTTCTGTCTGCTACTACTTGGAACCACTTAAATCCTACTTTCTGTATTTAATAAAATCACTTTTTACTTATTAATTAACTCAGAGTATGTATTAATACCTGGGGGAGCAAACAACTGGGCATATCTCTCTATCAGTGTTATAGAGGGCGAACAATTTATGAGTTTACCCTCTATAAGCTTTATACGGGGTAAAACGGATTTATTTGGGTTTAGACCCAATTGAGAGTTGGGCATCTGAGTGTTAAAGACAGGAACACTTTTGTTAGCTGCTTTCAGGTAAACCTGCAGCTTTGGGGCAAGTAATTCAGACCCTGGGTCTTTGTTGGAGCAGATGGGGGAGTGTCTGGCTCAGCAAGACAGGGTGCTGGGGTTGTGAGCTGGCTGGGAAGGCAGGGGTAGAAGTAATCTTGGAACATCGGGTGGCAGCTCCCAAAAGGGTTTCTGTGATCCAACCTGTCACACCTAACCAGCGGAATAGCTTGCTTTTGGGCCCTTAATAGTGTCCCTTTGAAATCCTGCAACTCTCCTCAGTTGTTTTTCCCCTCAGTCTTGATTCCCATGGGACCTTACCTATCAGCTCTCTGAGCTTACCAAAATCCGCCTTCCGGAAATCCATTGTCTCTATTTTGCTGTACTCTCTTCTACCCTTCCTTAGAATTGTGAACTCTATGATTTCATGATCACTTTCACCCAAGCTGCCTTCCACTTTCAAATTCTCAACGAGTTCCTCCCTATTTGTTAAAATCAATCTAGAACAGCTTCCCCCCTAGTAGTTTTTTCAATCTTCTGAAATAAAAAGTTGTCTGCAATGCAGTCCAAGAACTTATTGGATAGTCTGTGTCCTGCTGTGTTGTTTTCCCAACATATATCTGGATAGTTGAAGTCCCCCATCACCACCAAATCTTGGGCTTTGGATGATTTTGTTAGTTGTTTAAAAAAAGCCTAATCCACCTCTTCTATCTGGTTAGGTGGCCTGTAGTAGACTCCTAGCATGACATCACCCTTGTTTTTACCCCTTTAGCCTAACCCAGGACTCTCAACACTTCCGTCTCCTATGTCCGTCTCCACCTCAGTCCAAGTGTATACATTATTAATATATAAGGCAACACCTCCTCCCTTTTCCCCCTGTCTATCCTTCCTGAGCAAGCTGTACCCATCCATACCAACATTCCAATCGTGTATTATCCCACCAAATTTCGGTGATGCCAACAATGTCATAGTTGTATTTATTTATTAGCACTTCCAGTTCTTCCTGCTTATTACCCATACTTCTCGCATTTGTATATAGGCATCTAAGATACTGATTTGATCTTGCCTCCCAGTTTTACCCTGACCCTCCTTTCTCTCTGCCATTATAGCCCACGGTCCCTCCTATTTCCAACCCATCTCCCAGGTCTCCATGTTCTCCACTTACCTGTGGGCTTTGTTCACCTGTCCCCAGCTCCAAACTTCCCCAAAGCTCAGGGTAGTTCAGCTCCAGAAGTTTAGTTTAGCCTTTTTTAGAGGTAGAGGTACCTGTGAAGTTCAGATCCTGTACAGAACTTCCCTGAAGTTTGGAGGTATTTGACCAAAAGCAAGAAGTACCAAAAATCTCACAAGAAAACCCATTCCCAAGCAGGGCTGGCTTTAGCAAGTGCGGGGTCCGATTCCTGGGGCTTGTACTCACCGGCGGCGCTCCCAGTCTTCGGTGGCACTTCAGATTGCCGGCCGGGGGACGGGGGTCGTGGGGCTTGCCGTGCTCCAGCCGGGGTCGCGGGACCACGGGGTTGCCGCGCTCCGGCCGGAGCTCCAGCCGGGAGAGCGGGGCCGCGGGGCTTGCCGCGCTCTGGCCGGGGTCATGGGGCCGCGGGGCTGTCGCACTCCGGCCGGAGCTCCAGCCACGAGAACGAGGGGGCCGTGGGGCTTGCCGCGCTCCGGCCAGGGTCACGGGGCCACGGCGCTCCGGCCAGGGTTGAGGTTGAGCTCTAGCCGGGAGAGCGGGCCGCGGGGCTTGCCGCACTCCGGCCAGGGAAGCGGGGCTGCTGAAGATTTAAATTTAAAAAAAAATTTAATTTAAAAAAAATTAAAAAGGCGCCTAAGGCGCGGGGCCCTCTTAGGCGTGGGGCCCAATTCTGGGGAATCAGGCGAATCAGCCTAAGGCCGGCCCTGTTCCCAAGACCCTTCCAGAAGAAATGTTAACACAGTCAAATTGTGTTGGTTAACTCTGGGGTTGATGGAATAGTTGACTGTGGAAGAACACTGGGGAAGGAAGAATGCAGGGAACAGAGAGCAATGTCTGAATCACAATATTAGCACTTTCATAATGATGATGCAGATCATATTTCATGCTGCTGAGAGATAATGGCAAAAATCTGGCCCCACTGAAGTCAACAGAAAAACTCCTATTGATTTCAATGGAGCGTAGAGTTGCACGAGACCAAAATATTTTATTTACCATTTCCAGGTGCTATTATTTCTCAAGGTGTCTGGACAGCTTGGGACAATGTGACATGCTATGTACAAAATGACTGATATATTTTGACTCTACTATAAGTGTTTTACTTAATTCAAACAGTGCTGGAGACAAAGAGAAAGTCAGGGGAAAGACAAATATGCAAGTCCAATGCAGAATTTTTAAATGATTCACAAATGACTACAATTTCCATCAGTACCCTCCAAAGCGTCCAAGAGACAGTAAGAGAGTGTACATGCTAGAGAGGGAGGGAGAAGTAGTGAAGAAAAGTCTCAAACCAGCATTTAAAGCCCATGCGCATCTTGGGGCTTGTCTCCATAGTGCACTAATGTGCACCAGTAGGACTGGCAACTTTCTATTGGCACAAAACCGAACACCCTAGCCCCGCCCCTTCCCTGAGGCCCTGTCCCCTGCCCCACCCCGCCCCCAAGGCCCTGCCCCCCACTCACTACATTCCCCCCCCTTGGTGGTTCACTGTACCCCACCCTCAGTCACTTTCACTGGGCTGGGGCAGGGGGTTGGGGTGCGGGAGAGGGTGAGGGCTCTAAATGGGGTTGCGGGCTCCAGGGTAGGGCTGGAAATGAATTCAGGGTGTAGGAGGGGGCTCCGGGCTGGGGCAGGGGGTTGGGGTGCGGGGGGGGTGAGGGCTCCAGCTGGGGGTGCGGGCTCTGGGGTGGGGCTGGGGATGAGGGGTTTAGGGTGCAGGAGGGGGTTCCAGGCTGAGGGGTGGGGCCGAGGGATCCAGAGTGCAGGAGGGGGATGCGGGTTTAGGCAGGGGATTGGGGTGCAGGAGGGGGTGAGGGCTCTGGGGTAGGGCCAAGGCTGAGGGGTTCAGGGTGTGGGAAGGGACTCTGGCCTGGGGCAGGGGGTTGAGTTGCAGTGGCGGTGAGGGATCTGGGCTGCGGTTGCGGGCTGTGGGGTGCAGGAGGGGGCTCTGGGTTTGGGGGGGCTCAGGACTTGGGGTTGGGGTGCAGGAGAGGGTACGGGCTCTGGGCTGGGGGTGCAGGCTCTGGAGTGGGGCCAGGGATGAGGGGTTTGGGGTGCAGAAGGGGGATCCAGGTTTGGGGTGGGGACTCAGGGTTGGGGCAGGGGATTGGGGCTCGGGTTTGGGTCACAGGCTTACCTCAGGAGGCTCCTGGTCAGCGGTGCAGCAGGGTGGGCTAAGGCAGGCTGCCTGCCTGTCCTGGGGCACCGTGCTGCGCCCCATAAGTGGCCAGCAGGTCTGGGTTGTAGGCAGGAGGAGCAGCAGGAGGTTCCGCGGCACGCACTGCTCTCACCCGCAGGCACCGCCCCCCCAGCTCCCATTGGCCAGTTCTCGGGGCAGGAGCAGCATGCGGAGCCCCATGGCCCCCCTGCTAGGAGCCGGACCTGCTGGTCGCTTCCGGGGCGCAGTGCGGTGCCCCAGAGCAGGTAGGGACTAGCCTGCCATGGCTCCACTGCACCACCAATCAGACTTTTAATGGCCCGGGTGGAGGTGCTGACCAGAGCTACCAGGGTCCCTTTTCAACCAGGTGTTCCATTCGAAACCGGACACCTGGTCACCCTATGCACCAGTGGGGTGTGAATTCTAATGCAACATGTGCAGTAACCGGCCTATATAGACTGCTGGTGCACACTACATGAATCTGCACAAGGGAATATACCTGCAGTCTCTGTGCAAAACTCCCATTTTTGTTGTGCATGCATATTAAGGGCAGTATGTGGCCCTTAATGTGATTATCAAGATTAGCTTAGCGTAGATTGGTTATTTCATGGAATAATAGCAACGATGGTTAAGGTGGTGTTTGGTTTTTGTTTGGTTTTTAAAATTAATTTGCCTTTTTCAAAGGCTTTAAAATCTTTCCAGTCAAGCAATTTACATGGAAGACCTGATTCTGATCTTACTTACACCAGTGTAAATCAGGAGTAACTCATGCAGACTGTCTTGGAGCAGGGGATCGCAGGGCCTCCAGGGTGTGTGACCCTGAGCCATCACCCTAGGGGGACTGCCCCAAAGCCACTGGGGCTGTATTCCCTTTTGTGGAGAATTTCAACATTTTTGTTTTCATTCCAAATTGGAACGAAGCCAAATGTTGATATATCAAAATCCGCCACAGAATGAAAGTGCTTTTTTCTGCCCAACTCTACATACCAATCCCTATAGGTATGATATGCTGCATTACATTATTGCATTACATTTTGGAAAACAAAAAGTTAAATAGCAAAGCAGTAAACAAAGTGTTTGGCATTCAACATGCAGAATTCTTTAGAGTGGATAGTGTCCAGCACGGCTTTTCAACATTCCACTGTTGTTGTTTTTTGTTCTAATTAACGTTTTTATATGTGAGATGAATGCAGAGTTTGCAAACAATTATTAAGAAAAACATCAGATTTATCTGAGCAATATTCAGGCCAACAGGAATTTATATGTGGAAATCATACATGGGCATAAGGAAACACCACATAAAAGAATGACTATATGGTCAACAGCTGTAATTTGTATGCATTCCTTTTTAATACAAAAATTGTGTTCAACCAATTTCCTTTTTGCCTCAGTTGTAGTCAGTTAATCCTTCTTTGATTTAAAAAGAAATCAAGCCATAAACAAACCTGCCAGCATATGAAAGGTGTAAACAGGGACAACGTCTTTTAACTTCACTGAAATATATTGAATTAAGAAATGATAAATGTTTCACTAACAAAAGAAGTGTGTGGTGAAGAGGGAATCATCCCTTTAAATAGGGAAAGAACACATGACATAAAGATGCTAGTAGATGCAGAAGAACTGGGCCTTGTGTTGAAGGCTAAACATGAGCAATTGTGGACACCTAATCTGCACACTCAACTACTTGTAAAGAGTGTGCATGCACATGGTCAGTTTGATGCACAATTACCCCTATGCACACAATTTACTAGGAGACAAAGTTTGCACTGAAGAATGTGTTTCTACTACTTATTTAGTGGCACAAGCTCCATATGATATTTTAATAATGTATATCACAAAGTACTACTCCTGGGGGCAAATTCGGAGGTCCTTTCTCAGGCCCATATGCCTCCACATTTGCAAGTGGAAAGTAGCCTATCCATGGGATCTCTGAGAGGATAGGGAGAGGGAATGCAGTAGGGAACCTTCAAGTTTCTGTGGATTCTCTGTTACGTAATACTCATGGGATAGTTAGCATAAATTACCGTAGACAGATTCTGTAGTAAGTAATTTACACTGCATTACCCTCCATGGCTGTTTTGGGGCAGCATGGTTAGCTGTTGGTGGAAGCTGCTGTAACCAGTGTAGTGTGTTTGCAAGCAGCTTCCACTCTGTAACAGTACCCACTGGAATCAGCAGATATTGATGCTTTTAATGTGACAGGATTATTAGCCTTTGGTCACTTTGACCCATGTCAATGACTGGGGCCAAGAAATAAAATTCCTTCTCTGTAACAAACACTCTCTTGTGCCATACCTTCTGTGACACTACACCCCATATTCTTCATAGAGATATTGTTATGCTATGAATATGGCATAACTAAGATATGTTTTACAAGATGGGTCATGTGAGGTATCATTGGAAAGGTTATGATTTACTGAATGTGATTATCCTATTTGTATGCCTGTATCATTTCTGTATCTGAAGTAAGGCCTATTGACTATGTATAAATTGCAAAAGTGTTTGCACCCGGGGAACGCCCACCAGACAAAATGCAATCAGTCTGGCTGGTTAATCAATAAACCGTTAGGGAGAACAATAGGTCTTTGAAGATGCAATCTCCCACCTTCCTGAGAAGCTTCCTGGGATGCTGCTTTGACATTGCAGGGTCATGTGAGCATGTGATCTGGTACTGGACTCCATCTTAGCCTGCCGGTATTTTTCCACAAAAAGGGGTCGAGACCAGACTGGGAAACAAAGGATTCCTGCCATATGTAAATCCTATTTAAGGCTGGGGAGTGAGTTACTCTAGGTCAGTTCTTCACTGAATCCCTGCCAAGACATCTGCTAAAATCACCTAAGACTGAACTGGGGAAGAGCTGGACCCAGGCTAGAAGGTGTCTGTCCTGTGAAGGGAATATCTGGAATTCTAAGCTGCAAGCAAAATAAGTTTGTCTTCCAGAATCTCTGCAACCTGCTTAAAACAACATTTAGGGTGAGAAATTACTATTTGTAGCCAGTTTCTTTAGTGTGTTATGCTTAGTTTGCATGTTGGCTTTATTTGCTCAGTAATCTACCTTGATCTGTTTGCTATCCCTTATAATCACTTAAAATCTATTCTTTGTAGTTAATAAACTTGTTTTGTTTTCTAAAACCCCGTTTGTTCAATTCATAACTGGGAGGGGGAGGTAAAAAGCTGTGCATATCTTCCTCCACAGTGAGGCAGGGGGCAATTTTCATGAGTTTACACTGTACAGATTTCTGTGCAGCGCAAGACAATACAATTTGGGGTTTACACTCCAGATGGGGTGTGCACTTGAATACTGGGCAATCCCCGAGCTGAGTCTTCCCACACACACAGCTGATCTCAGTGTCTGTGTGTTTTTGCAGTTGGGCGTGTCCCCACCTGTGTGTGTGCTAGAGGAGGCTTGAGGGCACAACAGGATAGGGTCAGGGACCCCAGGCTGGTGGAACGGGTGGGCTCAGTGGGACCCCAGGACATCAGGTGGCACCCCAGGGTGGGGGTAACTTGTCACACCTTCATTACACATATGGATGCCCCTTTCTTCCAGTGGATTTCCCAAGAACCATAAAGATATTGGAGGATCCATTGTTTTATTGTACAGCATCTCTGGCCTCTTTCACAGGAGTGAAACCACTCTCCCAGTGAAAGACTGAGATGAGAACTCTATGAGTTTTGTTCACCGAGATGGGAATATCCTGGGCAGGGGAAACCCTGGCACTCAGTTTTCACTCACCTAACTTACTTTTGAAGTCACAAGGAGCTTGCCTAGAAAAGTCCTGAGTAAAACTGAGTAAACACTTCTAAGATTAGGAGGATTTGGTCGATATCATTTAGATACATTTTAAGTATACTCTATGCCACAGTAGTTCTAATAATATGATCATGCTTTGAGATTATCTGATGGAAGAGGCAGAGAAAGGCATAGCAATTTACAGCCAGTAACTAACTGATGCTCTTAGAAACTCTTCTTTTCCCTATTTTAAAGTTGGAGAAATTGAAGCACAAAACGGTGAGTTGTCTAAGGTCACATAGCGAGGCAGCAATAGAGCAATCAAGAGAACCCAGAAGTCCTGGTTCCCAGTTCCATACCAGACATTTTGCTCTTTGTACAGACTGTACTTTTGTAAAGGGCATTTAAAATTTACAGATGATGAAGTACTTCCTTTCGTGCTTGTTTTCTTTTTTTACCTGCTTCATCTCTTTCTGCCATCTCCGTCACTCTTTTGTGGCTTTTCAGCCTAAGTGCCCACAGCGAAACACTGTTAGAGATCCAGAAGTAATCCTTCACCACAGTCCTAAAACTGACCCCAATGACAGCTGCTGAAATTAAATGATCATATGTTCCCAGCATCCTATCATGCTGGCAGTGGTAGGAAACTCCAGTTTATGTTAATAAGGTTTGGAGAGTGGCCAACATATTTTGTGTGTTTTCCAGCTCGAAAGAGTAGTGAAGCTACCTCTGTCTCAATAAATTGGAACAAAATCAACCCAAACAAACCTATTCTGGAAAAGAAAACTGGAACCCATACAAACTCCTCAGGTTTAGAACTTCTATTGGCAGCTGGGGTTTTGCCTATTTCCAGCTTCTCCTAGTCCCGCTAGTCCCCTATCCACAAAAAAAAAAAAAAAAAAAAAGAAATTTTTTACACTTAAAATAATGTATTATTTAAGACATAAAGTAAAACCATCAACTTTCCTCTATAAATAATAAAATTCACCTATTTATTAGCCCAGCGTAGAAAGCCATGGTGAACATTATCAGCCCCTCTTGGCTTGCTTCGGAAAGCTCAATATTAATTGTCATTCCTCCCTAATCCCCATTAGTCTTGGGATGAAAAACAAGCCAGAAATCTGTTGAGAAATGGGCTGAGCCACTGTTGACCTTTGCAACTCTAATTGCTTCAAAGCAGAAGCTAATGGAGGTGTTCCCATGCATCTCTTGCTGAAACATCTGACACGAGGCTGGAAATGAAAGCATCATGGTGCACTTTCATTGTGAATCCAGATTTCATGTTTTGTCTCAGAGGGTGAAGGAGGCAGGGTGTGGTACAAACAATAACTGACAGTGATCACACACAAGTTTTACAAACCACACAAGTCTTTGAATATTTCATACTTTGGAGCCTTTTTTTCATGTTTGCCAGCCCACTAACAAACAAACACTTTCAAGTGAGTTGGGGGGAAAAATAGGCCTATGATCAGACAGTTCAGACTGAGAATTTGGGCTGAATCTCCCAAATTGATAACCACACTCTCAATAAGCTGTTTAAGTGCATAGGTTTAAGTGGTGATTGTGTAAAGCAATGTAGAAGTATAGAGACCGCCCGGTGTGGACATAAGCTGGGGGTGGCTGGAAGGACGAGAGAGAGAGATATAAACTAGCTTTTTATTATGAGCAGATGGGCAGAATGTGTGAACCCAGCTGACTCTGACCTTACTTATGGCAGGTTTTACACCAGCGTTACTCCTGATTTCAGCTGTGAGAAGCCAGAATAAGGTCCTGGGTGATTTTACATATTCTGATATTCAACTATTTTGAGCTCAGTGAGAACGAATTTCACCCCCATTATATAGTGCATATAAGTTCTGATATTATAGTTTTAACTTTAGAAAATACACATGCCGTATAATAATTTACACATAACAATAATGCATGATGTATCTAGTATTATATGATTGTTATTTGTAGTACATCTCCCCTCAGAGGCCTCCAGGACCAGGGCCCCCTACTGTTAGGTGCTTTACAAACCCACTGAGACCGGTCCAACACAGCATGGTACCTTGTATCACACAGGATGGCTCACACAGTGGTGTAGGCCAGATCTTAAATTCTGCCTTTGTTCTATACTCCATGTGTATGAGGGGAAGTGGCTTCTAGTGCATCCCTGAAGGAAGTAAAAAGGGTATGTTTGGCATCAGAACCCAAAGAGGCCTATGTGCACCCCAGAAGTCCCTGGAAAAGTCTGTTTCCTGATCTAATGCACCCCTAAATGAGTGCCTTATCTCATCAGTGTAGCTGGTGATAACTAGTGCTGTCTTTGCGTGTGGGGGCACTAAAGGTTAACTGATAATCAGAATCATAGGAAAAAATCATGTCCTGTGTGGGCTGTGGTATTCCTGCATGAGCATGGTTGGCCAGGTAAACTGCTACTGCTGTGTAGGCACAACTTAAAGATACCTGTGTTGGATATACTACTACTGCTGCTAACACACAGGCCACATATGGTGCTCTTTTGCATAAGCCCCCACCTCCCCATGCTGGATGACTCCATCCTCTTCTACATATTGCACTGCACCATATGTAGGCTACACAAGGCTGGATGGAACCCTTCATGAGTCCTTCTGACTGCACAGGCAGCAGGTCAGCGTCCTTACTTTTTGTCATCATGGACCTTATGTTTCTGTGCAACCTAACTTGCTGCCATAGGGTGGGTGACAATTTTGGCTACAGAATAAAAGTCATTCAACAAGGTCCTTTTGAGCTTAACATCTAAGCATCTGTCAAGAAGTTTAGATCTTACAACGCAGAGCTGTTAGGGCCAGATTATTCACTCCATTCCATTGTGTTTACACCAGTAAACTCTACTAAAGCTGATTAAGTGGAGTGGGGAATCAGGCCTTCAGACTATTGGGCTTTTTATTCTGTGGACTTTCTAATAGCACATCTCTCTTCTCTTTCTCAAATTATCCTTAAGTGATATGAATCATTATTTTCAGGGCCAAATGTCAGGCTGCCTGAAACTAGTGCTATTTTCTGGCCCTGCTAGCTGTGAGTCTCTACTATAAAATGGATTAGTGGTAGCAATAATAGATCTGCACATCGCTGGGACTTCAGCATTTGATTTTCTGCTTCCTGACAAGCCAGGTTTTGAAGAGCTTCTCCATCAGCAGGGGTTGCCATGAGAGATTTCTTTGTGTCTATTTCTTACTCTCTCAATATTATTTCTTCTCTTTCTCCCTCTACACAATCAGATTTTTAATTATGTGAACAACTGAGATCTCTGGAGAAGAGATTGCTTAGGTTGGAATGAGATGGGAACAGTATTACCTTAGGTAAAGGTATTGCCTCTATCTCTGTTCTTGGACACAGTCTTCTAACTGAGGGCTTCAGTAACTCAGCCAGAGGTTCTGGATCTATCACAGGAGTGGGTGGCTGAGGTTCTGTGGCCTGCAATGTGCAGGAGGTCAGACTGGATTATCATGATGGTCCCTTCTAGCTTTAAAGTCTATGAGTCTATGCTTATTAAAAAGAGGATGGAACAGCAGGCTCTTAGTATTATTCATTACTATTGTGATTAGTTTGCCAGGCCTAAATTTTCAGGTGGCGTGCTTTTTGGGTGTCACATTTTTGTGTGCCATGAGTTTCCTGAAAGGGGCCTAATTTTCAGAGGGTGCTTGCTCAGCATAACATCCAATTCCTTTTAAGGCATGCCAGGCACTGCAGAACGGAGACATCCAACACATGACTAGTGACACTTGAAAGTGTAGACCCTCTGAATTGAAACAGATAACATGTTCCAGTGAGTTCCCTAAGAAGGACATTCAGGAGAACATACCACACTGACGCAGATTCACAGCTGGTTTATATTGTCATCCGCCTCTCTGTCTTTTAGATTGCATGCTGCTTGGGGGAGTAACTGTTGTGCACATGTGTTTGTTTTGTACAATGCCAAAACCATTGTCAGGCACTTATTAAATCATGTAAATAAATAATAAAGACGTTTCTGAGTATAGCTATTCCAATGATAGAAGGACAAGCTCGTATAGATAAAATAAGGACTGACCTGAACCTTTGTCCAGACTAAACAAAGCCAAGCTGATTTTTCCCCCTGACATTTGAAATAGTTTGTTTAGCATTTATGTGGGTTGTTTTCACACGGTCTACTTTTGGATATAGTGGAAGTAATAAAAACACTGAGGAAAAGGCAGCACATGTAGTATATTCTGCCTGACTAAAACCAACAAGAAGCACTGGAGATGTCACAAGAATAGTTGATTTTGTAAGAGATTCAACCTGATTTCCAAATCAAAGAGATTCAGCCAACATCAAATGTAGACATTTTTTTCAGATTAATGAGTCTAATCCTGCAAGGTGTTGAACACCTTTAAAAGTGCGTTGAAATTACAGAAGTGAAATCCTGGTCCTACTGAAGTCAATGAAAGGCCCTTTGCAGGAAGTGCTCAGCATTGCAGGATGGGGCCCTCACTCAACAGTTTCCTAAGGGAAATTGGGCATTTCAGTTTCTACCACAGCAGAGTAGGTAGCCTGTTCTTCTACTGCAGGTTTGGCTGATGCTACAGAATCCCAGGGGGAGCAGGACCTGCTGGAGGAGCCATGTCAAGAATTCTCTTTTAGGATTTATTTTTTCTATTATGCTCAAGGCTTCAATCACTGAGCTCTCAGACTTCTGAGCATTTTTTTTCTCATTCGTTCACTCCTTGACTTGTGTCCAATATATGAAAACCAAGTAAGTCTCCAAGGAAACGAAGCCTTGTAAAGGAACTGCTGAGCTTTTGTGCTAAGCTCCAAATTTTCTCTCCACAACTGGTGGAGAAATTTAAATTTCCTGTCAGCTCAAGGATGAAATTGTCAATGATGTTTGTAAGCTCAGTCCTTAGTGGAAGTCTGCTATATGGAGCATTCACACTAGCAATGAAGAGCAAGCCTACCAGGCAAAACTACATTGGGCCAGCAAGTTCACAAGCCAGCAGGACAGTTCACTGCAGAAGAAAGCAATGTCTTTTAGAAAGTATGTGTAGCTCATTCACTCTAGCCATTTGGAATTCCCCCACTTGTAGTGGTGCTGTGCCATACAACTGAATAATGCAGAACTTTCAACTCAAAAAGGCAAGCTGAAGAGGTGTCAGCTTGCAAAACTAAAGGAGTTGGCAGGATTTAAGTTCCAGAAACAAACCCGCTATGATAATTATTTTCTCTTTTGTTTATTTTGTCTGATTATAGTCCAGAGCCAAGAAAATTTCAGTAGCTCCAAAAACTGGAGGCTAACCAGGTGTTTCAAAATGGACTTATTCTTTTATTCAGCTCTCTTAGGGGTGGAAAGAAATATTTTTCCTTCTTTAGATTAACCATGCTGATGTTTTGTTTTTATTTTTGCACTGCTGTCAACTTATAAAGAAATTGATGAAAACTGATTTGGGACAAACATGCAAATTGATGAAGGGTCTTTTATTTTATTTTTTTCCTTGAAGAGAGCAAAATTGCTATGCACAATTTGTACAAATTAAAAAAGAAAGCAACCAGACTAAAAAACGAAAGGTACTGTTCAATAAGGATAAAATCCCGAACAAGGCCGATGTACTATTTGCATTCCACTTATGCCCCTTGAGGTGGAACATCATGGTGCTTGGACTTATCTTGACCTTTTATGCAGGGTGAATGTCACCCAGAGGGCACATCTATACTGAAAAATTACGTTGTGTTAGAACACAACCTTGGGGTCTTGTGGTAACTAACATAATATTAAACACAATGGAGCACTTGTGCATAGGTAGAAGCTGGGATTAACCACAACCAGCTGGTGCTATGTTAAACATGACAGTCTCTGTCTCACTGAGGAGACTCAGTTCTAAGTCCTGGCTCTGGTGTTTTTTGCTGCTCAAAGCAACTGGAAAGCTGCCCTAAAGAGTGGCCCAAATCCAGCAAAGTTGCTCTATTCGCCAACCCACTCCCCCACCCATTCTTGGTGTAGGGGTCAGGGAGGAGCATGCCAGGTGCCTGCATGCCAAGGAATACATGCCAGAACCTTGGCCACTGCAACCGCTGGATGTACATGGAATAACTTAGAGCAGCCTAGAAGCTGTTCTAAGTTACACTGAGGGCTGTTTCAGCCCCCCAGCTAGCCCAGAATCAGGAGGAGCAAAAAGACAGGTTAAAGTCACCTTCTGCTCCTTTCCCCAAATTACACCATGTAAACTTTGCACAGCTGAGGGGTCTGGCCTGAAGTGTTTAACATCATGTTAATTGACCATGACTCCTCAAGTCATATTCTAATACCATGTAATTTTCCTAGGTAGGAAAGCCCTAAGTGAGTTCCTTCCTTGATATCTAATGGATCTGGGCCAAATTATTCACTCGTGCAACTCCACTGAAGCCAATAAGGTCATACCAGGGATGAATTTATTCTTGTATGTTAAAGAAATAATACACTGTTTAAACTAGCTACAGTCATCTACTTGTAACCCTCCTTCACATGTTTACCAATTCCTTTTTCTAGGAGCGCTTACAAAAATATATACAATTAGGGTGCAAGCTCTGTACATCAGCAAAAAATTAACAATTGCAGTTAAATATGGGTGATATCTGCTGCTGTGGCTCCCGCCACAAAACCATTGGTAAAGTCCTATCATTCTGATGTGAAAGCATTTTACACTCACTTTGGGCAGGTCTAAATGACCACGCATTCTGCACAGCAACAGAGAATCAGGCCAATACTTCACTAACCATTCAAATCTTTCATGTGAGTTCTGTGGGTTAGGGAGGGTGTGGGCCTTTCTGGCATTTATATGTGTGATGTATTAGCCTACTAGAAATATTTCTGTCACTTCAATCCATGACCTTGTCTCAGAACTATTTGTACTGGAGCCACAGAGCAAACTTTTCAGTACACCATTGATAGGCATTCTAGACATGCTAGATGAACAGGGCAGCTTGCAAGGCAGAATGGATATCAGCACTGAACCACCGTCAGACGAAGAAATAGAAAGAGCAGTGAAGCAGTTAAAAATGAAAAAGCTGCAGGAATAGACAGTATAACAGCTAATCTGCTAAAAGCCGTCAGGACACGCCTTATGAAGTATTAAAAAAAATGCAAGAAGGTATGGGAACAAGAGGAGGTACCAGATGATTGGCTAAAGGCAATAGTTGTACCAATCTTGAGGAAAGGAGATCCTGTCGATCCAAATAGATATAAGCTTATAGTCAGTACCAGAAAAAATCATGATGAAAGTAATTGTCAACGGATTAAGGCCCGTTTCAGAGGAAGAAGCAGGTGAGGAACAGTGTGGCTTCAGACCAGACTGAAGTTGCATTGATCAGTCATTTACGTTCCAACAGTTGATTATTATTATTATATAAAAGAAATGACAATGGCGGTTAAAGATGTTTGCTGTTTTCATTGGCTTCATGAAGACATTTGATTTGGTATGGAGGGAAGCATTATGGAAAGTAGCAAAATCCTATGGAATGCCAGATAGGATAATTGCAAATATACAAGCTGTGTATGAAGCCTCTGAAGGGCTGTAAGAATTGGTGGAAAATTAAGCAACTGGTTCGAGTCAATGTTTGATGTAGGACAAGGGGGCAAGGAATCACCGTTGCTTTTCATCATGTACTTAAACTGGACAGTAAGAATGTTAGACAAGTTGGAGGGGTGATGTAGAGTTAAACTTCTTAGTTTATGCAAATTATCACAGTTTCAGAGTAACTGCACCTATATTCCCCCCTCCGTGGTCCACATCAGGAATTCCCAGTCGGGTCTCAAGTCTCTGGGCAGGGACCTTTGTCCCTCTCCCTTCTGACTGGAGGATTTTAAGGCTGCACAGCTCTTTGCCTTACACAGTGATGTCCCCAGTAAGCCAGTCTGCTGAAAGGCCAGTGCCTGAGCTATGAACAGGGTATTGCCTGCAATTATAACTTACCATCAGCTCTTTCTAAGAAAGCACATTTAGTTTCAAGGTTAAAAACATATAAAAACAATAAAAGCTCCTACCTGCATGCTACAAGCTTACCAGAGTACACCCATCAATCTTAGGGCCCTAGTAGGCCAAAGTCTTTCCAACTCTTCTGCAAGGGTTGGTGTCCCCTTGGACAGAAGGTCCTGTCCATTTGCTGGAACAGAAAGCAGTCCCTTGAGTAAGTTTAAACCCAGCCTTTTTTATATCAAATGCCCTTTCTTTGTGTGTTAGTCTCTGGGAAACCCGGTTTGATCCAGTATGCAAGCCTCCCCAGGAGGTGGTACCTCTTTGGAAGAGTTTACAACCTAGGTGATTCACCTTAATCACACACTCCCCACACATGCTGTTTTTGGTTCTTGGAGGAGCTGTGACTACCCTGCCCCTTGAATCTCTGGTTCACCATAATACATAAACTTAATACTATATGGTCTCCAAAGATACTAGAGGTTGCCAGATAGATCACCCAGATGATACCATATAGCTGTCAGACACCTTTGAATTAATAATGATACTCTTCTATGCCTTGGAAAATTGGTGTAGTCAACTTGGACTTACAATAAATCCCAAGAAGACGAAGTGGTTGCATCTTGGAAAAGGAACAGTTGATAGAGTATTGAAAAGTAGTCATCCAATAAGAAGTCCTCAAACAGGAAGAATCTTATGTGTTCTTAGGAAGCTTGATCAGTGCCATGAGTTTCATCAAGGCTGAGGTTAAAGGGAGATGTGCTTTAGCTGAAAGCACTGCACAAAAATTGATGGAATTATGAACTGATAAAAACATTGCTTGATATCAAAGTGAAATTTTATCAAACCAGTATACTAACAATATTACGCTATGGCCTGGAAACAGCTAAATTAAATTAAACAGATGTTAAAAGCCTGGATGCAGTAGAGATGAGACTTCTTCAAAAAGATGGCAGGTGTAAAGTGGAAGGATTTAAAGACAAATTAAGTAGTTAGAAGGAGAGTAGGGTGTGAAATCATGGTACAGGATTATCTGCAATCAAAAAAGAGTCTGACGGTGGGGGACACTGAAAAAGACAATCAGGGATAGAATGCCAAAGAAAATAAGGCAAGCACAATCAAGGTCACACTGACCTAGAAGTCAACCACCTACTAGATGGCGGGGCATCATATGCAGGGACAGACCAATACTGAGCTTACAGGAGCAACAAGCTGTGGACAGGAATGACTGGCAGTGCGGTACTGCTCCCTGTGTGTGTGTGTGCACAGATGCTTTGGGATGAAAGAGAGGGAGATTGGTGGGCATTGTAATAATTCTTTTTTTGTTGTTTTTATTTAACACTGGCAATGTGTTTGGAGCTGTTCAGCACACAGAAATAAAGATAGTTCCTGCCTCAAAGAGTTTACAGTCTAAAACAGTGGTTCTCAACTAGGGGTACATGTACCCCTGGTGGTACTCAGAGGTCTTTCAGGGGGTACATCAACCCATCTAGATAGTTGCCTAGTTTTACAACTGGCTACATAAAAGCACTAGCATAATCAGTACAAACAAATTTCATACAGACAGAATGAGAAAGTAAGCACTTTTTCAGTAATAATGTGCTGTGACACATTTGTATTTTTATGTCTGATTTTGTAAGCAAGTAATTTTTAAGTGAAGTGAAACTTGCAGGTCCGCAAGACAAATCAGCCTCCTGAAAGGGGTACAATCGTCTGGAAAGATTGAGAGCCACTGCATCCATAGCAGACATACTTATACATCCTGATGACAGCGACGAGGGAATCTTTTAAAAAAATTATTACTGAACTTATGACTAAGAAATTTTCTCCAAAAAGCATTACAGCAAATCTTATTCATGGGAGCACTAAAATGTGGTACTGATGGTCTGAAGCAGGATAGAAGCTGTCAGGTTTGACGTATACACCCAACAGCGGATTAAACCAGCATGGCTCTGGCACTACACTGTGAATAAATAATAGTGTTTTTCTTCTAAAATAATTGCATCCTCATAAATTCCGTGAAACCACAGTTTTGAAGTGGGAGACTGAAGTACAACACATAACCCGCAAAGCATGAATGGATTTAATCTTGCTATCATTTACAGGAAAAAGAATTAAGATTACTGGGGACTTTCTGCACATAGGATGTAGCAGTGTATGCCATGGATTAACTCAAACTGTCAACTCTGCTCTGGCCTGTTTCTCATTTTGCATGCTCAGCACTTTGACCCATGACATAATGTAAGTACTCGTGACCCTGGGAACATGCTGCCCAAAACTAAAGATGAAATCACTTAATCATATGTACTTGATAACTTTTGTCATAGCCATTTCTCACATAATTCTGACTGTGTTCCATTGTTTGCAACCTGGTTGTGTCTTTCAAGTATCACATATGGCGATAAATGGGGGAGGAGGGGGAACCCTGTCTGTGTGAGAGAGATTAGTTAGCAATAAAATGAAAGTTGTGTAACACTTATAGTTCATAATTCAAACAAGTGAGGATCCAGTTATCCTTTGTGTTCTTTTCTCTTTCCAACAAGGACTTTTCTCCGTAATCTTTCTGTGAACATCTATCTCTGACTCCTGCATGTAGTGCCAGTAAATAATTTACTTTCTCATATATGTTGATGGATGAAAATTGCTCTCCATTACACCTCTATACATGTACAGACTTACCAGTGGTTTCAATGGTCATTTAGAATTATACTGGTGTATCTCAGGTCAGACTCCTCCCCCTTTACATTTGTATTTGTAGCTAATGGTCTACTCTAGATCTTCAGCTGGAATAAACTGCCATACCTTCCTTGATTTCAGTGGCATTAAGTCCATTTACACCAGCTGAGGAGCTGGTCCAGTGTTGGGTTAGCTGTAGCACTTATTAATACAATTTTTAGAAGTTCAAATGACCTTATATAATATGCAGCCATAAGATATTTGACTTTTCCTGTGTAGCATCAGATTACCTAAAAATAGACTGAAACGATCAATATTTCTCACTAGTTTCAGTTCTGTTATGTCACTAAGTGTTCTTTGGAAGAACTCAGTTTTACAAAATATGAGCTTGTAACATATTTTTATCATATTGGCTTTTTGCCATATTACACAAATTCAATGGAATTAATGTGGTTATATAGAAACACCCAAAATTCATGCTTCAGCAGCATTCAGAACTGTAGTCAGAAAGCAAAGCTTCTGTTGGCTTCCTAGAAATAAAGACTAGTTACTGTATATCTCTGAGTGAATGGGGACTTTTTAAGGGATAAGGATTGGGTTGGGGTTGGGGGCTTTGGTTATGAATATCAACAGTCAAAGGAAAAGTATACATTTAAGAAATTTTCTTGGAGTGAATTTAGTGCTTTTGAAAGGTTTACTGGAGACCATAGTCATAGAATCACAGAACTAGAAGGACCCTCAAGAGGTCATCTAGTCCAGTCCTCTGCACTCAAGGCAGGACTAAGTATTATCTAGACCAGGGGTAGGCAACCTATGGCACGCATGCCGAAGGCGGCACGCAAGCTGATTTTCAGCGGCACTCTCACTGTCCGGGTCCTGGCCACCGGTCCGGGGCACTCTGCATTTTAATTTAATTTTAAATGAAGCTTCTTAAACATTTTAAAAACCTTATTTACTTTACATACAACAATAGTTTAGTTATATATTATAGACTTGTAGAAAGAGACCTTCTAAAAATGTTAAAATGTATTACTGGCACGCGAAACCTTAAATTATTGAGTGAATAAATGAAGACTCGGCACACCACTTCTGAAAGGTTGCTGACCCCTGACCTAGACCATCCCTGACAGGTCCTCTACTTGTTTACAAATAAAGCACCTGCAAGACTCTGCAGTGGCTCGATAGGTCCCCTATATCACAGTAAGAATATGCTTCAACCCTTGATCTGTATGGGGTACCACTAGCAATGAGAAGATGGTCCATTCAGTCCTTGGTCTATTTTCTGAGACTGCCAACCAAGATGCTAATTAAGGAAAGGCAAACCTCCTGGGGTCCAAGTCGACTGAGTTTGCAAAACTTTTTTCTCTGTAATTTTAAGACACATGTTTTTAAGGGGTGATTTAGCTCTATATAAAAAGATTATTGCTAGGTAATGGTAAGCCTGTGCTGATAAGGAAAGCAGAGCTAGGCTGGCTCAAGTGCATGAGCTATAGCCATCTTAAAGGGGGCTGGTTTTCAGAAAATACTGTGAAACCCACCCTCTCAAAATCAGTCCTCTTGAAGACATATCAGTTGGTCACCCAGGAACTGAGACACCCAGAATTCTCTGGTGTAAATCAGTATACAGCAAATGAGGATCTGGCCGAATGTATTTATTGTTTTCAGTGTGCTTTTTTCCCCTGCCTTCTTCTCTGCTACATTTTTCTTAAACCATTTCCTTCGTCTCACATTACTTTTTTCATTTAATGTTTTTGGTCTCCTTCCCTCCCTTTGATGCTATCACTCCATTTTTTTGTCTAAGTTAAAAGAATATAAAGCCAATAACACATGTGCCATGACCTTTCATGACATTTGAATAGGCTGGAAATTAGCAAATACTCTTACCACTAATTCCAACTGGTACCAGATATAATGATGATGGATATTCCTTTGTTGGTTGCTTTTTGTTTTGGGATGATTTGCTAGTAAGACATGAACTCAAACAAAAGACTAGACTGAGTGACAAGGCTCAAGGTTGAACATTTAGTGTGACTGTTCAGTGATAAGTTATTGCTCATTGTGAATAAAAGATGGCAGTTTCTGGCCCTGTGAGATGGACTATTCTTGCAGTATGTTAGAATCAGGAAATCTAGAAATTTTGCAAGCAAACATGTGCTCATGCGATTTGGTCAACTGGTAGAGAAGCTTGGATATGCTTCTGATTCACATCCCTATATTTTTGCATCCTTATCTGAATTGAACTTCCTAACCCTCACTGATTCAGGAATAAATATCCCCAGTGATAAATGGCTCACCTGGTCCTACCTTCTTAAATTCATCACAGACTTAGGGGCATTAATCTTTCTCAGCCTGGCTACCACCTCTTTAGCAAAATCTGTTGCACAGATTTGCAAAACTTCTTAAAATTTAAAATATGTACCAATGGCTGGTTTTGAGACTTTTTTTTATAAGTTACACCAGTAAAAAGAACACATTTAGGTTACCTAGGTATATGAAGACCTTTGTATTCATTCAACCCTAGAATTGTTTCAATTAACCAGATTTTAGTTAATAATCTCCAGCTACCTGGCTACAGTATGGGACATGATATTCACTTAAAGAAACATATAGCATATTACAAATGCATCTAGAGAGGACAGGAGTGTGTCAAACTCCTGTGAAAAGAAGTTACTGAAAAAAATATATACCCATGAGGAGTTTGGCAATGTAAATTTTGGAATTCCTTCACATTTCTGTGAAGATGATGGCTGACTCTAAGGTGTAAGTCCAGGGTAACTCCACTGAGTGTAATGCATTCCGAAATCTGGCTCTGTCCCTTTGGTTAGAGCAATAGCAACACTGCACAGGCTGGACCTGATGGAACTTGTATGTTCACTATAGATAAGGCCAGGTAGCCAGATTTGAACATTGCCAAACTTTGTAGGATCAGGGATTGAAACTGGGATTTTGATTTGGGTTCATCCTTCACAGTCACCAGTCTACTCTTTCACTCATCTACACTGAAAGACCCTGTTACCCACTTGAAGAGAGCGATTTTAACAAGAAAATGTGTTCAACTTCTCTTTGTTCCCATAATGACAGTTATGCTGTGATACTCTCTGTTGTCCTCACTTAAAAATATAATTCATATTTAGTACTGGGAACATTATATTTTCATGCACTAACCTGCAGACTGACACCCCTTCAAATCATTTCTTCTTTTAGAGTACATACGCACTCTCGTTTTTAATTGGACCAAGAAAAGTGGCTAAGGAACAATGATTCTTACAATCCCAAAGCTATAAAATCTCTGAAATATTAATGCTCTCTCACCTTTGTTTAAACATCACCAAAGAACTCAGTGTTAAAGTGCCTTGACTAGGACTAAATGAATTGAATTGCTGAATTCCTGAAAGGTCTCTCTGAGTGCCCCCCAAGAGGTAGCTGGTTGTCTCGGAAAAGCTATGTATGTTAGTTTTGGTTTTGACATCTTCTGTCTGAATATGGTTTCAGCACCAGCCGCAAATGTCCATTTAGGGACCTTGTGCACTTGGGGAGCCTGTGTATTCATGCCAATTCCCAGATGGGTAGTGGGACTGAGGGGAGAAGCTGGGGTGACTCACAGCCTAATTTCCACCTCTAGCAGTGAGAATGGAAGAGAAGGCAGCTTAAAGCCACATGTGAGCCCTTCCTTCCTTTGAAGAAAATCAGCTCCGCCATTTTCCAAAGTGACCAGTCCTTTCATCTTTACATGGATAAAATACTCCAAGCCATAGCAAACCACTAATTTTTTTACATTGATGTGCACGTGGAAAACAGAGGAGTAGCAGTGTTGTCCATAGGCACAGCCCTCGGTGAGAATAAGAGAGACATCTTCTCTTCCTAGCTGCTTCTCTTCCTATTGATAAAGACCAGCAGGAGTGAGAGGCTTTGGAGCCAGGTTGTTCCTCCCATAAGAGAGTTCAAGCTGCTGTAAAATAACGTGATGTCTGGTTCCATCACATGGACAATATACTCCACTTAACAGGGATATGATTCATCTGGATAATTACTATCTGAGAAATGATTTAGTCTGAATGAATGGCAATGACTGCTGTTTAATCAGGTCACTAACTGGCAACGTTTCTTCTTAATGGTCATGCATTCAGACTGTGACGGGTTGCCCCCCACTGTGGGGTGCCACCTGATGTACTGAGGTACCACTGAGCCCGCCTGTTCCAACAGCCTGGGCTCCCTCAGCCTGTCCTGTTGAGCCAGGCCCTCAAGCCTTCTCCAGCACACATACAGGTAGGGACACACCCAACTGCAGAAAGACAGACACTGAAATCAGCTCTGCCTGGGAAGAGTCATATAGGGAATTGGCCAGAACTCAAGTTCACTCCCCCTCTGGAGAGTAAACCGAAAATTATATTGTCTTGCGCTGCAGAGAAAACTGTACAGCGTAAGCTCATAAAATTCGCTCCCTCCCTCAATGTGGAGGAAAATATACGCAGCTTTTTGCCCCCCAGTTATGAATTCCACAAACTGGTTTAGAGAAAACAAAAACAAGTTTATTAACTACAAAAGATAGATTTTAAGTGATTATAAGAGATAGCAAACAGATCAAATACAGATTACTGAACAAATAAAACAAACACGCAAACTAAGTTTAATACATTAAATAAATTGGTTACAAGTAGTAATTTCTCACCCTAAATGTTGTTTTAGGCATTTCTTTCACAGGCCAGACACCTTTTCCAGCCTGGGCTCAGCTCTTCTCCCCACTTTTGTCTTTGTTTCTTAGATGTTTCCAGCAGTCATCCTGGGCAGGGATTCAGTGAAGAACGACCCGGATTAACTCACTTCCCTGCCTTAATTAGGATTTACATATGGCAGGATTCCTTTGTTTCCCAGTTTGGTCCCCACCCCCTATTAGTGGAAAAATACTAATAGTCCAAGATGGAGTCCAGTACCAGGTGACATGATCACATGACCCTGCAGTGTCAAAGCAGCCATGAGTCAAAGGTTCTTTGCAGCATCCCAGGAGGGTGGGAGATTAGCATCAAAGTCCTGTTGTTCTCCCTAATGGACCATCCAAGCTGATTGCATTCTATCTGGTGGGCATTCCCCAGGTATAAACCCATTTGTAATTGTTACATATTCAATATTCCTAACTTCATATACAGAAATTATACAAATAGGATAATCATATTCAGCAAATTATAACTTTTCCAATGATACCTCACATGACCCATCTTGCATAGAACATATCTTAGTTATGCTATATTCATATCATAACAGTATCTCTATGAAAAATATGGTAGTGTCACACAGACAATGTCAGGTGATGTTTAATTAGTCATTACATTAGAGTGGAACTCTAAGAGTTGGGGCCGATCCTTGGTCCCATGGCAGACAATGAACACATAACTGACCCAACACAGCAGGTCAGGATTCCCCTTGCACAAGGGAAGCCCTGGATGATGTAAAGCCAGTATAGCCACATCTGTGCCACTCCAAACTGGCCCCTCTAGTATACAGATGTGCCAGAGCTGGAGATGTGGTCAACACTGCACTCCAGTTACGCAGGGCCAACAAAATAGCTCATAGCTAGCCATTGCAGTTGGCACGAGTTTACTCTATGCTCCCAGAATAGCAGAAGGGTGGCAAAAAACCACTGATGCTTCCTCTACCCCCTTCCTCAAGTATACAGAGTGGAGTTCAGTAGAGCTAAACACTACTAGGTACAGACATTTGTATCTTGCAACCAACATTTGTGGAGAGTTTCCAGTAGCATGTACAATCATTTTACTTAACACCTGCTAAAACACAACTAAAAATTCAAGTGTAGACATGCCCTTAGAGGCCAATGGTGGCTCTCTGGTACTATCTTACAGTGTTTTAGATTTTACTGGTTTAGTAGTATCCACTCATGTGTGCAGTGGACTCTTCTCAGCAGTTATGGCGTTTCTTTTGAAGTTTCTCATTAATTCCATTTCTTGTGTCTCCCTGTATGTTGCCTTTGGACAGTTGTCACTGGCTGAATTTCCATTGCACTTGAAAGGCCAGTGTAAATCAGCTTCAATCCATTGATTACAATGAAGCTACATTGATTTGCACCACCACTGGATCTGGCCCTCAAAATAATACCCAACTCTGTATGTGTCAATGAAGTGAAACAACTACTAGAGTATCAATAATATCTAATGCATGGTGGAAGTCTGAGCGCAGATGTATGAATTAGTTAAAGATTAACCAGGATGCCAGCTGAGCTTTGATTCACTTGAGAAACATTGCCAGCAGAGGCGGCTCCAGGCACCAGCGCACCAAGCGCGTGCCTGGAGCGGCAAGCCACGGGGGGCGACCTGCCGGTCGCTGTGGGGGCAGCAGTCAGGGAGCCTTCGGCGGCGTGCCTGTGGGAGGTCCGCCAGTCCTGCGGCCTTGGCGGCAATTCGGCGGCGGGTTCGCCGAAGCCGCGGGACCGGCGGACCTCCCGCAGGTGCGCCGCCGAAAGCCACCTGACTGCCGTGCTTGGGGCAGCAAAATACATAGAGCCACCCCTTGTTGCCAGGCTGAGATCCAAACTCAAACCAAGTGACGCCAATATATTTGCTCATGTCTCCATCATTCCTTGTATAGAGTATAACAATTGCCAGTAATTTTGCTTAATAAAGAGCTTTTCTGTATATTTCAGGCTCTCCTTTCAATGTGAGTCTCAGTGATTGTGAATTCCAATTTGGAACAGAACATCTCTCTTATGTTTTAGTCCTTTCTATTTTAGTTCCTTTCTTAAGATGACGTGAAATATTCTGAAAAAGATATTACCGGTATTTCATGCTCACTTTCAGCTCAGCAAAGTCTTTACAGTTATGAAACTTTATATAAAGGGCAAAACAATTATTAATTGATTAAGTTGAACAAAATAATTTTGCTTTTAAAATTCTCAGGCAATTGCTTTTGAAACACAATGCTTTTGCTAGAGAGGTATATGTTCAAGGTGTTTTTATAATGCCTAGTTATGGACTTGACAAAAGGATTTTTCTGCTATGGGAATGAGTAGTAAAAGATGAATGAAAGTCTTAGCTTTGCATGGATCTGCACTTATTCTTATATTTTCAAAGCATTGCAGATAGCTCCAGTGGCCCAGCGCCTATTAAAATCAGTGGGAGTCTTACAGCTAAAGACTAGCAGGTCTCTTAAAAAATGTTCCCATTATTCTTGATTTGAAAAGTAAATCTGTTAAGCTTTGTTAATCATTTAAAATGTTTAATTTAGATACACTTTACTATAGCCACATCCTTCTGCTGCAAATTAACTCCTGACCAGATACTCTTATTTTAAAATACCCAAATATTTTTTCAGTGCTGCATTTTATGATCAAAACATTTCCATTCATCCATCAGACCAATGCGGAATGTGGCACTGATCTTGTAACTGACTGCACACAGATGCACCTCTGTGACTTCAATGGCGCTCCTTACAGTTGCAGAGATGTGTCCATGAGCAGTCAATTGCAAGCTTGGGGTCTATAAATTCACTATCTTTTGGTTTGTGTAATGTGGTATAAAGTATATTATCTGTACATTCACTAAGGTTCCCTTAGATCTACTCATACCCATTTATTAATATATGAGTGTCAAGACATCTAAACCAAAGTAACTTATTACATGCTGAGGATGATGGCTAAAGTGAGGTCCAAGGCTCAATTCTGTACACCCACCCCCCCGTAGTTTTCCTTTTTATATTTCTTCTTTTGGCCGTTGGTGTGGAATTCACCAACATAGACTTCCTTCCACTCAAATAAACTCTGGAGCCCAAATTATGAGGTGAAGTATGTGTGTGAGGAGGAAGTTACATTTTTAGAAGAGAATCTAAGAAAATAGGCGATGTTCAGCGGTGACTTGAAGGGAGTCTAGAGAGTCTAAATTGGTGTAACATTTGTGGGGTAGAAGAAGAATAAGATGTAAGCTACTCCACTTACTTCCCCTCTGAATTCGGCCCAGTATGTACAACTGTTTATTTTAAAGAACATCAAGAGTGCCCAGAGCCTTAGGAAGGGAGCTCTTTTTAGCAGTTTAGTATACATTGAAAGAAAGAAAGAAAGAAAGAAAGAAAGAAAGAAGGCTGGACTTTCTGAGACCTTGAATTATTATTCTCATTCATTATTATTATTGTGCCTCAGAGTGCTAGGTATTTTACTGAAATGTATGAAGACAGGGTCCCTGCTCATACGAGTTTTCAGTCATGGGTCTACATTTGTGCACAGCTCAAAATAAGGGTGGTGTGGTTCCACCCTGCACTAAGTGGAGCACTGGGATGCATTCTATCTCAAGGAGACCTCTCTCTGAAGTCCCCAGTGTGCTTGGGAAGCATGTCTGCTACCAAGCCTCTGTGCTGGGTGCAGTGTTCTCTACGCTGGTCCCGATTTGTGGACTGGTGCAGGGCATGGAGAGGGCAGGGTCAGTGTGCAGCTTCTTTTCCTCTTCTTTTGAAGTGGTGAGAGGGATGAGGGCCCAAGGGAGAAGGGACAGAATGGTCTCTCTCTCTCTCTCAAAAATGCAAGGACAGTAATTCTGCATGTAAGTCATGCAAATGCTAGGGAAGACTCTATGTCCTCCTCCCATGTTGTGCCCCTGTGTACAGACCAGGCAGAATCTGGCCCTCAGCAAGCCATATGCATATCAAGGCTAGGAGATGGGAAGCAATGAAAATCCAAGCAATTGAGCAGTGTGATCAAGAACACTTCTGGTTAGCTCCAGGATTTTTGTGATTTGTGATGATTTAGGTCTTCACTGCATGCAGCACTAGGGTAGGTCTTTTGGATTAGATGGATTTAAAGGGGGAATTTGAAGGTGGACTAGAGGGACATGGTGGACTTGGTCAGAAAAAGAACTCTAACTACAGTATATAGGGCGAAGTGGACGAAGGGCAGGAGATTACCAATGCCTCTGTCCATGCAGGTTGTTCTAAAGCACCTTTTACCTTAGTAGCAAAGGATCATACAAAGTTAAACAGAAGAGTCCATAACAAAAAGTTTGCTATTTTTTCCCATTTTCCATGATCAAGGGGAATAAATTTGAGTATTCAAGAATGTAAGGGGGGTGAAAGTCCAAGAAGTGCCCGAAGGAGAGGTAGCTTGAATGGGTCAGTACAGATGAGTGGGCAAAGTAGGGAGTAAAAGGTAGTAGGTTTACATCATACATATGAACAATGTAGTGTTGCAGTGGTGATACAGGATAACTGTGAATCCATGCTGTCCCTAGAGAGTGGCATGTTTTATAGGGCATATCCTTCTCTCAAATGTGCTTCACCTCACTTCTGTCATTGATGATCAACTCAAAAATACAGTGGCTCCGGCCCTGGACAGCATCATGCTGCACATAGTGCAACTCAGAAGTTAGGTACAGATGGTTTTATGCCACTTGTATTCCTCTCCAATCGTGGGATCAGACAGACACCAGCCTGGTCCTCAGCATCAGATAGTGCAGCCTCTTGCTAACCCTGGCTGCCTATAGCCTCAAGAGTCCATTAAAGCAGCTATGGATCACCCCAGTATAAAGATGCACCAGAATCTGGGCTCATTTTCCTTCCAGAGATGCCCCACATGCTGTACACTCTTAGGAGATTCCATCCTGAACTGGTCCCTTAGGCCAGCATTATGCCTGGGAGAATGGCCCAAAGCGGTCAGAATGGCACTGAGAAACTAGCCTGTTATCTGTATCATAACTAAACATTCTTAATGTATACAACAAGCAGGATGCTGACTGGAAATTGCTTGGCCCTTGGAGAAAAAATGGTTTGGCAGAAGTGTCATGTTCTACATATGGTTCACTTAAACAGAACTACTCACACAGCCTTAATGTATTTGTAAACCATTTATATTTAGAAGTTAAAATAGCTATCAGCCAATATTTCAGCAATATTTCCCTTCTGTTTCCGCTCACAGACAGTGATTTGATAAAAGTTAATTTAAAGAAAAGGATACAAGGAGTGATTTGTGAAAGTTAATGTCTAAATATGCCTCTGTCACTTTCCTCCTTTCAAGAAGTATCTCATTGCCTCTCCATAGTTTTATCTGAAAATTTCTGACTGCCTGTATTAGGCCCCAATCCTGCACTGTGTTCCTTGTAGGCAGAGAGCTATGCCTGTGTGGAGCCGAATGGTTTCTCTGTCTTAGCTCTGTTTTGTCTGTGCGTCCCTGTATGTGCTGTATGTGATTGATGAGTACACCAAGAATAACACTGGTGGTGTGGAGGTCAGATTTTGGACCAAGGTATGCAGCCCCCTTCCAGGGGTTGGCAGGCAGAGGGTTAATACACTTTTGCTTAGCAAAGGTAAAACCACAGCTGCATGCCCTCAGTACAGGAATTATGAGGGAACCAAACTGTGAGGAAAGTGAGACTGGGCCCAGCTGTGGTGAATAATGTAATCTCCCCAAGATGCTATAAGGGGGATGTGCTCTAAGGCCTCATGAGTAGTTTGCACTAGGAATCAGGATGTTTATTTTAGGAATTTGGACGGAAAAAATAGCTGTACGTACGTAATAGTGAACTTGTTTTGTCTATTTTATACTCACTTGCATGTTAATGGGTTTGTCCTTTCCTTAGGATGGGTTGCAGGGGAGAAAAGGAAAAAGAGACCCTAGTCTTAAAATTACAGTTGAAAAGGGGAAGAAAGGGGACAAAATAAAACACAACTGCAGGGTGAGTTGTAAGTGAAGGAAAGGAAAGATTCGGTGTGGGGGGAAAACTCACATAAAGATAACACTGGGCAGCAATATGAGTCTGCCTGACTACTGGAAGGGTTTTTCTGTTTGCAATACAAAACCCAACGATCTCTTTAGCTTGAAAAATATTACTAAAAATTGATTTTCCCTCGGTAAAGATGAGTGTAAGTAATGAGAGAAGCTTTGTATGCTTAGAATAACATTATAAACATTGTGAGGGAGTTTGCCTCTCCCTAACATATACTTATATACACACTCTGTGTGTGTGTGTGTGTGTTGTAATTGTACATGAACGTGGTACTTATACAGGCACTCAAGGAGAGCATATGCAGAGAAAATTGTCATCAGTTAATATGCATCTAGGAAAAAAACACTGCTGGGTGACAGGAAAAAGCAACATCTTTCTGGGCCGGCTAGGGAGCAGGATTCTGTCTCTGATCTTTGATGCTGGGGCTGAGCTCAACAGTATCCCTAACAAATTACCCTGACCTTCCAGATTTTACTAAATGCTCTGCAAAGTGAAAGGCAGCAGATTTACAGGACCATTCCAGCTCAGTGACCCTAAGAAGCTATTTAAACCAAGAAAGTCACCTATGGCAAAAGCGTTAAAAAAAGCGATTTTTCTCCATGTTTCCAAATCTATCAGAAATGTGCCAATAGGTTTACACTCTTATTCTGTACAGGGAGGAATTATACACAGCTGTAGAGTTTTTCAGGACTCTGGACCAGAGCTTTGAATCTTTTCTAAATGGCTTTCTCCACCTCTAACATCATGCCAAAATAACAGTAAGAGCATAACAACCTAGGATCAAACACTGAGATTCAAGGACAGAGTGCAACTTATTTGTTAAATAGGTGGTATGAGGCCAGGAACATAATATCAGTGTAACAAAAGAGGTTTTTTGGCTCAAAGAAAAATGTGTTACCCATTGTATAAATAAGAGGCTTGGGCAATATTCCAAAATCTGCTCCAAGTGAGTATGTGGAAATGTCCATCATTGCTATGATAAAACAAACTAATGACATGTGTAACGTCTGTTCCTTTATTACTGAAAATCTTTGAAGCCATATTGGTCTGCCAAGGAAACAGAAGATGAGGTAGATAAGAAACAACTTAATTAGGCCAACAAAAAATGGCAATATGCAAGCTTTCATGTCAGAGGACTCCTTTCCTTTAAGTACTGGCAAATTTCTGAGCATCACAGTAAAATATAGATGATCACAGAAGTTAGAGATAGAAAAGATCTTTTTGATTCATTGAGTTTGAACACCTTAGATACATAGGTTTTAAGGTAACAAGGAACTATAATAATCATCTAGTCTGACCCCATGTATCACACAACCATAGAATTTCACCCAGTAATTCCTGCACCAAATCCATAATTTCTGTTTGAGAGATAGCATATCTGTAGGAATATTAGTGTGTCAATATAAATGACATCTTTACTCCTACTAATAGTCCTAAAACTGCTTCACAGCTTTACTCATACTTAAAGACCCAATAACTTTAATGGGACCACTCGTGTTTATGTGAATAATGGTTTGTAGAATCAGGCCCTGGGATAGTTCCAATAATAAAAATGAAGCTTTTTAAACACAAAATACAACTGTAGAATGCAAATGCAAATATGAGGCCTCAAATCTTGCATACCTGTGTATTATTGGTTAATCTACTAAAGGTTTAATTTTATCTTCCTTTGTTGCTCATAAACCTTCTGAAATGTAGTGCTCGCCACCAGAATATTAGGCATGAAGCTGGTTTCAAAACAAAAACAAATCTCATGATATTTCCTTTCCATTTTTTCTACGTGTATTCCATATTTTGTTTTAATGGAGATTTTCCTGCAAGTTGTAGCCATGGGCCATTCCCTAGAATAAAGTAAGCGAATATTATTATTTTGTTTACTATCACAAGTGTCTATTTGGTGCCCATCACAAGTCTTAAATAGAGACATTCAAAGTCTTAAAAAGAGAGGTCAAACACCATGGTAGCCTGTGGCTCCACCACTGAGCTGGAAGGCTTGGCTGAGGGGCACATCTTGCAGCTCTTTCTAAAAAGAGCCAGGTGTGTGCTTAATTGGATTTCCACAGGAATCAAATTCTAGAATCAGCTACTAAGATAGCTCTGCCACCAGCACCCACTACTTTGTAAATACAATACAATGAAGCATATACAAAGAACATGTAACCCACACACCTTCTGGGTATGGTGTTGTGTCCCATCTAGTGGCACTGAGACCCCTTAGAGAAATAAAATGAGTCTGCTAACAGCCAGTTGGCTTTTAGCTCATGTGGTAGAGGCTCATGCATTAAGCTCCAGAGGTCCCCGGTTTGATCCCACCTGCCAATGACTGGGGTCTGTAGGTGTTACAAACCCATCAATGCTCTCAGCTCCTAAAGGTCAACTAAAATGTTAGACAAGAATACATAGTAACTATTGCAAAACTGGGTGGCAGATACCTCACCAGTTCACCTTTGTTGAAAGTGAATCATTTCCTTTATAGATCTGACTTTGCCCCACAATGAGCAAAACCTGACCTGGGAGAAAGAAGGGGAAATCTTTACAGGGAAAGCTTTCTTTTCTTTTTCCTTTGGAGCCACAACCGAGTGGTCAAGTAGAGATGGGATGGAGAAGTGGCTTAGATGTGTCTTTTGGAAGGGAAAATGATGGGGCCAGGACACAGCCATTCCTATTGTGCTTTTATTCACAAATATGATCTTTAGTAGAAAAAGCAACATAGGTCAGCCCTGTACCCTTACATGAAAGTTACATCAGGTGCTTCTCTTATATGTTCAGTACTTCCTTGAACAAATTCATTGTTTGATTTCCACCCTACGGAGAATCCTTGCATCATGCTACCCTATTTTTTGTCTAGCCAGTTCAGCACCAGCTTTGCATGCCAGTAGTTTGTCTATCAGGCTGGAGAAAGGAGGGAGTTGACAGGGATTTGAGGAAATGCATTTTTATTCTTTGGCTTTCCAGAAAAATTGGGTTAAAAGTATTTTATTGTTTACAAAAATGTCCCCAATCAAAAATAGTGTATCATTGACACTCACCAGTTAAATACAGCTCACTGTGGAAATATCTGACTGGACCCCCACACAACCATCTCCCACACACAACGGTAAGAAATTAGCAGCATCAAGAGCAATTGAACTCTCTCTTTATGTATTTAAATTCATCTTGAAAGCAGAGAGCATAGGATTTTTGTAAGAAAGTTCACTACTGAAAGGGATAGGGAGGGACATATATATATATTAGGAGATGTGGAATTCACAGACACCTTAAATGGAGAGAAATAACTTCAATTTTATTTAAAAATGTACAAAAATTCTTTTGCAAACAGGAATATTTTGTCCTGTTCTACTCATTTGTCTTGTGGGATTCTTTCATAAACTGCTCATGACTTCTTGCCATAGTCATAATGTCAAATGCAGGAACAAGTCTTGTATGCAAATGCAGGAAATATTTATTTGTGTTTAGTATATATTTAAATCGTTGACTACAAATCATTTAAAGATTCTTGCAGCATGAATCATGCCACAGTTTCACATACAAGTAGAAACATTATGTATCTTACTGAGTTTTTAAAGCACTAACGAATGTGAACTATACAACAGAGTTCAGCTGGACCTTTTCACCCCTTCTAATATATGCTGTGGCTATTTAATATTCCTCACTAGGGAGTAATGCTGGTGTATAAGTCAGTAATATATTAGGGACTGGAGCCATGAACCTAGTGAGAACATAAACTAAACTGATTTACAATTTTGGTACATTACAAAAAGGACCATTATTGTGGGGTTAGAGATGTCAAAGTTGGTGACCTGGTAGAATGAAGTATTCCCTGCCACATAGTCCACCATGGAAAAGTAATTGACAGAGATATAATCTTTTAGAGAGTTGTTTTTCTCCCACATTAAATATTGTTTTACAAACTTTTTTTTTTAAATCAGAGTTTTTGTGAAACCAATTGTAAAACAGGAATTATTTCCATGTAAAGTTTGCAGTAGACAGGAGGGTGGGCGAGTGTGTTTACCAAAGTCAGATCTTAATCACTGGCTTACTTAAATGCACTGATGAGTTTCATATGATAATTTTTGGAAAAGTGAGTTGCTACCTGCCAGTTGGATGCAGCACTAAAATGATACAGCACAATGTGACCGGTTTGAGGGCTTGGAACATTTAAAAGGCGCAAATAATTCACGGAGTATCTTTTTTGAAGAACACTCCTGAAGGATGCTGGCTGCCGCTACTGAACTTTAAACAGGGACAGCAATCCTGCATGTAAAGTACTAAGGTACAGGACACCAGAACAGATTGTGCTCTCAGTTACACTATCATAAATTAGGAGGAACCTCGCTGAAGTGGTTAGAGTTCTCCAGATTGGTACCAGTGTAAAATGAGATTAGAATTCAACCTCGAGAATCCAAAATTAGACCTCTGAATCCTTTTCTGCACTCACTCACACTGGTTTCACACCCAGGTTAGTTCAAAAACATCAGTGGAGTTACTCCTGATTTACTCTGGTATAAGGGAGATGGGAATTAGGCACACCATCTATTTTGAGTAAATGGGCTGCTGATGACATGCTGATGACAATCCTATAGGAGGAGGAACAACTCCTTCATGGCTCACTTGCTTTCACATGATTCATGATCATTTTTCTGTTTTTAATAATTAATGACGCCACTATTACACTATAAGGAAAAAATGATTTATCATTAATTCATTTCTTCAAATGTATAAAAAACATCCTGCGCTATGGGCACCTGTCTCATAAATTAAATACACAGAGAACAGCTACCCATAAATATAGCCATCCACAGACATTAGCCTACCCCCTTCTCAATAGCTGGAGTAAAGGAGGTGAGGAAAAGAGGGGCCTTGCAGTAGGCCCAGAAAGTTAGCAAATCCAGGCTCTGGAGGAGGAAGTGGGGAGCCAGCTGAAGACCCTTCACAGAGAACTCCCTGCCACATCAACCTCTTCTTGTGTATATGCGGAGACCTTGGGTTCAGGCACCACTGCTGATCTCAGCTGTGACAGTACATCATGGGGAGAGAAGAGATCTCTAACCCCAGCTCCAGCCCCTATATTCTGGAGTGGAATAACGGGGCTTTAAAAGCCCCAGATCTGGCTGGGGAAGAATCTCCCCAGGGCATATTACTGTGGAAGAAAACTGCAGGATGCCTGGCAAAGAGGGCATGCCCGGGATGGGGCTGGGAGCAGGAAGGGCATGTCAGGGCAGGGCTGCAGCACATAGTGCTATGGAGATTCTGGTCAGTGCTGCTACAAGATGAGGTATTTGGAAACTCTAAAATAAGGCAGCAAAACTGGGTCAAGGTTTTTAGGGTTACTGGGCCATCTCTTTGTCAGAAATTCCCGTAGTTTTTGTTGAATTGGGCACGCTGAACAAGCAGCTTGAAATTGTTCTCTTGTAACTGCAGTAAGAGTGCTTGTAATAAGCACAACTACTACATTCTCATCCTCTGGTGGACCATCTGGTGAAGGCAAAGGCAGGTGAGAAAGGCAATCAGCTACCACATTTTTGTTTCCAGGCTTATATTCCAGTTCATAATTGAAAGAGAGTAGTCTTGCAGACCATCTAGCAATATGATATCCTGCTCTTCTCAGTCCTTTCGTGGTGAGCAACGTCGTCAAAGGGCTGTGGTCTGTGCGCAACTTGAACGTGCGGCCCCACAGGTAAGTTCTCCATTTTTCAGAAGCCCAGACACAAGCAAGTGCTTCTTTTTCAACTGTAGAATATTTTCTCTCAGCATTACTTAGTGTCCTTGAAGCAAATGCAACAGTCCTCTCTGTGTTGTCCTCATGAAGTTGTGTGAGGACAGCCCCAAGTCCATAGACAGAAGCATCAGTAGTTACAATTGTGGACAATGCAGGACTGAATAGTGCAATTACTGGATTATGTACAATCAAGTCTTTCACCATTTCGAAACTAGCTTGTGCATCCGTTGTCCACACTAAGGTTGAACTTCTCCGTAGTAATTCTCGTAACGGTTCAATGACAGCAGCATAATTGGGAATGAATTTTGCATATCAGGAGGTAAGACCCAAGAAGGAACGTAAGGTTTGCAAATCTGTTGGAGGAGGAGCATTTGAAATTGCCAGGATATGATCTGGATCAGGTTTTAGTCCAGCCTGTGAAATTGTATGCCCCAGAAAGGAGAGTTCAGTTTGTCTAAATTTGCATTTGGACCTATTGAGTTTGAGGCCTGCTTTGCTGATGCAGTTTAGTACAGACTGCAGGTTATTGTCATGCTCCTCGGTAGTATTTCCAAACACGATAATATCATCCAAATAGCACTGAACTCCATGTTGATTCTTCAGAATCAATTACATCATTTTTTGGAAGGCACTTGGGGCTGATGCGAGACCGTATGGAACATGTTTAAAATGAAATAGTCCCTCGTGTAATAAATGCTGTGAGGTCTCTGCTGTCTTCATGCAACATAACCTGGTGGTATGCGCTCTGCAAATCAAGAGTAGAAAACATCTTTGCTCCACGGAGTTCTGCAAATACTTCCTCTATGTGAGGAAGAAGATGGCTGTCAATCACAATAGCTTTATTCGGCTCCCTTAAGTCCACACAAAGGCGAATGCCTCCACCCTTCTTCTGCGTCACTACTATAGGTGAAACCCATTCCGAGGAGTTAATCTCTTCAATAATGTCCTTTTGAACAAGTTGTCTAAGTTCCTCTGAAACAGCTTCCCTGACTGAAAATGGTAAGTGCCGTAATTTCTGTCATACTGGCATCACATTATTCCACATTTTAACTTTATGCAGAAACCCATAAGCACAGCCGAGTTTCTCCTCAACCTGGTGTTGGGTCCAAGCTGAAACTGGTGTGTGTACCGCAAGAGTGCTTTGCTGAGGAAGATCAATTTCTCCATTAACTACCCTGAGATTTAAAGCAGCTAATAAATCTCTGCCAAGGATAGGAGTGCCTTTGTGGACAATGTAGAACTCTGCAGTTACACAGCAATCACCAAAAAGTAACTATTGCTGGCAGAGAGCCATGTACTGGAATATGGTTTTTGAAATAGCACACCAACTGAAGTTTGGGTTCAGTAAGAGGCACATCTTTAAAGTACCGCAAATAGATGGAATCAGGTAGTATAAATACTGCTGAGCCAGTGTCCAACATTAGCTGAATAGAGTGTGATTTGCCTGAGGGTATGGCGGAAACGTTTACAGTGCACTTTATCTGTTCTGAAATATGTGCAGTTGTGATTTTGTCCACACTCAGCACAGTAACATCTGGTATTGTAACTGCATGCACCTGTTGATTGAACTGGCTACTGCGACATACTTTAGCAAAATGCCCAATCTTTTTGCAATGATTGCACTGAGCTACTTTTGCTGGACATCCTGTGTAGCTTGCAAGATGTTGTGGGGATCCACAGTGAAAGCATGCTTTTACTGTATTTTGCATTTGCTGATTCAGTGGCTTTTTATTAGTTTTCCTCTTGCAATTGTTTGTCTGCAACAATAGTGAACTTTTCTGCAAAGGAGTCACAGCCTGGACTGTGCCTCCTGTATCTTTGCTCATTATTTTGGCTTCAGCTGTAGCTGACTCAATCTGAGTAGCAATGGTTATTGCTTTTTCTAGTGTAAGTTGTGGTTCTAGAAGTAAGCGTTCTCTTACACGAAGCATGGTTGTTTTCTCAATGAGCTGGTCTCTAATCATCTCATCTGCCATATTCCCAAAGTCACAAGTTACAATCAGACTCCTCAGGGAAGCAATATACTGCATTATAGTCTCCCCTGGTTTCTGCTCACACTGGCGAAATCTGTAGCGATTAGCTACTACATTCACTTTTGGCACAAAAAAAGTTGTTTAATGCAGTGAGTGCAGTCTCATATTTATCATCTGCAAGGGGAAAAGTGTAAAATATATGCTGCCCTTCTGCTCCAAGGCAGTGGATTAGCAAAGCACACTTTCTTACTTCAGAAATCTCTGTAGCACCGATTGCAAGCAGATAAGTCTCAAACATATAGATCCAGACAGTAAAAGCAATTGGAGGCTCACTTGGGCTTTGCAGAAAGGGTGCATGTGGGTTCAGAGGCAGAAGATCCATCCTCGTCGCCAAAATGTTGTATCAACCAGGCAAGGTACTAACAAGCTTCAACAGGACTTTTTTTTTCAGTGGAAACCTCTTTACCAAGCTGCAGCTGCACCCTCTGTAACTCTCACTCAGCCTCCTCAACTCCTCCCCCCTCCTTCCTGTTTCCTGTCCTTTCAGACTTCCAACAGCCAGTGCTCCCAGTTCTAATTATACAAGCAGCATCTAAACACCACAGGGACCTTTATGTAAAGGTGTCTCCCAGTCTGTCACAGGACATGTGGTGAGGCAAAACCATTAGTAACGTCAGTGTGAGTACTGACTGAATACAGATAGTAGGATTTGGTCGATATGGCAGTAATTGCATATCAACAACTGAGCCATAAATCAAAATACCTATCTTTTAAATGGGGAATAAAGAGGAGCTGGGGAATTATAGACCAGTCAACCTAATTTTGCTACCTGGAAAGGGATTGGAAGAAATGATTAAGCAATCACTTGGTAAGCTCCTAGTGGATAATACGTAATAAGGAATAGCCAACATGTGGTTGTCAAGAACAAATCATGCCAAGCCAACCTAATTTCCTTCTTTGACAGGGGTACTGGCCTCGTCGAAGGGGGGAAGCTGTAGACATGCTATATCTTGATTTTAGTTAGGCTTTTGACACAGTTACACATGACATTCTCATAAGCAAATTAAGGAAATGCGGTCTAGATGAAATTACTATAAGGTGCATGTATAACTGGTTGAAAGACCATACTCAAAGAGTAGTTATCAATGGTTTGCTGTCAAATGGGAAGATGTCTAGTGGGGGACATGTAGGGGTCTGTCCTGGGTCTGGTATTATTCAATATTTTCATTAATGACTTGAATAATAGAGTGGAAAGTATGCTTATAAAATTTGTGGATGACTCTAAGCTGGAAGGGGTTGCAAGCACTTTGAAGGACAGGATTAGAATTCAAAACAATCTTAACAAATTGGAGAATTGGTCTGAATTTAACAAGATGAAATTCAATAAAGACAAGTGCAAAGTACTACACTTAGGAAGGAAAAATGAAATGCACAAATACAAAATGTGGCATAACTGGCGAGGCAGTAATACTGCTTAAAAGTATCTGGGGGTTAAATAGAATATGAGCCAATAATGTGAAGCAGTGCAAAAAATTTTTCTGGATTGTATTAACAGGAATGTTGTATGTAAGACACAGAAGGTCATTGTCTCGATCTACTTGGTACTGGTGCGGCCTTAGCTGAGGTACAATGTCCATTTCTGGGTACCACACTTTGGGAAAGATGTGAACAAACTGTAAAGATTTCAGAGGAGTTTAGAAAACCTGTCCTATGAAGAAAAGTTAAAAAAACTGGGCATGTTTAGTCTTGAGAAAAGAAGACTGACCTGATAAGAGACAAGGTGGGTGAGGTAATATCTTTTATTGGACCAACTTCTATGGGTGAGAGAGACAAGCTTTCAAGCTTACACAGAGCTCTTCTTCTGGTCTGGGTAGTGTCACAGCTAAAATACAAGGTGGAACAGATTGTTTAGCATAAGTCGTTAACACATATTTCAAGAGACCATTCAAAGTGAAGTGGCCCACTAACACCCCTCCAGACAGAGGGAGGAAAAGGGTGGGGGGATGTAAGTAGGTTATGGATTGTTGTAATAAGCCATAAATCCAGTGTGTCTGTGCTGTCCATGATTTTTCATATCTAGCAGAGTTATGAATTTATGTTCCCAGGCTGTTCTTTTGAAAGTGTTGTGCAGGTTTCCTTTGAGGATGAGGACTGATAGATCAGATACAGAGTGATCGCTTTGTGAAAATTGTTCACCCACAGGTGATGTGGTGTTTTTGTCTTTTATCATTTTCTTGTGTGAGTTCATTCATTCATTCGAGAGCGTAGTGATTGTCTGGTTTCAGCCATGTAGTTGCTATTGGGGCATTTAGTGCACTGGATGAGGTACACCACATGTTGTGTAGGACCCGTGGATCTTGAAAGATGTGTTGCGGGGGGTGGGGGGAAGTTGATCATTGTAGAAGTGGAGACATGTCTGCAGGTTTGCATCTGTTGTTCTGGCAAGGTCTGGTGCCACTTTGAGTTGGTGTGTCCTGGTTTGTCAGGAGTTTGCTTCTGATGACGAACTTGGAGAGGTTGGGGAGCTGTTTGAAGGCCAGAAGAGGTGGTTCAGGAAAGATTTCTTTCAGGATGGGATCCTCACTGAGTATGGGTTGTAGTTGATTGGTGATACCCTATATGGGCTCCAGTGTGGGGTGATAGTTGACAACTAGGGGTGTGCAGTTATAGAGGGTTTATTTCAGTACTAAAACAGCCTCTCTTGGGGATTTTGGTAGCCCATTCCATGATATGATCTACTTTTCTGGTCTTCAAATATATTCAGGGCTCTTATAAAGAAGATGGTGATCAATTGTTCTCCATGTCCACTGAAGGTAGGACAAGAAAAATGGACTTAATCTGCTGCAAGATAGATTTAGGTTAGATATTCAGAAAATCTTTCTAACTATAAGGATAGGTAAGCTCTGGACTAGGCTTCCAAGGGAGGTTGTGGAATCCCCATCATTGGAGGTTTTTAAGAACAAGTTAGACAAAGACCTGTCAGGGATGGTCTAAGCGTACTTGGTCCTCCCTCAACACAGGGATCTGGATTAGATGATCTCTCGAGGTCTCTTCCAGCCCTACTTTTCTATGATTCTGTGATTATTTCAAAATTTAATACCTTGCATTTAGAGGAAGATATTTTCTGAGAAACCTGCAAGAATGTATTGCCAGATTATATCTATTTCAGACTGTATTGCCAGATTATATGTATTTCAGACTGTAGCTAAGAACTGAAAGGACCATAAAGGTGGCAGCTATTTTGAGACAAAAGCTGGGTGAGGTAATTGGACCAACATGTGTGGGTGAGAGAGACAAGCTTTTATTTATACCCATAAAGATTCCACTGAATGGGTCTCTGCTCTCTACTCCAAGCTGTTATGTCATTAGATAAGTGTAACAGTGTAACCCTTCTGCCAGTCAGAGTTGGCAGCAACAAGGGCCGGGTTCAGTATCTAGGGATTCCTTTTCAACAATACAACATTAAACCAACTTGAGCCCTCACCCAATGACCTGGGACAATTACACACCACTCCCTGAGCACCTCTAAGAGGCAATATGTCCTCTCTCGCAAGCACAGAGTCTGAGTGTAGCAAAGAATCTTTTAATAAAAGGAGGGAAGTACCTTGGCATTAATTTGGGAAAACACCACTTACAGGGTTCATAAACATAAACCATGAGCAAAAGACCCACCCCCAAGTAAGCTGGGTAGTCCTTTTCCCTCTGGTTCTTAAGTCCAGCATCCAAAAGTCCCTTTAATGTGCCCATCCCTTCTCTGCACCCCACTCACAGTTGTTGTCCTTGGTCAGGGCAGACCCAGAGTCCAGAGGTGCATCTGCAGAGTTCACCTCCCACCCTGGGTATGGAGGGAAGAGCAAGAAGGTTCCTTACTCACTCCATTGCCCCGGCACTCGCTCGCCATTCCTCTTCATCAACTGCCCTGCCGGTTGATCGCTGCACCTCTCCAACAGGCTCCGCTCTGATCCTCTCTGCCAGCCACCCTGCTGGCTGATTACCACATCTCTCTACCAGCCGATGACCAATCCGCTGGGATGTCTTCAGGTCTCACAACTCTCAGCAATTTTAGCTATTAGTGGGGGTGCCTCACTGCTGGTGCACACAGGGCAGTCTCTTGCATCCAAAGCAGGTGTAATACTTAGACATAGGTATCAGTAATTTCAGCTCTGCAGTGTATAACAAGACTCTCAATTGAGTCTAAACTTAGCTCTTCTTATACAGGAAAGAAAAGCATAGTCAACTGCTGTCTAAGGCCCTTAAAATAGGCTAACACTACCAAGTACAAATGCTTCTCCTCACCATCTCTCAACTCACTGGGCTTTGGAACCCATGGCCCCTGCCTAGTGAGTGCCATTTAGTTGAGGGTGAGTCCCTCAATCAGGGTATGCCACGTATAGTTCTGCTGCCCTTGATTCACACCAGGATAACAACCCCTTTTTACTCCTGCCCCAATAACAAGAGGACTGGGGATCCAACACCAACCACAAGTGATCATTTGGGCAAGCAATCCCATCATGCTGAGCACCTAGGCAGGGTGGGTGTGCCTGTGCCTATGCAAATGAGATTAGCTCCTGAAGTCCTTTTCCACAGCTCATCAGTAGATGTCAGCGGAGAGCTCATTCAGACCCTGTTTACAACAGCATTGGTTTTGGTCTTATGCCTATTCCCCCAGTTAGCTGAATTGTGTTTGAGAAGTTTGGTATATGTGTTTTATAGGCAGCGCAGGTAGTGACACTTGAGAGCAATAAACTGTCATGCTCCCTCTGCTGGCACCAGACACAGCAGAGGAGAAAGAGGAAGCCACCTGACTTCTACCTCATTCAGTGCACAGACTGGACTAAACCCCAGGGCTGAATCATGGTTGTATAGTGAAAAAGGCTGTTGTCTGTAGAACCCTGGCTTCACTTGTTTCAGAAGTTGGAAGGTGTGTACTGAATGAGGAGGGGATATCAGAAAAATACAGCAGGGTCTCACAGGTAAGGCAATTGATGCTGCCCTGGCAAATTGGATTCTGTTCCTGCCTGTGACACAAAGTTCCTATGTGATGCTGAGAAAGTGACTTAAACCAAACTGCTCACAGTAACTAATAGTGTGTTCCCCATTTCATGGCTTCCTCTTTTGAGACCCTGGGTTCTGATTTGCAGAAGTGCTGAGCACTCACAACTGCAGCAGAAGTCAGTGGGGAAGTACACTTTTAGCTATAAAAATGCTAATTTATCTGACAAAACGGGCCATAGTACCTCAGTTCCCTATCTGTAAAATGGGCATAATAATACTACCTGACCTTAGAGGGGTGTTTGTGAAGCATTCAGATTGTGTAGTGATGACTACCTTACAAAAGTCTATGAAGAAATTAATAAGTCGGTCTTCAGAGCAGGGTTTGGCCTGGGGCCAGACATTGTACAGCAAGGAGAAAACAAAATATTAAATAGCTGTTCATCAAGTGAGCACCATCCATCCTGTGCACTGAATGAGGCGGGAATGGTATGGGTCTTGTGGAAATTAATTAAAGATTGTTTCATAATAGGTACAAGGGGGCTGAATTAAGGTTGCACAGACAATTCTTGAGTGCTTGACTTCGCAATCTTAACATTCTTTTAAGATATATTTTTGTACGTAATATATACATACCCTGTATATTAGGGTGATAAACGATTTTATAAGAATGTTAAGGTTGCAAAGTCAGGCATTCAAAATGTAGAATACCATGCAGACTCTCCATTTAACATGTCCAGTTGACTAGAAATCAAAGAAGATATGTTTATCCAGTCAAGAATTGATCATCATTTCTGTTTTGATTATATAGGTTAAGTCAGGCAGTTTGAAATAAATTGATATCTAAACCACACTTAAGAACATTCTGCACCTGCAAGCTGTGACCATTTAGTCTGTTACATTTTCTGAGTACTCTGGGATGGTGGGGATGAGAGACATTTCATTGTGAAATATTTGAAGCAGAAACAGAGAGCCCAGACTCTTTGGTTCTAGCCTGCCTGCTAAGTTTCTCATATACCACAAGGTTTTCTCTAGCAGCTAAAAAAAAATAAACTGTCAGCATCCAGTGAACCCTGACAAGAATGTGCATAAGTATGACAATTTTTTTCAATTTCTTCCTTGTTCCAATTTCCTTGCCTGGAGTGTTTGCATTCTTATTACAGACCTGCTTTTCTGCTACCAGATCTGTCTTTTTTCAAACCACTGCTCTTGTATAAGTGTACAAGTCATAGTACTTCTCTGACAGGCCAACTAGAGTCAAATGCAGCCTCCTGTTCCTTGTGTGAAGCTGCATGGTGCGGTCACTCAGTGACTGAGAGGGAATGAGACTCAGACAAAGCACAACGTACGCCTTAGAAGTATTTGAAATGAGCCCGACTCATGATGAAGGGAGATCTGGGAGAACAGTTAAATTTCAATTCATCGTTTGACCTGAAAAGGGGAAAAACAGGCCTCGTAACAAGGAATGACCAGTTTTCTCATAGGTAGAAAAACATTAAGGAATTCATAGAAGATGATGATAGATGTTATGAACTGGTTATAATAAAAAGGCACAACGCTTTTGTTTTGTTTTCTTTTTTTTTAACAGATAAAATTGAATTAAAATACCAGAATAGAAATTCAGAGCATGAGTAATTTTGGGGAACTCTGTTGACAGAATTAGAACTATTACCTGTATTTAATAAGAAGAATTTGCAGTAAATTGTGTACTCTGCAGTGGAGTTTAACAGTATATTGGCCTCTGTGACATGGTGATTTATATGGATCTGTACCTACAGACCTTTGAGATAAACTAAATCCATTACATCAGCATGTTTGCAAAATCAAGACCTGTCTTTTAATGAATGTTTGTGACTTACCTCATTTCAGTGTGCTTTCAATTAGCTTTCAGATGATATGTTCATCCATGTAGTGAAAGATGTGAGCTAAAGTAAGCATAGTCCAGTGCTGTACATCAGTACAATGGAGCATAAGATTTTAAGAAAATTACTAAATACAGATATACAAATAATTTTAAAAGACTAGCAAACTGGAGCCAAATTAGTAATTGATTATCAAATTATAATTAGTGGTAGTTAACCATTATTATTTGTATTGCAGTAGCAACTAAAATATGATAAGCACTTTCCAAACACAGAGTTAGACTTGGTCTCCACTCCAGAGGGGTCACAGTCTAAAAAAGGCAAGGTGACTACCACAAACCTAAAAAGAGCAAAGAAAAAATGAAGTGAGGAGGAAAGGGATTCAGTATGTCCAAAAATTTCAAAAGTGGTCTCAATTTTGGGTGCCCAGCTTGATTGAGACACCTTGGGCCTCATTTTCAAAAAGTGCTGAACACCCACAACTCCAACTCTAGTCTATGGGAGCCGCAGATATGAGCAGCACCTTTGAAAAGCAGACCCACAGTGTCTCAATTTTGGCACCTGAAATCAAACCACTTTGGGGAGATTTTTTTTTCTTTCAGCGCCTGCTCTTCTTCCCCCCTCACCTAATTTTTTTCACCATTTTTTCCACATTCTTTTTTCCTCAGAACTGCATGATTCTTTTTTTCATAGAATTGTATAAATTGCAGCTTTATTAGCAAATTAGTATTATGGGACCATAGAATTTAGACATGGAAAAATCCTATTAGCTCATCCCTCCGCCAATACAAAATTCATATTCCAGTACATTTTCTAGTACTTTTTCCTCACAAATTTAAGGCCTGTCTCAAACAATGAGAATTGCACTATTTCCCTGGGGAGACTATTCCACAGTCTGGTATGTCTCACTGTATTTTTGTTCCTAATTTTTAGTCAAAATTTCTTCTTTTCTTATTTAATTAATGTATTTATTTAATTTACTTATGCAAATACAATCAGGAAAATCTTTCCTGTATCTTTTCCATCTCTTTTCAAATCTCCTCTTAAAAGAAATATTTGCTCTTATTTATGCTTCCATGTCTGGAGGTCTTGTGGTTCAGGCGTTGAACTGGAACTCAGTAGATCTGGGTTCAATTGCTGGCTTTACTACGTGCTTGCTTAGATGCCTTGGGCAAGTTACTTAATCCCTCTGTGCCTGAGTACTTCCTATGTCTGGCTTGTCTCTTTTGATCATAAATCTCTGGGGAAGGATTGTCCTTTAATATGTGTTTGTACTCTGCCTAGCACAATGGGGCTTTCATCTCAGTTGGTGACTTCTAAGCACTGCTGCACACATAACAAATCTAGTTTCTTGTTCCCACTGTTATTGATCTGAATACTTTCATGAAATCACTATACCATGTCTTTACACCAGTTTGCTATAATTCATGTCCTATGCTACTATCCACTGACTTTCACTGGTCAAATTTAGAAAGTATTTTGGGGTATAGTTTGTGAGAAAAGTGTTATACCCAATACAGCTGGGTTTTTATAAGCTAAAATACATTCTTTGTTGCTTTCAGGTTCAGGACATCCTAGACAATCTCTTCTCTCAGAAACAATGAAGGGGGTCAAGAGAAAAGCAAGATCTGAATGGGTGGGGCATGAAAGTACAAGCAGACTGTGCCTAAAACAGAGAACATGTATAGGTAAAGGGAGGATTCTGGAGTGTATTAGAAGAGAAGTTTGCAAGAGAAACAAAACCTGGGACACAGAATGTAAAAGGTAAAAAGAAAAGACAGAGGTGAAAATAGGCTGGGGGAAAATGTCTGAAGAAGTGACAGAATAGGAAACAAAGACAGCAAAAAGGTTAGGTGGATGAACAGGTTCCTGGAGATATGGTAGAATGATTGACAAGATTAGATGGATATTTTCTTCATTAAAGAACAGTTTGCCAAAGAAAGCTTTCCAAGACCTCAGCTCCATAATGTCTGTACCCTTGAGCTATGGTGAAGATTTTTGTTTTTGGGTAAAAATTACCTGCAGTATGTAGGGCTTGTTGTGGTTGTAGTTGTTGCCCCAACTCCTTCCAATCTCAGACTTGACAAGTCAAAACTAGAAAAAAGCAATAGATTTAAAACCAGTGTCAAAGTGTCAAACTGAACAGTTTCTGTCAAATATAAGTGAAGTTATAACCAGTGGTTATGAGGAACAGTGAAATCTCATATTTGTGAAATTCAGGATAGGACTCAAACTTTCCTGAAGGTCCCTAGGACAATTCTTGAATAGTGGAAGTGTGCTGGTTGCATGCTGCCCATGATACTTTGTGGAACTTTTTGTAAACCTATGAGAGCCATTAAATAATCCAGAAGATTTATTGTAATGATAGAGAGGGATATGGTGTAGAGTAGGGTATCTGTGTAACACAAATTGGAATCAAGTGGAATTAATTCCTTTGCCCGCCTTTTGTTTGTTTGTTTGTTTGTTTTTGAAGAGATGATAATACCACACTATTTACACAAATGCAGGAAAAATCCTACGTGACACTTATAAAATGATTTTGCCATGCTGACTTTTAAGTTACTCATACGGGTGAGTTAGATAGCCTTAAAAAGTTGTATCCCATGGAGGTCACATACAGATGTATCACTATCAAATGTGTTTATTTCTGCATATGATAGTGGGGGACATTGGGGGAAAAGGATGGCATCATATTATAAAGAATTAAATCACATACCTATCTACATACAAAATCATTAGGTTGAGTACAAAACAAAGGACAAATATAATTGAAGGGGGGAAACCCATATTATAAAGTGAGCCTTCCAGTACCAAGGCACCTGGGATCTCCTTTGCAAGTGATCCAATTATTAGCTAAGTCTTTCGGAAAGCTGTAGTGTTTACAGACTTATTGTACCATAAGAATGTGAAACAGCCTGATGCATTAGAGTTAGAGCTATTTTGATATAATATATGCACAAGACATGATAGGAGGACCTCAGAAGATTCCATTCCATTCAAAAAAGAATTCAGAATTCTCTGTCCTTATCCTGGGACTGCAAAATTGGGCTGAGGAGCATATCAGAACAGACTTTCTTGAGAGAGTTTCAAGAATTTGTTGGTTATTATTATTTGAATTGCAGTAATACTTGGAGACCCTAGGCTGAGGTCAGGGTCCCATTATATTAGGCCCTCTACGGACACATAGTAAGAGGCAGTTCCTTCTCCAAAGAGTTTACAGTCTAAATAAATGTGACAGACAAAGGGAGGGGAAAAAATAGAAGTATTATAATCCATGTTTTATAGATGGGGAACTGAAGCACAAAGAGATTAAGTGACCTCTAGAATACAAGTACAATGCCATAACCACATCTCTTAAGAAGTATGCAAAAAAAGAAAAACAATTTAAAGACCTGATCAAACGTTTTCGTCTTTTTCTATTTTAGCTCAGTTTTGGTTTGGTATAGGGTGAAGGTTTAAGTCACAGCTCATGTTATCTGAATGCATCCATCTGTCTCAAATCACAGGCATCTAAGTTGCTTGACTTTAATTTTTCATAAGTTTTGTTGTCAGGTCTTTTTAATCCTAGGTAATGACTACTGGATCTTTAGTTGATGTGTTCTAGCTGTAAATTTCAGCATATGCACACTGTGATTGTACCAGATGCTTCAAAGTACATTACTAAACTTGTGACAAGCTAAATGTCTTTTTTCTGTGATCACTGGAATTGAAATGAATGTTGATTTTTTGCACGTGACTCTTGATTACCCTTCATTGCATACACCGAAAAAGGAGACTAGATTAGGAAGCAAAAACTCTTCTCTTTGCTTAAGGCTGGACTCTGCTATACTCATACTCATACTGAACAGTACTTACAGCAGTAGTTGCCTGAGCTTAATGGGACGCCTTGTGTTGGTAAGGCTAGTTAATGGAGCAGTTTGTCCTACTGGATAGAGCACTAGACTGGGCCTCAGGAAACCTACATTCTATTCCTGGCTCTGCCAGGGTGGCCTTGGGCAAATCATTTCATATCTCTGTACCTCAGTGTCCTCATCTGTAAAATGGGAATGATACTGACCTGCTTGTAAAGCACTTTGAGATCTACCAATGAAATATGATACATAATTATATTATTATTCAGTGTGAGTAAGGATTGCAGAATCCTGTCCTGTACTTTTATTGTTTATTATTTTTGTCCCATTTCTTCTTTTTATGTAAGTAAACTTTTAAAACACTCTGAGTTCTACCTAATTTTTTTATTAGCATAGAATTTAAGTGAAAACAGTTCATATTTAACTTCTGGTGGTCCTAATAAAAGTATTTTTAAAAAACTAGTTTAAATATAACTGATCATAGAACATGAGATCTTATTTCCCTGCTAATTTTTGTCATCCCTTTTTTTGTATGAGAGAGTAAATTATGTCAGAAACCCATTACATTTTTCCTTTGTTACCACATTTTACAACATATTTCTTTGTATTTAATGGACTGAAACTCTTCAGACCTAATTTTAGGTGGAAAGGACATTTTTGTGGGGGTTTGTCATTCATTCAGGTTTAAATTTACTTTAGAGTTTCTCCTTCCATTAGGACAAGGAACTATTTTGCACAATCTGGCTTTTTTGGGTTTGGGGAGTACATAATGGAAGTGATGACATAATAACCTTAACTATAATACCACAAATGCAACAATATAATACATTTGCCTAAGTCTGGGAGAGGGAAACCAAATCAATTTATTATAGCCAGTTGCCTTACACTCACATGCTGTGCCAGTTTCGTGTGAATGTCCCATTTACTTTTTCACATGAACTGCCACAGCATGGTTTAAACAGAGATTTCTCTAGCAGTGGTGTTAAGATTCCTCATTAACATCATTTTGGGAGTCATTGGGCCAAATGCATCCCTAGTGTAATTCCACAGAGCTTAGTGGGGTTGCATTAGGGAATATTTGATCCATTATCTCTATTCAGCCTGCTTGTTCCTCTTTGTTCTCTTTTACAATTTTGTTACTTTTGAGCATTTCTCACTTAGCTGGGAATTGATCTTACCAAAAAGCTCATGAAACTCTGAAATCATTTTTAACATTTATCAGGTATTCCCCTCCCTCCCGCCCTGCCCCCCCACACCCATTCTACCATTCTAAAATAGATTTTTATACATAACTGCTGTTGCTATTTATTATGCACAGAATTCAACTAAGCTATTTAAATATCACGAGGCCCAGGAAAATAAAGAAAAACACTACCGCTTTTTCAAGATGATTTTTGAGATTTTAGTCTTAAATCGTATTTAGTGTAGATCACCCTGTTCTGTTGTTTTAGCTTCTGCAAATATGGGAATATCTCGAAGTACTGAGCAGTCGAACCCCCATGACTAATAAATTCTCTTAGAGAAAATTCTTATCTATCTAGTGTTCTGTATTTGTCCTGAATGTTTATTTTCAACCTTTCTTTATTTCCATTAGAAAAAGAAAAAGCATGGATGCAGTTGTTAAATCAGCCAACACACAAAATTGTTCACAGGTTACATTTGTAGTTAGATTCCATTGTGTGCCTAATATATCAAGTATTTATATAATTGGTCTTTAAAATGAGAATGAACAGTATCATTGGATCAGGCAATGGAACAAAATGAAAGCATTCCCGTGACAAAAATGGTAATGAGTTGGGTAAATGGAACATACCTCTCCCTTTTCAGAGCAATGATATCACTTGCCCCTTATCACATATGGTTTATACTCTTGTGGTTTTTCACAAAGTGAGGCCTAGTTCTGTTAATCTTTCTTGGAAACTGTTAACTCAGCTTATGATCCTTTTCATTTGAGTTTATGTTTAGATGTATTCATCTCTGTGAGATCTTCTAATGAGACCTGTTTTTCACCAGATCCACACATACTGATGTGATCAACAGAGGAGACTGACTTGAGGGGGCAATCCTAGGTTCCCTCAGCGTGTTTTTATTTTCCTATCAAAGATCTTTTTGTTCTTCGAACTCTTAAAATAATTAAGTCCTAATGTGAGAAGCTCTTGGGTTTGCATTCCTCAGGGAACAGCCTGCAGGCTCCAGTGGAATTAAAGAACTGGTTGTTAGCTGCTGCTTGAAGAAGTAGCAGTTGGAAGGCTGGTGGTAACAACTGGAGATGTGCTGGTATCAAAAGCTGTGCTGCTAGAATAAATTTAGCTTTATCTTCACATACAGACTTACACATTCAGTAACGTACTGTGAGAGAAGTGTGATTGATCATGCACCCATGTGTTCTGTTTCTCATTCAGACACACAGACAGCATGGCTGTATTTTTGTGTGTGTGTGTGCCTTCTGCTTCATTTTAATATGTGTGAGACTTCAAACTTTTTTAATTATTAGAAGGGGCTGTAACAATACTGCATCTAAATAAGATGCATGCGAGAAGTTCTCATTGGAAGTTACCCAATGGCAAAGATACTGTGCGAACTGTAAAAACAGCATAGGACTGGTTTATATTGTTTGCCGAGATATATATGTAATGAGAATGATAAGGAAAAATGGAATTTAGTTTAGATAATTGTCTCTCTCAGAATCCTAAAGAACTCTTTAAGAGTTAGGAGTTAAGTGCTGGTAAATGTAGTCACTGTGTAGGCAAACATTCACAGCCAAGCTTTAGTCAATAACAGCCTTGAATATTATATAACAAAGTGAATGTTGGCTAGAAACCAGGAAACTATCCCCATACTCTTTTCAAATAGTCACTGGAACTTTTTTCTACAGCAGACTAGAGCCCAGATAAAGGTCTCATCTGAACACTGTCAACACTTATAACAATGCAACTTTAGCTGTGACCTTCAGCAATGCTCCCAGCCATGCTCCCTGCCTCCCAGTCAGTTTGGAACAACTATACCTGCTCTTCACTAGCCAGGGATTCCCTCTCCATGGGCCAAATCCTCAACTGAGCCAGTTTACAGTTGCAAAAAGAGAGCATTCTCTGTGCTACCTAGGGCACAGGGTCTGAGATTGTCCCTAGTATGTGTGTAAAGTATTTATGAGTGAGAAGAGCCTTGCACATCCATTCAAGGGCCAATCATAATCTAGTCTGCAACTAAGTGGAAAGACCTCAGCAGCTGTTACTTTGTAACTGGATTCTGAAAGAACACCATATGCAGAACCATGGTCAATACAGTACCTCTGCCTCCATAGTCAGCTGAGGGGCACAGTTCTCAGATCCAGTCCTGGAAAGTATTTTCATATTTTCAGTAAGAATCACTAACAGTGGTGAGTAACTTCCTGGATATCAGGTGTATCAGGAAATGTATATTGTTCCTGAACCTAATAACTTCTTAGTGGGGAGCTTCCCTACCATGGTGTTGCTGCTCTCGGCTGTGGTTTTTGTCTGTACAAATCAAGCAAACCTGCATAATGTAGAGAATCAAGAGTTGAGCAATCAATAGAGAATAGTAATTTTTTTAATGAGAGGAGTAGTCAAATAAACGGCATGTTACCAAGATATGCAGTTGCTTTGAAGGTGTTGTCAGCAATAAACCATGAAGTTACTCCAAAGTCTTACTTGCTAGAGGGTTTTTTGGGGAAGGAGCTGCTTGTTTGTTTATTTGGTTTTTGGTTTTAATGCATAGAGAGTGATAGAAACCAACCCTCTCAACTAGCCCTAAAGATACAGAGCCTTTCAAATCCCAGAAGGATTCGTGCTTCTGGCAGTTGCCTTCTAAGTTTTCTGAAAGCTTGTTCTCAGCGTCTTAAGTGAGAACGCCTCAAGTGCCATGTATCTAGGTAGGAAAATCACATTGTTTGACGAGCGTGCCTAACTCAGTATCAGAGATGCAGAGAGCCAGGAGAACTGAACAGGTTATTCAGATGTTATCATGAGTGAGAGGAAGAAGGCCATTTGCTCCCAAGCCTCCAATCGACTAGCCTCCCTGCAATCCAGATTTGACATTTGTTTTCTTATGGTATGAAACAAAGCAATGTGACTTCACTATGGAATCTTGTAGCACATTTAAGTGCTCTTACTGTAACAATGCCTTGATCTGAAATTCATAACTTCAGGAGTGGCACATGACAACCATTGGATCATGTCTGCTGCAGAGTTCAAGGCATAGAGAGCCTGTCAGACTAATATGTACAGGTGAATTTAAAAAACCCACAAAAGCCTAGGGCATAAAGCAACAATGAATATTATTTGGCTTTCTCTGACGTGAACTTTTTCAAGCCAGGGAAGGCAGGGTAGCTTTTTCATGCAATATGACAGATGTTTGAACTTGATTGGCTTTAGTCCTTTAGTAGCCATGGTAATGCTTTTTTCTGTATCTTGCACACAGTCTCATCAGTGGAGCAGCAAATCCTACCAAGAGGATCCAGGACCACTCACAGCAATTGTAACATGAGTCAGAGTCACACTCTGTTATTGGTGATTCAGACAGTACAGGCAGTCCTCAGACTTATGACACAATTGGTTCCTGAAAATTGCATCATAAGTCAAAACATCATAACTTGCAACCGCAATACACTCCATTGCGGGACTGAGTGTTGTAAAGTTGAAACCAATTATTGTAAGTCGAATCAGGGTGCCAATTCAGAAACGCCACAAGTGCCTTTCGTCGTAAGTCAAAAGTTGTAAAGTTGAGGACTGCCTGTATCTTAAAATTCCAGTTACTTATAAAACTGAGAAGATGGGGTGGAAGAGAAGACAAGATCAAGGGCCTAATTTGCAGAGGTATTGTTTAGCCATCACCCCAAATGAAGTCAGTTGAAGCCTAGTTACTGGTACCTATTGAGCACCTCTGGTAATCAGGCCCTGACAGTGTGTATGTTAACAAACAGAGTCCCTGACCAGGCAAAGTATTGAGCCAATGGGAGTAGTCAAGGGAATTGGAGGCACTCAGCATCCCACAAAATCACCCATTGGAAAATGCTTTCAAGAAGAAAAGCATGTGAATCTTTGGATTTAGTACCATCTATGTCAACATATCAGAATTATTGGGTATTTGGACCTGTACTTGTTTGTTTATTTTGAGGAGGGAGATTTGATTTTCACAGTGTTACCTGTAATAAAACATTCTTTAACCTGTTCCCAAACTAACTTTAAAACACATCCTGCAGACAAGGTGACCCACAGACTACATAGCAAAAGCTGAGATGAGTCATCACTTTCGTTCTAAGCCAAAATTCTTTATTTCTGTGGTCAGTAGCAGATTAGATGCATGTTCCATGGGGACACGATGCTGATTGTTGTTGTTCTTTTCCACCTGTTGTTTCCTAACAAATGTGTTGCTTTTCTTTGGTGGGGAACTGAAAGTCTTGGCCACTGAATACTTCCCAAATTACCAAAGTTGAGGGCAACACAGACAGTATACAGATTGCTCAAGCAGAATGCCTCTGAAAGCTATTTATCTGCATGGGGTAGACACTTAAGAGGATGTTAGAACACATGATGTTTTGTTTAGTATCATATTGTAAAGAAATGTAACATAGTGTAACACTGAAGCAACATTACAAAATAGGTCAAGCTGGCTGAGTTTATAAAGGACCAGATTGGTATTTTCAGCCTCCCTCACTGCTGTCTGCCTTGTATCTGATCCACAAGAGGAGCCAAATGAAGCAACATGCTAGTTTGAACTGATACCTCCTAGTATTGTCCAGGGAGTTCAGAATATTTCCACAGCATTTCAGATTCAGATGGGCACATCTGCGATGCTATAAAACAGCGGTGTCTTCTTGTGTTGCTTGTATTTGTCCATAATGTCAACTGGTACATGAAGAAAATTACTTAAACCTCATACAGCCAACACTTTTCATACCTTAATCCAGCCATCTGGGATTGAGTGGTTGTTTATAATGGTGTCTACCCCCAGGAAAGAGGACAGTACTAATGATAACAATGCAGTGCAACAATTGCAGTGAAATCTAAACAAAACAAATGAAAGATGGATAAGTGAAAGGTAGTAAATCTATATAAATGTTACAGGGTAGAGGAGCATAAAATAATAATTTATTGCCTATAAGCATGTGATCACTTTGGGTCAGTTATTCCACATTCCTTTGTAAAACAAAAATATGGTATAATGTAGAAAAGGCCCATTCAAATCTTGAGTCTTTAGAACAATTACTGCAGAATGCTGTGACATATAGCGTTATCCAGTAACCACGAAACCCAATGAAAGAATGTACAAAGAACTCTCATGCATTTTCTACAATTTGAATTTGAATGGCTGTCTATGAGTTCTACATCTGGTTTTCCTTTTGCAGTAATCCATTAAAGCCTCAACTGATGTTATCCTGTGGGGCTCCCATGCAGCTGCGGATGCCCACACATGGAATTCCAATTGAAGGGTGCTGTCAAAATACCACATGACTGACATGCATTGACGTGATTAACAATTACCTATAGCTGAACCTCATCTCAGCCTACTGTACTTTTGTTTCTAACTTTAGACAGGACAGATGTTCCTGCAGAAAATACCTCATAACTTTCATCGGATATGAAAGCCTTGCTAATGGTAAAATACTTTATATTGCCTGTAACAACTGGGGTGAGGCACTTCTTAATCAGTGTTCGTTGAATAGGAAGTTGGTAAGAAATTTTAAAAAAACTTGATAGGTTCATTTCATTGACAGACAGTGAAAAAGTGATATGTTTGTTCATTCCATATTGAATATGGGGTTTCAGAGATATGGATCATGCTCAATGTTTCACTACATCTCCAATGTCACAAACAGAGCTTGGTAAAACATACATCCAAACCCATACCAAGTCATATGAAACTTGCCTGTTTTGGGGTTTCATTACAAACTTAAATCTCAGCCTAGGTTCATCTTCTCAAAGGCCCCCATTCAAGAAAGCACTTAAGCATATTTTAAAATCTATTCCTATTCAGGAAAGCACTTAAGCATGTGCTTAACTTTACGATGTTTACTGGACATAGCATGTAGAAGAGAACATTCTCTATTTTTATGAAGTTCTTAGTGAACACAACAAAATAATTGTAAAATATTAAATTGAGAACCTCCCCAAGACTAAATTTTTCATGAAGCAAATGGTAGATAGAAATATTTTGGAGTTCCTGAGTCTCTGATGCCCCTCTTAATATTTGCCTAGGATATAAGGCTTTCTTTGGTTTTTAGGAGAATTTGTAGCTTCTATTTCATATTGTTTTTCAGCTAATATGCTTAATTCTTGCTGGGCTTTTAACTGCTAATTTCATATCTTAGTGCTGATGATAAATATGCTGATTCATGGACAGTGTTCTATCCAGTCCTGCTTTTGCTTCTTTCCATGACTAGTTGTATCAAGCAGTATTTGCAATCTTGTGGATTTCAACTTCCTCACATAAAGTACCTGGAAAGGAATTTCTGAGAAAGCTTTTAGTGCTGATCAGTCAACAGATGTTGGATAGCAATGGATGGAGAGAGAAGTGCTGCTTAGAACCTCTGGGAAAACCTACATGCAGGAATTCATGGAAGGAAAACATTAGCAAAAGCCACGTCATTGTCTGTTGTTAACCTTGAGACTCAGTGTACTGTGTTCCAGTTCATTTGTAATGGAAAAGGCAGCGAGGTGCTGAAAGGTTGAGCCTAGTCTTCTAGCCGCAGGTAAAAAACAAGAGAGAATATTTTAATATGTGCACTGCTTTTATCTACATGGAAGGAACTTGGTGGACGTTCACTGATGACTGTCCATAATGACAGGGAATAACAGATACTGAGCACAACATTTCCTTTGTGCTGCCCTGGACAATTCCATGTTCTGTATTATGAATTATCATTTTTATAAGGCCAACACAGGGATAACTGCTGTACTGATGCATGTAAAAGCAGGGACTAGACAGTTCGCTGCCCATCTTGGAGCAGCCTGATTGCAGGTGCTCGCACTGTCTGAAAAGCAGAGCTTTCTGAGCCATCTCAAATTCAGCACCTAAAATCACTAGTCACTTTGGAGAGTTTAGTCCAGGGTCCCTCAGAGTTTACTATTAAAGCTATTAAAATAGACAGCATAGAGTAAAGGCGAAAAATAGCCCTGTAGGGAGCAACAAGCTAGTGACTCAAGAGTGCTTTGTCAGTGTAGTTCCACAATGTTGGTATAAGGGTTTTGTGCTGGGGGACTGGGTGGTTGTTTTTAAGTTTCCTTTTCTCCTGTTGTCTCTGATAATGCTTCTTTTATGGTTTTAGTGATTACAGGCCTCATAGAAGAAGTGTGTTTTGAGGAGGATATGGTGGAGGCATGATAGACTGGGTCAGGTAGAAAAGACCAGGCAAAAGGAGCTGCATAGGTGAAGATGTGCAGGCCCAAGTGGGGATGGTGTTATTTGGCAGTGGGGAATCAAAGGGTGCAAGACTGAAAGTGAAAAGAGACAATGTCAGCACAGTAGGCAAGAACAAGGTTGTGCTGGGCCATAAATGCAAGCACCCAGCACTTGTATTTGATGAGAGGGAGCTCCAGTAGGGGGATTTGGGGAGGAGCTGGGCATGGCATGAATGGTGAGCAAGATAAATGATCATTTCATATCAATTTAGGTGACAACCAAATATCATCCAACATGTCCAGTGAAAACACTGTGACATGTCACACCAGAGGTATGACAATACTAAACATAAGCCAGTCTTCTCCTAGACAGTTTGTCATTCAGCTCTCATGAAGTAGAGGGCAACTTGCCTAATGTAGCGTTTGTTTCTCTCTGCTCAGCCACGTTGTTCTAGCTGGTGAAGCAAGCTACTGTAAATAACAGCACTGAGCCAAGATTTCAATAGCTACACTCTTTTTGTTACATTGTTTTGTGGCGTCTTCTTGAAAATGTAAAGTGATATAGCCTAAGTCCAGCTGGAAAGCCACTTTTCTCAGCTAAAATGAAGTAGTTTGGTTACTGCATGGAGGCAGGGATGAGTGTTTGTGAATTTCATGGGCTGGTGACCAGGCCTCTTGCCAGGACCTGAATAGCTGGTGAAATGAAGAGCATTATCTGTAGGAAAAAATGGCAATTAATTTGCATTGCTCACTGGCATTTTATTTTATTTTTGAAGGAGAATGACCCCCATTACTGTACTTGGGTGACTACTCCAGCATTTAGAATAATGCATATGGTCTGTGCGAAAACATTGAAATGTAGTTTAAGCTAAAATTGGGGTTTAGTTTTGACTTACTCTAATGGCAGATTCCAGAAGGAGCGTCAGCTGCAGTGCATTTCTAATAGCTCAAATGCTTACTTTCAAGGTCTGGACAAGAGCCAAAACATTTTAAACAAATCGGTGTTTAAAAAAATCCAAGAATGCTTGATTTTAAATACAGGCTCACTAAGAGCTCCATCCGGCAAGGTGCAGGGGCCTCTGGGTCACATCCAACATAGCACTTAAGCACATATTTAATTTCAAGCATATGAGCAGGCCCATTGACATCAATAGGTCTACTCACATGCTTAAAGTTAAGCATGTGCTTAAGCATGATCAAGCCATAAACCATTTATGGTATAGTATACAAGCCAACCCTACCTGGTGACTATATATTACTAGTATATCAACTGTTATTTTTCCTATTCCCACTTTTCATACTAGATATACAAAAACATTTTTCCCCAGTCCAGATGCACGTTCACAAAACATCAACAAACAAGCCTCACTGATTTGAAATGGAACACATTTCTATGCAACCAGTTAAAAAACAAAAACAAACAGGAAAGCACTGGTTAAATTAAAAAAAAAATGTACTGTTAATCCAGCAGATTGGAACTGTAAACATTTAAAAGCAATTTTTCATGGGTGAGCTGAGATAAAGAATTCCCAATGGGTTCCACCAGGATAACTTGTTTCCCTTGCAGCTGTTTTTAATTTAAAAACTCCTTGTTCCCTCTAAATTCTTATTTAAAATAACTCATTTCTTGAAATGTATTTTTCATAGGCTCAATAGCCTGTGGTTAAATAAATAGAGAGCACTAGCTTCCCCTCTTAATCCATCACATCTTTCATGCTAACTAACTTTGTTTCTTGGGTGTAGAAAATACAAATATACATTACACTGCAGGGTTGTTGTTTTTTAAGCAACATAAGCCTAACTTTTCCTGGCACTGAATGCATTGATGGCAACTGAAATACCAATAAAAAAGAAATCAGAAGTTTGTGGGGAATTGTTAGTTTAATCCAAAGACAGGCTAGGAAACCCATTGTTTTCACAGTAACCTGTATTAGTAATAATTGAAAATCAGGGTTTGCTTTAGCAGAAAAAGGAGGGGAAAAGTAATGTATGTTTAGAGGTTCTCTTTCCTTTGTGACTGTTTGTTTAGTTCCATTAGCTTCTGCATTCCCATGGTGCAACATTATATTCCAGGAAAGTGGCTGATTTCACTCTTTCCACTTGTTCCAATATTCACATACTTCTGTTATTTATTTTCATTTGGGGGGGGGGAGATGTAGTAGCAAACAATTACTCACAGCTAAAATGATACAGGCAGGCATCTGAAAACCAAACAAGAAGTATTCAGGCCTGACTGTCCAGCAGAGCAGATCCTGGCTTACAGAGTGGAACCTGGCTGAGGTACTGTGTGCAAGAGGAAAAGAAAAGCCCCTTGCATCCCTCTCTGAATACGGAGAGGAAAGCATTTAGTCTGGCACATGCCCTGCAAATTCCTCAGATCCAGCAAATATTAACACTGACCCTGTCACTCAAGCTGTTTCTCCTCTCAAAATGGCAGGGCCTTAGCCTGCTCATAAAGACAGACTGCTATGGGGAGAAACAAAGAGGGAGTGACCTTGGCTTCTATTCTAAGTTCAGATTTCCGAGCACCAACCTTATTTTGGTTTCTGGAAGGAGACGGTAAATATTAGCTGCTGTGGTTCTAGTTCTCCAGCGTACCCCTGATTTCACTTAGTGCTGGGAGATTGGCAAGTCCCTGGATGTTGCGAGCAGTATTGCCAATCCCAAAGATACAAAAAACATGAGTTAGATCCCCAAGATCCACATGAGACTGGCTAAAAAACATGAGATTTTCCCCCCCATATAATCAATTTGGGGTTCTTTTAATTTGGCTGTCCCTTTTTTATTTTTGTTGAGTCTTTATAGTGCACTCAGGTCACATTTTCATGCTTCTCTCTGAAACCATGAGGGTTAGAAAAGTATTTTTTACATTTTTTTAAATTAAAGTTGAGATTGTGACATGGTCATTTGTCTCCAGGAGATTGGCTGGAGCTTTACATAAAGCATCAAAGTGCTGTGATGAAAATTGTGAGAATTGGGAACCATGTGCATGGTAGATGGGCCTCTTCCAAGATAATTGGAAATATTGTGTGTATTGCTTTTAAAACCCTGCAACTCAACTAGAATGGGGCAAGGAAGTAAGCTCTGAGTTGGGTGCATGGGGAACTTACACGCTATCTAGAGTACTTTGATCTATCACTTCCTAAAGTCCAACAATGAACTAAATGTCTAATGATATGGACATTTTTAAAAATTAGTATCTAGCAAACCTATCTATGTATATGAGTAATCTCTTTGGACTCAGAGGTGCTGTAGGACCTTATCCAATGGCCACAAAATTCAGTAGAAAGATCCCCCCTGACTTCAGTGGAACATGGGCCAGGCTCTGTATACACACAAAAAATTGTATCACTAAAAGCTGTACCTTCCTGCACAGGAATAAGCCATACTAGTGAAAGGTATCTTTATAATGACTCCACACTAGGGGTTGTCCCAGTATAACTATTTCATTATAAAATCATCCGCATAATTGAAGTAATTAAACTGGTAAAGCTGTCAGCAGTCCAGACCTTCGTCAGTAATAAGCAGGGATCTCAACATTAGTAATAAGGATTTTTGATTGGATTTTTATAGGATCCATTTTTTATTTTGGATCTCTCATAAAACAGTATAGTTAGTTTTGAAAATATTCTGACAAAGCCCTTCCCTATGACATGTTATAAACATGAAGTCAGTGGGCGCATCTTGCATTCGTCATATCTGGAAATCAGGTCATTTTTATTTAATATTAAGGGCCTAAATATGAATCTAGCTGCCTGACTTCAGGCAACCAGGTTTGACAAATTTGTCCATGATGAACACCAAATAACAGTGCTCTTGAAGGCAGTGTTAATATACTGAAGTGCTGAGTTCTAACATACCAGTATCACTGAGGTAGAACTATACCAATATAATCTCTAACTCAGGTTTCTTACCAATTCAGAGTACTGAGTAAAATTGCTGGGAGTCCCTCAGGAGAGTAAGATAAATGCAAATGTGAAACATGAAAAGTGACTAAAAACGGTAAAAACAATTACTGACCCAAGACAATGAGTAACACATGCTCCACAGAGGCCCCAACACTCTCTTCTAGTTTCACCAACTGAGAAAAAGCCAAAGAGAATAGATCTGGTGTGGGGGGTTGGAGTGGAAGGATTAGCATGTTTTCAACATGACCCCGTGCACCCCCAATATAATAGAAGCCCCTACACCCCCGGTCTGCAGGATTTGGCCTCTACTGTTGAGAGGGTGGGAAAGGTAATGCCAGGTGTTTGGCCACTTTCTGAGGCACCCTCTTTCTTCTAACCTGTATGGATATATGACAGTAAGATAAAACCAAGCTTCCCTGACTGTGCCACTAGGGACCAAACCTCATATGATTAGGAGGAAGATGGAGGCCAAAGGGATGACTGGGAAGAAACTCATAGCTTTGCCAGGGCTCTTGATGGGTTTTTTCCATTTAGGGCATAATCTGGGCCTCAGAGTCGAACTGTGCTTAACATTTGTATTTTTCCTTCCCATGCAACATGTGTGGGAGCACTAGTGGGCTAGCTAGAAGCTTCCCCAGATCACAGCAGTAGGGATAAATAACCACAGAATGCATCCTTTGTATAGCCTTGAGTCTGGGTTATTTATTGAGCCAAGGTACTTTCTAAAAACAGTGAGTCCCATGGAAAATCTTACTCTTCTGCTCTTTATCAAATAGTTGCACCAATAGTTCCTAGTAATTATACATTAATCTTATCTAGATTTTAAGATGGGCAGCCTTATAGGCAGACCTGAGTTGTTTGGTTTCTGTGGTGCTATAAAGCTTTCGTGATGAATCCACGGTGACCATATTGTATATTTGTGGAGAAGATGCAAGAATTGCTCATGGGGCACCGTTTTCTTCAATCCTCCTCTGCATAGTGTGATGCCAGAAAGTTTCGGAGGCTCAACCCTTTCCTCTCGTCCCCCTCACTTCATGATATTCAGACCACTCTCACCTCTTCCATCTTCTTCCTACTAAAAAGAAAAACATACTTTGTTGCTGCTGCTCCCAAAACCCTTATTTTGCCACTCAGGGGACGTCACACTTAAGGACATTCCAAAGACCAGCTCTGTGGAAACATCCATCATCATAGCTCTATGGTTAAGAATGCAACCAGCATTCTGATATAAAGACAGATTTTCAAAACTGCTCAGCAGCAGCCATTGGGGTCAGTTCTCCGTCGAGCTGCTGGGGATTACTGACCTCTTTTGATAATCAGGCCACATATTAGGTGCTTAACTTTTGGTGCTGTTATGTGGTAAGTACTTTGGAAAATCTGGCCCATTGGCCCCATTCATGCAAATACTAACCCGCTCTCTAGCTTTGTCACCACAGATGAATGATAGGGTTCAGGAGAAAACAAATATACTGCTTGGAGATCTTATTGTACCTGTTACATAAGGAAAACAGTGACAAGGTTTTACAACTTCTAGTTTCACTCTTCCATGTGAATCAATGCACTTCCCACTCCTTGCCACACAAGTTATGCAACCAACTACTGGTAACAGTGCTTCCTGTGCAAACCAAAGCTCGATGAAATCAGAATGTCTGCAGCCTAAAGTAACCTCATTTAATTAACTAATAATGGATTCTTCTGTTTTGTACAGTCACACGGGGCTTGTAAAAGGTAACACACAATAATACACCAATGTCCTGGATAAATGAAAATGGTTTTGTCAACCATAGCTAGATAAAAAAATACAGTAAGATAAATTATATTCTTCCATGCTATCTGGATTATATGGAATTGGTTTCTCAGAAAGTCTCAACTTCCGATTCAAAAGCTAGGAAGGAGTGAGACGTGGGATTTGGTTTGCAATGACTGATATATCTGGTTGCTCTGTAGGGGCAATAGTTGTTCCCAGAAAAGTTTTCAAGTCTCTGAGTTCTGTTTTGTTTGTTGCCATGGCAAGATCACAGGGAATAATGTATCTTCTTAAATACATGAAATACAATAAACTCCTGAGGGACCCGGAAGCACTTCCCTGTATAAGAGTGTCAGCCCCACAAAGGACACCCATTTGCACTCCAGGCCAACGTGACTGAGCTACCTTCTCATTCCTTAAGACAGTTCCATTAGACTAGGCCCATGGCACTTTGGAAGGGCAGTAGGTGGAGCTTGTTTTCCATGTTATATGATATTTTTATATTTGCTAGACTCTTTCATTGTTACTTGATTATCCTCACACCTATATTATATCACTCACAGGAAGAGTCACAAAATCAGCAGCCAGCAGTCTACCCACCCATTCTTACCAGCACCCCTCCTACCAGTTCTCCCCTGTGCTCTGTTCCCAAGACTTGGCTGGTCCCCACTTGCTGCTCTGTGTCCTTCATATTGTCATTCTTACCACATTCACTCAAAGTAAATGCTTGAGCATTCAGGGAAGGGTTCAGTCAGGTCATCATCTGGCTCATTTAACCTCCTATGTGTCAAGAGCCTGGGGAGGGGTTTGGAGCATTGTCTGTTTCTACTGTGTTAAGCTTTGTCCCATCCCATATAGATCACTCCACTTCCATTGTGAATAGTCACCCATATGATTTTAAAATTCCCTACCAGTGTGCATCAGGTGTGCAAATGCAAAGTTCTCTTGCAGTGACCATTTGTACAAGTACCATTAGTAGAAGTAAAACTCGATTGCTCAAATGTTCATAAAACGTGAACACCAAAGAGGTGCAGAAACCACTGAAAGGAATTCAGGGCCTGATTCTCGCATATGTTCCAGCCCCCTTTCATCATTCACGTAGCACAAAAGGGCCAGATTACAGCAATAAATCATAGAATCATAGGACTGGAAGGGACCTCAAGAGGTCATCTAATCCAGTCCCTTGCTTTCATAGCAGGACTAAGTATTACCTAGACCATCCCTGACAGGTGTTTGTCCAACCTGCTCTTAAAAATCTCCAGTGATGGAGATTCCACAACCTCCCTAGGCAATTTATTCCAGAGCGTAACCACCCCGACAGGAAGTTTTTCCTAATGTTCATCTTAATCCTCCCTTGCTGCCATTTAAGCCCATTGCTTCTTGTCCTATCCTCAGAGATTAAGAAGAACAATTTTTCTCCGTCCTTCTTGTAACAACCTTTTATGTACTTGGAAACTGTTATCATCATGTCCCCTCTCAGCCTTCTCTTTTCCAGACTAAACAAACCCAATTTTTCAATCTTCCCTCATGGGTCATGTTTTCTAGACCTTTAATCATTTTTGTTCCTCTTCTCTGGGCTTTCTCCAATTTGTTCACATCTTTCCTTAAATGTGGCACCCAGAACTGGACACACTACTCCAGTTGAGGCCTTATCAGCACAGAGTAGAGCAGAAGAATTATTTCTTGTGTCTTGCTTACAACACTCCTGTTAATACATCCCAGAATGATGTTCACTTTTTTTGCAACGATGTCACACTGTTGACTGATATTTAACTTGTGATCCACTATGACCCCCAGATCCCTTTCTACAGAACTCCTTCCTAAGCAGTCATTTCCCATTTTGTAAGTGTGCAACTGATTGTTCCTTCCTAAGTGGAGTATTTTGCATTTGTCCTTATTGAATTTCATCCTATTTCCTTCAGACCATTTCTCCAGTTTGTCCAGATCATTTTGAATTATAATCCTATCCTCCAAAGTAACCTAGAGTAACCTCATTTAATTAACTAATAATGGATTCTTCTGTTTTGTACAGCATTTGCAACCCTCCCCCATCCTTGGTATCATCCGCAAACTTTATAAGTGTACTCTGTAAGCCATTATCTAAATCACTGATGAAGATATTGAACAAAATTGGACCCTTGCTGAAGTCAACTCTCCATTGGCATAAAAGAAGCAGTTGTGGCTCCTGTGCCAGCTGCCCCTACCTCCACCACAGTGTAGGACATGCTAGAGGAGAAAGAAGGTATGATGGGTGGACCAGAGCTATGCCAATCCTCCATTGACATGACTTCGGGTATATCTATACTATAGGCTTTCCGCATGTTAAAGCATATGCTGATGCCCACCCATCCCCATTGTCCACAGTCAAAGGGTCAACTGAGTATATCTTAGAGCAAATAGATCCTGAGCTGGTGCGTCCATCTGGGGGGGGTGAGTATGTATCTCATAGCTTGAGCATAGCTTGAGCTCCAGCCACGCAGTTTGCGGTGTGGCGGTAGCAAAGGTGCTGGTATCCAGGCTGAAGCCTAGAGAGTCCTCCATTGCCATTCCCACAATTTTTTTTACCTGTATTTTCTGGGCCTTCTACATACAAACTTCCCACTTGCCCTCTCTGTGATGCTATGGAGCAAAGAACCCTGGGATATGCCTTCCGATCTCATAGTGCCAAACGTGGATACCAGGAGCACCAATGTGGATGCAGGTAAACAGGGTTTGGCATGTGACCAACCCTGCAATGTGAACTCTAAAGGTGGTCTTGCCTGGCTCACACCCACGTGCACACAAGTCAGGACTTGGGTATGCACAGCAGCATAGACATAGGCTTATCACAGGCTATAGGATGCTTTATCTGATGCAGAGGCTAGGGCTAGGCAAGCACAGACTCAGGGACCCATAATCGACCCACACATTCCCACTCTCTTCTGAGTGGAGCTCAGACTCAGAGAAGAACTAAACCCTACATTTTTCAATCATAGAAAATTAGTTGCTTGCCCAGCTCTAATAAAGACCCCAAACTTTTCTATAAATACACTTTTCCATTGGACGTCTGCTTTGTCTTTCTGTACCTAGATTTTCTTTCCTGACATTGACAAGCAGTTTAAAGACACTGCCTGCCTGTCTCTCCAGAACCTGATTTATACATCACATGTTGAGAGAAAGGCTGTGCTTTCAAATCTTCATAGGCATCCACCCCTGCTGTGTCCTTTGATAGTCAGATAATAAAAAGATTTAAAAGCACATATGCTGTCACTCTGCATGTCAAGGGTACTCCAAGTACCAAATGATGTTGCAATTACCATGGCAACTATTCACTGTTAGTGAAAAAAATAAACAGTTGACTCATCATATTTTACATGTTAAACCAGACTGCTTTGACATAATGTATTTATATTTCTCTATTATATGAAGGCTATGCAATATACATTAGAGCCAGCAACCATGACTTATACCTTAAATTAGGTTATGTATCATTTTGGAAAGAGTATATTTAAAGTAAGTTATTTAGCTGCTATTCAACTGTTGTTCAATATTATGCACAATTAAGCTGAATTAATTTAATTATACTCCCAACTGACTAGGCTTTCCAGTTGGTTGAGATTTTTGCAGGAACCATTTTCTATGTGCCAGTAAACATTAACCTTTTCATGTAACAGTTGACCCTTAAAAAAAAGTCCCACTAAGAAACCATATCAAATACAGCACAGACTAACCACATGCACACTGAAAGGTCAGAAATTTCCACCCTCTTTTTAAATGAGTTATACTAGAGAAAGTTTTTTTTTTTTTTTTGTTACTCATGCAAAACTCTGTTCTGTTTCTTTTCCTTCATTTTTACTTTCTGAGCCTTGAATTATTAATTGCACATACAATACAGCCTGAGTACATCACAAAGAACATTGTGCATTTTAGACCCACATCTAACTCCATACCACACTAAATGGGATTCACTCAAAAGGTAAGGTAAGGTTCTCATATTCAAGTTCAATCCTTGAGGGGGCCATTTGGGGATTTAGTTGGGGATTGATCCTGCTTTGCGCAGGGGGTTGGACTAGATGATCTCCTGAGGTCCCTTCCAACCCTAATAATCTATGATATAGGACCAAATTCAGTGGTCTTTAGTGAGCCTTTTCCTCTATTAAGGACAGCAGAGTTTGACCCTGTACAGTTATTGCTCTAAGATTTTTAGAGCAAAGAGGTTAAAACAGAAAAATATGATTAGAGAAAATGAAATTGCTTGATGTTTTGCCTGCATACCGACTATGGGCCAAATTCTCCCCGATACATGTGCAGAGCTGCCACTGATTTAGCTGTATTTAGGGTAAACAGCACCTTACTCCATGGCTGGTACCGTTGAAGTCAGTGGCACGACTTGTGAAATGAAATATTACTCAAGCTTCATCAGGTTACCAGAGTCTGGCTCTTAATTAGGAAATGCCTCTCTCCATGTTAGAGGGTAGAATTTGGCAGTAAGTAAAGACTTTAGGAATTGACCCAAGCGACGAGGTGGTATGAGCTAATAGAGAAGGGGTACTTCACTGGGTGTCTGGAGTCTTGGTTTTGTTCCTAGGTCTGCCACTGCTGTGTGACCCTGGGCATTCCACATCACTTCTCTGTGCCTCCAGTTCCTTTCCCTAACTTTGTCTGTCTTTGTTTACAATGTATTTGTGGGGCGAGGGGCCAAGGACTACCTCTCAGTCTGCGTTTAACATTTTTGACTGGGGCCCTGATCTCATTTGGGACCTCTATGCCCTACTCTAACACTAATCACATTAATAACGGCATTCTAAGTATCCTGCACAATTATGTTTTCAATGTCCTTCGTTTTAGGTTTTGGTTACACCATATTGTGTACATTTAGGCCTTTCGATTTTCTTGTATTTCTGTAACAGTCCAGAAAAACTTAGCAGCCAGGAGACCGAGAGATACAAAAATGCTAGAAGGTGATGTGCTGCTTAGTTTCCATCCACAAGGAAATATTTTCATAAATTCCTCACAGACATCAAACACTAGTTTAATAAATGGAGGAACACAGTGAACAACACAATAATCTTACCAACAAACTCCTTTGGTGAAAGGGTAGGTAGAGCTTAATAGAAACCATTTTTTGGGAGGTATTGCAATCAGATATCTTTTAGAAAGGGCTTAGTAGCTTTTATAAATACATGCCTGTGCTGAATTGTGGAATGTTAAAGCTTTTGTATTGTTAGAGATCCTAATGTAGAGAGGGACCTAAAATATATTTTTGCATGATTTTTCTACATAAGAAGTTACGTTTGTATTTAATTTGCAATCCCATGGAGGATTCTGGTGTCTAGCAAGCAGTGATTTTATTAGATTTATTCCCATGTACTATACATTGAATTGTTCTAAACTGTTCAGTGTTTGATTAAATTAATTATGGAGGAAATAACAAAATAATGATGGCATGATATTCCTTGTGATTATTCCAGGACTGTAAGCATGTTCCTTTTTGTTCTGATCCCTTCTGTTTAGATGTTAGGACAAAAATCCAGAAAATTACTAGGATTTGGATAGGCAAGATTTTAAAACAGTTCTAACTTTCTGGTGACTGTCTTCATGATTAACCTTGTTGGTAATATTTTTGTCTGTACAAGTGTACTAAGTACATTCATTTGAATAGCCACCATAGTCATCCTTGCCTGTATAACCAACTAAAACAAAGCAAATGAATAGTATAATTATATATGACTTCACTGTAATTATTCCTCATTTATACCAGAGTAAGAGAGATCAGTATCAGGTTCAACTTCTCTAAAGGCTTGCCTACACAGGCACATCCAGGAAGATTAATTCAAATTAACTAAATGTGTGTTTTTGAAGTGGATTAGTTAAACCACATTAAATTCCTGTGTAGATGCTACTACTCAGAATTAAAGTGGCTTTAATTCACTTTAGTTTAATTCACATTGTAAGTAAATCAAACTAAACCAAACTAAGGCCACTTTAATTCTGAATAACAGCATCCACACAATAGTTTAATGAGGTAACCAATCCACTTCAAATTAAAACCTTTAGTTAATTTGGATTAATTTTCCTGGATGTCCCCATGTAGATAAGCCTTATCTTCAGATGCATGCCATGCATACTAAGGACTCCATTATGCCATTCTTAGGCCAAGGCGAATCTTACTGTGTGAGTAACTTATTGAAGTCAGTGGGACTCACACTTGCTTAAAGTTATGCTTAGCTGAATCAGGGCCTTACATGCTAAGGTAAGTGGTGCCAAAAATAGCTTTGCATTTACAGGACTTAATGTAGCTATGTGCCAATGGTCTCCATGTCCTGAAGTCATAATAAAAACAAGAAGAGACTGCTGGCAAACTCCCCTGGAAATATGAGAAGGTTGTCCAAAGGCTTACTGTTTATTTACACCCCTAAACATAAATAATCCCCTCATGTACCACTTTTACCCACAGCCTCAAACACATAGTTTTACAGTAACATCATATCTTCACTAATGTTTTGGAAACATAATATATCTTTTGAAGTTTGCAATTCACTGAGTTCCAGCTGCGGGTTTGTAAATCACTCCACCTTCTAAGAATTCAAAAGCTTCTTAAGACTGTTTTCATTCGCATCAGGTAGCAAGGTTTTCATTCGCATCAAGTCTCTGGTTTAAAAAAAAAAAATCAAGCCCAAGTATAATAGGTACATATTCTTTCCCATTATTAGTGTAAATATTTGGAGAGGGGAGTGAGAGGTAGTTTGCTTTTCAAAAGCCAAAGTATAAGTACCACTGTCAATGAAAAGCTTCTGTTTTCAGTAGCTATGGGGAAAGAGGAGTGTTACCTCTAATGGCTCCCCTAGTGAAAGTTTCAAGCAAATATTAGCAGACATGCCTACTTGTGCTGAAATTTAACACTGGGCCTGATCAGACAAGACTTTACCCAAACCTTGTCCAAAACTCGAATAGACTCTTTTGCCTTTTCATGTACCTCTTTAATCCTAGGCCCAACATACCAGAGGAAGTGTGGCCTTGCAGAATGTCCATCTTGAGTAGTCCACACACCAAAGAAGCTGAGATACTGTGAACAAGGTCTGGGTAAGTGTCCAAACTCTTAGATGCTTAACCAATCCAAGGACCAGATCATGGCCCAAAATGTCGCCCCTTCGCACTGGTGCAGTGTTCAAAGGGGCCAGAAAGCAGGATCTGGGGAATACTGGCATGGGGAAATACCTTGGTGGCATAAAGCTGACAGAGATGACTCGATGCCATCCCCTCACCAAAAGGCACATGTTGGTGAGACGGCTTAGGCAAGTGGGCGTGGATGGCATGTCTTCCACTCCAGCAATCTCTAGCTGGCATACAACCCCCTTGGGGGACCACTGCAACTCGCACAGTTTACAGGCTGCTCTAATTTGTACCCCAGCACCAGTCCAGAACCCGGTAGCCCAGGCTTCCTCAGTCACATTGGGGGCAAAGGGCTAAATCCAAGTTCCCACTCCCAAGAGTGTCATCTTCTTAGGGTATGTCTTTACTACCAGCCAGATTGGTGGGGAGTGATCTATCCAATGGGCATCGATTTAGCGTGTCTAGTCTAGACACGATAAATCGATCCCGGAGTGCTCTCCCGTCAACTCCTGTACTCCAGCTCGGCGAGAGTCGACGGGGGAGCGGCAGCAGTCGACCTACTGCAGTGAAGACACCACGGTAAGTCGATCTATGTACATCGACTTCAGCTATGTTATTCACGTAGCTGAAGTTGCGTAACTTAGATCGACCCCCCTCCTTAGTGTAGACCAGGCCTTAGCAATCTGATCACCATGCAGTATCACAGCTACATGTGCTCTCTTGCCACAGACTTGTCATCACCTTATTGATACTAATTTCCATTTTTTTTCAGTTCTGTAGCTTGAGTCTTGCTTTGCCCTTCATCTTTCCTTTGTACTTCCTTATTAGAATTCATGCTGTCTGCAATCTAGCCAGACAATTTAAAATAAGTAATTTTTCATAATTATGGTGCTGTTATGTGAATAGGATGTGTTGCATGTAAACTATACTTCAATCTGACAAGAAGCCTGGTTGTTGGCTGTCTAAAGGGAAGATTCAGTTAGCTCAGGTCAAAATCTATTAACTCATAAAGTTATTCTAGCAAACAGATTATTGCTGATTGGACTATCCTGGACTAATCAAGTGAAGCTAAATATTCCCACATCTCAGATTATCCTGAATTTAAGGGACACAGTTGGGAGTCAGGAGACATAAACCAGATTTTCATTTCATACCAGTTTAACTTCACAGTATTTAAATGGAATTATTCCCTATTTACGCCTATGTGAGATCAGAAGCTATGTTCCCTGTTCTGCCACAGATTTCCTGTGTGACCTTAGACAAGTCATTTCAAGTCAGTTTCTGTGAGTGGGTATCTCGCTGGATGAGATCCCTAATTTTCCAATGCGCTGTCTAACCTAGATTATAAGGGTCTGTCTACACTTCACTTAAACACCTGCGATTGACACGTGTCAACTGACAGACTCACGGGACTTGGGTTGTGGGGATGTTTAACTGAGGTGTAGACATTTGGACTCAGGCTGGAGCCCAGGGTCTGGAACCCTAAGCTCTCTGGGACAAGGATTATCCTTTTTGTTATTCTTCTGCATAGTATCTAGCACAACAGGGCCCTGATCCTTGACTGGAGTTCCTAGGAACTAACAATGTAAATAATAATAAACAAGTGTTTTACAGAACTAATAATACTTACCTGTTGTCACAGCACCCTCTGTGTGGTGAGCCCCTCAACACCTTCAAATGGAAAATGATACAGAAAAGCAAAGTGTTATTATATCTCAGATTTTCTGGAGTCAAAGCTGTGACAGCTATGACAATATCCTGGACAATCCTTCTGGAATTAAGTTGAACCATACTGAATTAAGTGTTTTAGGAGTACTTTGTATGAAAAATGCAAATTTTATGTACTATTGTGGGGCTGTATAGAACTTCTTTAGGCAGAACTTAGAATTAATGCAATCTCTTGGAAGAATTAGGAACTTGAAAGGACTTTTGGGAACAATATGTGTGAAGTAGATTTCCTAGGAAATACGTGGGGGTGAGAGGCATGCAGATCACCCACCTCAGAGTCCATCCTTTTGAAGTTGCTTCTTGAACAGAAAACCATTCTCTAGCTGATCACCTATTCAAGGTCTCTTCAAAGGCCCAAACTAGATAAATGAATGACTCACAGTCATGAGTGTTCTTGTTCTGAGGAAAGGGTGTTATGAACTTGAAGACACAGGAAGGGTCCTGTGTGGAGTTTTGAAGGATTTATACTTACCAAAGCCCATGTTTGAGTTGGGGTGATCTCTGGTAAGCTTATTAGCATATGGGTAGGTTCTTTTATTGTTTTTAATATGGTTTGTCTGTAATGCTTTTACTTTAATAATAAAATGTGCTTGAACATGAGATCACAAGAACATAAGAAAGGCCATAATGGGTCAGACCAAAGGTCCATCTAGCTCAGTATCCTCTCTTCCATCAGTGGCCAATGCCAGGTGCTTCAGAGGGAATGAACAGAACAGGTAATCACCAAGTGATCCATCCCCTGTTGCCCATTTCCAGCTTCTGGAAAACAGAGACTAGGGACACCATCCCTGCCTAATAGCCATTGATGGACCTGTCCTCCATGAATTTATCTAGTTCTTTTTTTGAACCCTGTTGTAGTCTTGGTCTTCACAACATCCTCTGGCAAAGAGTTCCACATCTTGATTGTGCATTGTGTGACGAAATACTTCCTTTTGTTTGTTTTAAACCTATTGCCTATTAATTTCATTTGGTGACCCCTAGTTTTTGTGTTCTGAGAAGGAGTAAATAACACTTCCTTATTTACTTTCTCCACACCAGTCATGATTTTATAGACCTCTATCATATCACCCCTAATCATCTCTTTTCCAAGCTGAAAAGTCCCAGCCTTATTAATCTCTCCTCATATGGAAGCTATACCATATCCCTAATCATTTTTGTTGCCCTTTTCTGAACCTTTTCCAATTCCAATATATCTTTTTTGAGATGGGGCGACCACATCTGCATGTAGTATTCAAGATGTGGGAGTACCATGGATTTATATAGACGCAATATGATATTTTCTGTCTTATTATCTATCTCTTTCTTAATGTTTCCCAACATTCTGTTCGCTGTTTTGACTGCTGCTGCACATTGAGTGGATGTTTTCAGAGAACTGTCCACAATGACTCCAAGATCTCTCTCCTGAGTGATAATAGCTAATTCAGTCCTCATCTTTTTATATGTGTAGTTGGGATTATGTTTTTCACTGTGCATTACTTTGCATTTATCAACATTGAATTTCATTTGCCATTTTATTGCCCAGTTACCCAGCCTAGAAAGAGCTATGTGGTAACTTATAAATGTTGCCAATTCCTCTGTTGTTAGTCTCTGAAGAGAAAGCAAAAGAAGACTGTTTAGGGAGCCTGCCTTTTATTGGGGATATCACAGTAGGGTCAGGGGACTGTACAGCAATACTTCAGTCAGAAGGGAGCGAGATGCATGTCTCTACCCAAAAGAGGCAATGTCTGGGGAGCCAGAAGCCTAGAGTAGGTGCTCTTGCTTGGCCACAGAAGTTGCCCTGAACTGTGACAAAAACTACAGGATTATTTAGCCCCCTTACATAGCTAACAAGCAGCATAAATAAGATCAGTGCGGTAAAACATGAGTGGCTTTTTTAAACTCAAAACATTCAACAAACCAGCTGCCCCTTTGGGATGAAAGACACTGTTATAAATGAAAGACACTGTTGTTGTTGTAAGGTTTTATTAGCAGCATTTACCTGTAGCACTTCTCACAGAGGAAACTGCTGTAGCTATCCAACTGACTTCCCAGTAACAGCATCAGTTATAGTGAGGAGGACCTACGTTCCACTTTTGTTTTTATCTATTCTACTTTACATCATCAAACATTGACTTAAGAAAATATTCCTAAAGCAAGATTGTAAAGATTTCAAAACCATTGACTGAATTCCTCCCTCGGGTAATATCACTAGGTTCAGTAGAATTATACCAGAGATAAATTTAGGCTGATATTGGCAGTTCTGCAAAGTTAAGAGATACAAGCTTAAGGGGACCCTTGTTAAAGAGATTGTAGCCCCAAAGCCAGCCTAAAGTTAAAATAAAGATAGGGGTTTAAAAATACAATAATGCATTTGAACAAAAGTTTAACTTCATTTGTTAGCACAGACAAGTTTGGCTACATCACAGTACCAATGTACAAGCTATGGATAGAAATCATGGAGGATGAAATCTTGGGGACCATTTTTCCCCCTATCTCCTAGAACTGGAAGGGACCTTGAAAGGTCATTGAGTCCAGCCCCCTACCTTCACTAGCAGAACCAAATACTGATTTTGCCCCAGATCCCTAAGTGGCCCCCTCAAGGCTTGAACTCACAACCCTTGGTTTAGCAGGTCAATGCTCAAACCACTGAGCTATCCCTCACCCCCATTGAAAGCTTACAATGAAGGGAACCATCAGGATCCAGAGGGACCATGCAAACACTGTGACAATAAAACAGAGTTCTGTGGTGGGATTATGTAAGCTATTGGAGATCCACTAGGTTTGGTTCCTGTAGGGAGGGCAGCAGGCCGGATGCTACTGTAGACTACAGGCTGCAGAGATGTATCAGCTGTCTCATACCTTGCCTCTGGGCTGCTGGAAAGGGGGGAAGTATTTATTCCACGCCTTCCCTCAAAGTTGTTCATGTGGGCTTTACATAGAGGACCAGGATTTCATACCCTAACTTCCCTGTATGAGACATGGGGAAGAGAAGGATTAAACAATTAATGTCTTGAAACACTTTCATTTAAAATAATTTTTAATAATTTTTCATTTTGTATAATGTCTTTAAAAGTCTAAGGCCCAGACTCCTTCCTGTATTCAGGCTGTCTAGGGGAACCTGCCAGTGGTGCACAGCCAGAGTGATGGCTTTCACCTCACTCATTCCATCTCTCTGTGGCCAGCATAGGGCTTGTGGCTGGCTATCCCTCTTCTGTAATGATCCCTGGTTGTTGGAACAGTTCCCACTGGCAGCTGAGCTAAACTGGAGCAGCCTTCAGGCTGCTCTGACTTTTGCTGTGGGACTGACCTGGTGAAGAGCCAGTCCAGGAAAGCCACTTGTGCACTCCTATCCCCTTGGTTGCATAGCGCACTACTTGGCCAGAGCAAAGATCTGGGCCTAAACCATTAAATGAAAGCGTATTTTTCTGGCTTTGAGTACCTATGTATTACCATCCCAAACTTCCACTCTTTTACAATCCTGCGAGTGTATTAGCGATATGAAAATAATGTGAAAGGTAAGCCATTGGGGCTGATGTCTGTGTCAAAAGAGAGCTTTTTGATGTGAAATGATTTCTGAAGTCAAATTATCACGTGTGATGTTGTGTCACAAAGCTTCCTACAAGGTGTTACTACATAATTAACAGAGGGTGTTAGATGCCCATAAATCTCTAATCCCTAGATAACCGTGTCCCTTTTAGATGATTTGGTTGATATGACTCGTGGTAACTTTTCCAACTCCCCTAATATTATAGTAGTTCCTTTTAGGAGATATTAGCTTTCCTCTCCAAAGCCATGTGTCACAATACTTCGTTCACACAAACTTTTCAATAACTTTACAGAGACCACTGCAGACTTGATCTTTCCTCAGTGTAAAAAACCAGATAGCCAGTGTCATTAGCGATGACTGTTTTCTCTACCCTTCAAAACACTGTTGTACATTCAATCTTGTTAAAAATGTATAAGCATCAGTGCATTTTAATCACTGCAGCTTTCTAAAATCTTCTAGTAACTAGATCAGTGATTCTCAAACTTTTGTACTGGTGACCCCTTTCACATAGCAAGCCTCTCAGTCCAACCCCTCCCGCCCCCCATATAAATTAAAAACACTTTTTTATATAGTTAACACCATTATAAATGCTGGAGGCAAAGCGGGGTTTGGGGTGGAGGCTGACAGCTCGTGACCCCCCATGTAATAACCTCGCAACCCCCTGAGCGGTCCCAACCCCCAGTTTGAGAACCCCTGAACTAGACCCTTAAAATGTTCTTTCCCTTATTTAAATGTCAAACAAAGATGTGATTTTATTTTGTTGATCAGTTTTCTCAGGACCTTAAGGTATTTAATTGTTTGATGCATTTAATCTGTATGAGTTTATCTCAGCAATACTTGTTTCTTTCATAGGGTTCCTATAATTGGCTAATGGATTTGTTTATCTGAGTGTCTGGCTGTTAAGATGAATGTGTAGTGTTGCTGTCTTTCTCTGGTGATGTATTACTCACACAGAGCTAGCAGGAAGGAAAGAGTCGGAGACCCATTAAGTTTATTTTAGTTTTTTAAAGCTCTAACTTAAAATATTTTTAAAGGACACATTTATTTTGTGAGGTAAGAGGAGAGAGCAACTCCTAACACACATAACACAAGCTGATATAAATGCCTTGCCAATATGGAGCAAGTGAAAATACTGAATGCTCAACAGAATTAAAATCTTGGGTCAGCCATTTGCAGATTTGAAGTGTGAGTGTTTTCCCTGCACTAAAATCACAGACATCCAAATATGAAAATGTTGGTCACAGTCAGATGGCTTATGATTTTATATTTCCAGCAGTGGATTTGCTAACTTACCTTGCTTTTGCTTTGTAAAAACTTTAAAGGCTAAACAAACTGAAATTATTCTGCCTTTTGTCTGTGTGTCCTAACTGTTATCACAATGAAGTCAATCAGCATGAAATTATGCCCACAAGTGAAGTTCCCAGGCAAAGAGAACGCAAGCAACATGAATAATGTATTGCTCATAACTGAAGCACTGAGTCAAGTTCACTGTGTATAGTTTAGTTATAACTGCGGAGAAACCACAGTAAGAATAAGAAATTCTCACAGTAGTTAAACTGGTTTTTAATGACATTCAAACTATAGTCAGACCCATTAGATTCAAACTTGTATTTCTGGTTTACTCCCATTTCAAGAGAATGACTGTAAATTAAATGTTAATTGTTACTTGAGCACTTAGGTCCCTCATGAGAATGAAATACTATTCGATATTGCGGCAAATTAGGAGCGAATCATGTAGAAAATAGATTAAACACATTTGTCATTTGTCCCAGTCTATCCCTGAAGTGGTGGTCTCCACTGTTCAGCAGCACATTGCCAACTGCTGAAGAAAGAGCCAAATGAATTCTCCATTCTGCCCAGGAAAACTAGGCCATGTGTGCAGAGGCCAAAGAGGCAAATGCTGCAATTCAGGGGCCGGATTCTCCACTGCTTTTGTAGCCATTGACACTTGTGCAAAGTGGCTGTCAAATTTTCCTGTCACAGTCCAGGGCAGCTGTATTTCCCCCTCATTGCCTACCAAGAGCACCCACTCTAGGACCCCGGCCCACAGTAATACATAACCTTTGCATTTAATACAATAGACCCCAAAGAAACAAATAATTCAATAAAGTTTTTCAAGAATATTGCAGGAAATTGCCATGTGTCACAGTTCCTAGTCTGATTTAGTAGTGTTTTGCTCTCACTTTGCGCAGGTGTAAATGACACTCTTGCAGGGGATAATAATAATAATAATAATAATAATAATAATAATAATTAATTAATGATAAATAACACCTAGCTGTTATATAGCAGATTGTGGAGAATCAGACCCTGCAAACAGAATTTTCCCTTTGGTTAGATGTTCAACTCATTCCATACCTCATCCGCAGTTTGCGTAAACTAGCAGTAGAACCTGACCATACCCATCTTTAATTTTTCATGTGAAATGAAAAGCACCAGCCTGAAAGCCCTGGAGACCTGTTCTATATTTAGCCACAGAACACTCATGGGGATTGATCACTCAATAATTGCCCTGTTCTGTTCATTCCCTCTGAAGCACCTGGCACTGGCCACTGTTGGAAGACAGAAGACTAGGCTAGATAGACCATTGGTATGACCCACTATGGACATTCTTAGGCTCTTATCGGCTATACCAACAGCAGTGTCTGTTTTAGGGTTTTATACTGCCATCTATCACCGTAGTATCTCAGCACTTTTCATGTAAAACCTATCAGCAGTAATGGAGTCTCTGGATCTTCTCCCTTTTGGAGGATAAAAGCTCTCTTTGGGGTATGTTTTGTGTGTTTGTTGGAATTGTGTGGGGTTGTTTGTTCATTTTGGTTTCTACAGGGAGGAAGGGAATAAATAAAAGAGAGTGTTAGTATTGTATCATTCTTGTCAGTGATCATCATTGGGTAGGATGACAACTTATAGGGCAGGGGTCGGCAACGTTCGGCACGCGGCTCGCCAGGGTAAGCACCCTAGCGGGCCGGGCCAGTTT
>NW_020664471.1:5972762-6018034 GCF_002925995.2 Terrapene triunguis
TCGCCCGCGCCGCTTCTCGCCGCCCCCATTGGCCCGGGATGGCGAACTGCGGCCAGTGGGGGCCGCGATCGGCCGTATCTGCCGCGTCAGCAGGTAAATAAACTGGCCCAGCCCGCTAGGGTGCTTACCCTGGCGAGCCGCGTGCCGAACGTTGCCGACCCCTGTTATAGGGTGAGGAACTCTTATAGGATGAGCAGATTTTTAAAGGTATTTAAGTGCCTGAAATCAATAGGAGCTAGGAACTTTTGCAAATTTCACTAGGCACGCCTCTACAGCTTTAAGTATGTAAATACCTTTACAAATCTGGCCTCAGGGCTATTAATTCCCTGCCCTCTGTGCTGAGATAGACAGCATGCTGCTAATTGTGATATGAACACTAGGGCCCAGCGCCTCGGTTGGTATAAATTGACATAGGTCCATCAGTTATACTGATTTACACCTGTTAAGGATCTGGCACTGGGAACTGGATTGATATCATCAGCTGATTGCACATAAGCCACTTTCCAACCATGAGATTAGAACCAACCTGTAATGTGAGCACTCCCAACATTGGCTAGAAGAGACCCAGTGAGTTAGAGTAGTTGGTCTTTTCAATGTCTAACTTCTTTGGCTGCGTGAATCCTCTCTTGTAACTACAGCTGGATGAATACTGAGAAATATCATTTAGAAACATTTCAGAAGCTTCTACATAGAAATTTGCTTCAAATATATTTGAACCCTTTTCATGTGTTTTCATGACCCTCCTCACCAGGTCTGATCCCATTTTGATGCTCTACAGAAATCACCCTAATTTTCTTCTTCTGAAGATCTGACAGGTGTAAATGTGAGTATATGAATGAGTGAAAGAGAACTTGCCAGATGAAGTTGACTAAACAGATAAAAAAAAGAAAATCTCCAAATGGAAAGTCTCAAAGGAGGCAGTCAAGTTGAGTTAAGCAGAACGAGGCAAGGGAATAGGTGGATGTAAAATTAGGTGGAGAGTTATATGTGAAAAGCTGTAGAATTATTTTTATTGGGTTCAGAATTGGATAGGAAGGCACAGGATGGGTTGACATAATCTTATTCCCCAGAGTGGGAAACTAGCCTGGCTTCAGGATTTTGGACCCCTTGAAATTCAGAGCATAGGGATTTTAAAAGAGCATAAAAAAGGGATTGTCAGCAGTTTAGACAGAAGTTGGTTAAGACATGAATTATCATTTCAGTAGAGTCCTGGTGAAAGAAAGAAATGAATTCTGGTAGTGTTTTAGAGATGGTAACAGGTTGACTAAACAGACAAAGGAAATGGAGGAGGAAAAATATCTATGGTCAAGAAGAGAGACAAGGTGGGTGAGGTCATATATTTTATTGGCTTCTGCTGGTGAGAGGGACAAGCGTTTGCGCTACACAGAGCTCTTCTTCAGGTCTTTATCATAAGAGTGACACCAAGATTTTTGTCTTGACAGAAAAATTTGTTTGAGTTATAGTTGTAGTTACAGTTATAGTTATAGTCAGAGACATGGAGAAAAGACTTTCCATCTAGGAAAAGTACTTCAGTTTGTGACAGTTATGACAAAGCTAAAAGATGAGGTAATGAGGATAGAAGAATTAGAGCACAGAAGGAGCTCTAGAGTGGGGCGGCATCTGCACAGAAGTGATAGCCATGACAGATGCTAGCAAAGAGAGAGTCCAGAAAAAGAAGAGACAGGTAGAAGAGGAAAGGGAAATCTATACCTTCAGGGTTTGAGGCTTTAGATGAAAGGGTGAGGTAAAGATGTAAGAATGCTATCAGAAATTTTAAAAAGAGATAGACACAATTCAACACAGAAGAGGAAATTGACTGGGATACTGGCTTCTTTCTCAAGGCTATCAAAAATAGAGGGACTATTGAAATATTTCATTATTTTCCTCAATTGTTAAACTGTATGTTTTTTGGAATAAGGACTATGTCATCTTATGCATTTATACAGTACTCAGCACAATGAGGCATGAAGTCTTTGTGGTTTACTGCAGTACAAATAAAAACAATAACAACTAGGGGCAAGAGATAATGCTGCCCGCTTCTTGTTTACAATGTCACCTGAAAGTGAGAATAGGCATTTGCATGACTCTGTTGTGGCTGCCGTTGAAAGATATTTATGCGCCAGATGCGCTAAAGATTCATATGTCCCTTCATGCTTCAACCACCATTCCAGGGGACGTGCATCCATGCTGATGACAGATTCTACTCAATAATAATCCAAAGCAGTGCAGACCGATGCATGTTCATTTTCATTATCTGAGTCAGATGCCACCAGCAGAAGATTGATTTTCTTTTATGGTGGTTTGGGTTCTGTAGTTTCTGCATTGGAGTGCATGCCCTACACTTGGTACCTCTCAGATTTTGGAAGGCACCTCAGATTCTTAAAACTTGGGTTTAGTTCTGTAGCTATCTTTAGAAATCTCACGTTGGTACCTTCTTTGTGTTTTGTCAAATCTGCAGCGAAAGTGTTCTTAAAATGAACAACATGTACTGGGTCATCATCTGACACTGCTATAACATGAAATATAAATGGCAGAATGCGGGTAAAACAGAGCAGGGGACATACAATTCTCCCCCAAGGAGTTCAGTCACAAATTTAATTAACACATTATTTTTTTAATGAGCGTCATCAGCATGGAAGTATGTCCTCTGGAATGGTGACCAAAGCATGAAGTGGAATACGAATGTTTAGCATATCTGGCACGTAAATACCTGGCAATGCTGGCTACAAAAGTGCCATGCAAGTGCCTGTTCTCACTTTCTGGTGACATTGTAAATAAGAAGTGGGCAGCATTATCTCCTGTAAATGTAAACAAGCTTGTTTGTATTAGCGATTGGCTGAACAAGAAGTAGTACTGAGTGGACTTGTAGGCACTGAAGTTTTACATTATTTTGTTTTTGAGTGCAGCTATGTAACAAAAAAAGCTACATTTGCACTTTCACAACAAAGAGATTGCACTACAGTACTTGTATGAGGTGAATTGAAAAATACTATTTCTTTTGTTTGTCATTTTTACAGTGCAAATATTTGTAATAAAAAATAATATACACTGATTTCAATTAGAACACATAATACAATATATATGAAAAAATAGAAAAACATCCACAATATTTAATAAATTTCAATTGGTATTCTATTGTTTAACAGTGTGATTAATCACACGATTAATCGTGCGATTAAACACAATACATTTTTTTAATTGTGATTAATTTTTTTTAGTTAATCGCATGAGTTAACTGCAATTAATCGACAGCCCTACTTACCACTAATGAGAATTTGGTGCTATTTAATAGGTAGAGAAAAATACACATCCTCTAAAACAGTGATCTTCAAACTGGAATGTAAGATACTGGGTCGCGGCGGCCCTGGACAGCACCGCCAACCGGGTCATTAAAAGTCCCATTGGCGGTGCTGCCCAGCTAAGGCAGGCTAGTCCTTACCTGTTCCGACACCGTGCTGCACACCGGAAGCGACCAACAGCAGATCCGGTTCCTAGGTGGGGGGCTTCCAGGGTACAGCGCGGTCCGTGGTGCCAGGACAGGCAGGAAGCCTGCCTTAGCACCCCACTGTGCCACTGAGCGGGAGCTGCCCGAGGTAAGCCCATGCCCCAACCCCGTGCCCCAATACCCTGCCCCAGCCCTAAGCCCCCCCCCCAACCTGGAGCCCCTTCCTGCACCCCAAACCCCTCATCCCCGGCCCCAGCTCAGAACCTGCACCCCCAGCCCAGAGCCCTGACCCCCTCCCGCACCCCAACCCAGAGCCTCCTCCCACACCCTGAACGCCTCATTCCCAGGTCCCCCCTGCAGCCCTCCCTCCCCACTCCAACCCTCTGCCCCAGCCCTGAACCCCTCCCACACCCCAAACCCCTCATCCAAAGCTCCGTTGGGTCATGGGCATCAACAACAGTCTTCAACTGGGTCACCAGAAAATAAGTTTGAAAACCATGGCTCTAAAACATCCTCATCTATTATATGTATAATAGTGTCCCTGGACAGCATTGAGAACTTTAAGGGAAAAAAATCTTTAAAAACTGTTTCTTCTTTCATTTCTTATTCATGTGAATCTTCCTGTTAATACCCTTTGTGCTGCATTAATAATGAAATCTGTGCCCAAATCTAGCATGTCTAACTGTCAAAAAGAGTGACAGAAAATATATTCATCTTTCTTATCTTCTTGGTGTTGGAAGGAATATGTGCTGATGATGTGGAATCACTGCACCAACTTGTGAATGATGAATTAAATGAAAGGGCTTGCCCAGTGAACAGAGAGAGAGAGAGAGAGAGAGAACATGTTGCTATCTGCCTATAGGACCTCAATTGCTGGCAAGCTTCTAGCTTAAAATAACCCAGTGTCCAGAAAAATAATGAGTTCATTTCCGTGTAAAGGGGCTCAGTGTTCTCCCCTCCCCTCAGTGATTCACTAAGTGCTTTTCTACTGTCAAAAATCAGTCCATGAATGTGGAGGGAGAAATAAAATTAAGTCTTGGTAAATCCCAGCTGCGTTTCTTCTTTTGAGTATGCCCCAATGTTTCTGAATAGCCGTGAAAGTGCAGTCTCTGCAGGTGAACTTGCAAACGGTTTTTCACATGGATTCCCCAGTGATGGGAGATAGCATGTCTATCAATGTCTGTTAAAGCAGCAGAGAAAATGCTGCTGGCCTGTGAGACAATTAAGGATAGCAGCCCCACAGATCAATGGTGCTTAGTCTCTATTTGTACACTTAGCAAGCGGGTGTTGGTGACATCCCTCCAATCACACTCATCCTCCTCCCTTTTCTGGTGTTCTCAGGTCTGCGTCTATGTGTAAACAGGATGTGGGGCTGTACTGAAATGAATTCAAGTGCTATACACCTCCATCCTCACCTCTCACTGCAGTATATATCCCGCTTAGAACATCTGCTTCACATAAATACGAGGAGAATTCAGAATATGCTGAGAAGAGCATGTCTTGGAATTATTTAGTCAATTCCCATGCTTTTAAAAAAAAATACTTACACTCTGGAAAGATTAATACACCTAAGTGGGTTTTTTTTTCTGAAAAACCATGGTATATATTTTCAATTATTAAAATATATGATAATCCCATTGAGAAAAGCATATCTAGTTATTCAGTTTGAAGTCATACTAAAAAAGATGCCCATCCACAAACCGTAGGACCATGACCTAACTCAGGATGTGTAGCTGTAGGTACACAATTTTATGTGTAGCTGTGCAATTTAAGATAACCAGCCACCAGAAAGCTATGTAAGTTAGAATTCAGAGCTGTGCAAAACCTTTATAGTGGAACTACACAAAAGGATTTCATTACAAATTCATTCAAATGTCATTAAAAATTCAAAACTCCAATCTTCAATGATAGATTTGCCCTGGCTTCTGAGAGAACCTAGGCTCAGTTGCTGATATTTCATGAAACCCATGCAAAGCTTATAGCTTCATATGGTGCTGCTATGAAACAGGGTGAAATTCAGCAGTTACAAATTATTAATTAATTAGTGCTCAAACTGGAGGTGCTGGCTGAGAGAGGAAGGATGTCTCACTGGTTAGGGTGCAAATGTAGCACATTCTAGAGACAAGAGTTCAATGCACTGCTCCTCTACAGATTTTGTGTCACTTTGTCTGTCTGTGAATCAGTTCCCAACCCATAAAACAGGAATAACAGCACTTCCCTCCCTCACGGGGTGTTCTGACTGAGAGTAAGTACACTAAAGACTATGAGGTGCTCAGATACTGTGGTAATGGAGGTCATATAAATCCCTAAGAGAGATTGAATTTTACTTTCATTGTTTGGGGACATTTGAACCTGAAACACAAAGTGCAACTCAAGGGTGGAAAAACACATGGATTGAAACCAAAGGACATGTTTATGTGAACTCATCCAGAGTGAAATCTTTTTCACTCTGAGATTTGCGCTGCTTTTTAGAGAAAGTCAAAACCTTTCAAAGCAGAATGCTGTTGCTAAACCTGAACTATTCTAAATCATTTTGACCTTCATCGTTTTGCTTTCCTGGTTTTTGTTTGTCTTTTTTTTTTTCTTTTACTTCAGGATATCATTTCCCTCTCACAGTCATTCCCTCTTTACCACACTCTCTCCATCAGCAGTGGTTAATTGAGCCATAGTGACACGAAATACAATAGAGTACAAACGGCTAAGAAGAGAGAATATAAATGACAGAGGCAGCTCTAACATAAATGGAACTGGCAGGTAGGAGAGAGAGTAACACTGAAACCCATGAAATATTTTGAACGTTTATAAGTAGCTCAGGTGCTTCGTTTTATGTAACCATCGAACACATTTTATAAGCCAATAACAAACTTAGCAGGATGAAAAATCCTAGACTCACAGGAACAAGATCGTGTTATTGACTCGCCTTCTGGAAGTAGAAGCTAGTTAAACATCAACATGACGTTATGACTATACAGAAACTGATTCTTTATTATGATATTTCCAGAAGGGTGTCCATTTTCGAAGTAGGATGGCTTAGACAATAAGCTCCGGTTTGAAATAATTAGACTTCCTGAACTGCAGTTTAAAATCCTAGCGGGAGCAATTCTTCTCCTTCATCTTTTGAAGTAAAATAAATAAGTTCATTGTGTGATGGTCATTTGTGTGAACTCTTGAGACCAAGGCTCTGTCTGCTTTGCACAGACATTAAAGATGGCACTTTTCATAAGAATAGGAGTTGCCCTGGCACCACTGTCTTTGGGCAAATTTCCCCCCCCCTTCCCACCATTGTGATATATCAATTGCTTACCCCCTGTGTATTTAAATACTTATATCATGCATATCACCATGGTGCCCGAGACCTTACCAGTTCTGAAAGTCTTTTTTAACAAGTACTCTACTTGTGTTGGAGTCTGTGGAGTTACTCCAGGTTTACAGTAGCATAACCAAGAGAATAATTCAGCCTATTAAACTTCTTTCAATCTCTCCCTCCCACATAGATTTTTTTTATGATGATTACTGTGGGAAAGCGAAGTCAGATAAGTGAGTTTTGCATTTTGTTCTGCAGGAGGTGAGATGTAGCCACAGTGTTGCCAACTTTCATGATCTTGTCCTGATAATTATTGTTTTCCTTAAAGCCCCAGCTCCTGGAGTCAAGTGGATGTGATGATTTCAGCCTTCATTCTTAAAGAAAAAGTAAGTTTGTAGCCCTCATGACTTTTGAGAAAGCTTCAAAATGTGACCCTAGTGCACTCTAAAGGCTCAAGAAGCAGAAGGCAAATAAAAATTATTTTTACATAATCTCATGATTTTTGGTGAACCTGACTCATGATTTCTGAAAATTTGGGCTTGGCGATACTGTGTCCAGCAATGAGTTCCACCATCACGGGCCATCTGCCAAGGCAGCAGTGTCCCTTATCCTCTTGACTCATGCCCTGGTAGTTGATGAACCCCCCGGGTGGCTACAATTCAGTAGTGTCAAATTTTTCTAATTTGCAAAAGGACTTAGAGATACTTTGGGGTGAAAGCCCACCCTGTTTCTCGAGCTTTGGAGGAAAGGGTGCCGGAGGGTTGGGGCTTTTGGTGGATGTTTATGGGCACTCTTTTATATTCAATTGTGTATTGTAATTTATGGGACAGGCACCAGGATGATGAACACCCATAGCTATTTTAAAGCACATATATAATATGTAAGGGTAAGGGCCCTGTTGTGCCACCCTAAAGTACAGCGACTGTTTATTACACACCTAGGCACATTAAAATAAGTAGGGCAGGTACTATTCAATATGAATAAAGAACCTAAATAAATAGTTGGGCCCTAAATAAATAAAAGTATAAATATGATTATTTGTAGCAGGAATAATAGGCGAGAACGGCATATTCAATTCCAGTCTTGCAAAGACACACACACTGCTGTATCAGTATGACCAAGATCAGGCCCTTACGCGAGTTCCTCGGGGTTGTAGATACAAACACATACCATTACAGGCAGATTTTAAGTCATAAACAACTGCCAAATCTCCAATTCCTCCCTGATTGATTTAAAAGTATATTCCCTGAGACAATGGAGAACGATTTGTGAATTTAACATGTGTATTATGTTTCCGTCTAGTTTTACCACACAACACTTGGGTTCAAATGTTCAGTGGTTTTGATTAAACACTTGTGAGAATGAGTTATTCAAGACATTGGGGGGAAAATAAAGCCCAACAAATCTTGAGGGATATTATGGGATAAACTCAAAAATGGTGTGAATTAAATTAAACTGTTGGCTTATTTGGTAGGCCCGCTGCAGGTGCTCTTTGTCATCTAATACCATTGCATAGCATACAGCATTTCTCTTTGTCTTTTCTTCTTCTTCTTTTTTCTTTAAAGTTAAACTTGGCAAAAGAGACCCCCATTGTACTGTAGTCAGGAAACCAGCAGGTAAGATGGATTGTGGTGCCCAGCCTTTGCGTAGGTAATAAAATCATTCAAAATGACAACATTCCTGTTCATGCTAATATTTCATACAGTATGTACCGGTCCACAGAGGCCTCACCTACTTCTCCACACACACAATGTATAATTGTCAGTGACAATGAGAAAGATGTAAGCTGAGAATTGTGGTGGGGTATGTTTCTATAAGGGAGAGGCTGGATGGCAGCCACTGGAGGAGTATGGATCCACTGTAATGTGAATAGAGCACTCATGATAACGTGATTGTGATATAGTGTTTGCGAATGGATGAGTCTCCCCTCTCCCCTGCCCCCCCCCCCATTCCGTTTCCATTCCAGCTAATGCTGGGATCAAAAGGGCAAAATTACCATGCAGAATACTTCCTTTGTAGTATTCCTTTATAGCCCTAGATTGGTTCAGTGGCTACATGCCACTGAGAGATGGAGAAGAGAGCAGCCAGCTGCACCACGAAGAGAGGTGATGTGACTTGCCCAAGGTCACTCGACAGGTCAATGGCAGAGCTGAGAATGAAGCCCAGGTCACCTGAGTCACAGTCCAGTGCCCTATTGACCAAAGGGAGGGAGGGATAGGAGGGATAGCTCAGTGGTTTGAGCATTGGCCTGCTAAACCCAGGGTTGTGAGTTCAATCCTTGAGGGGGCCACTTAGGGATCTGGGGCAAAATCAGTACTTGATCCTGCTAATGAAGGCAGGGGCTGGACTCAATGACCTTTCAAGGTCCCTTCCAGTTCTAGGAGATGGGATATCTCCATTAATTTATTTATTTATTATTTATTTATAAAGCACGCTGCCCTGCAAAAATCATGCAAACCTTTAGCTGTAATTCACAATCATCGTCATCATCATCATCAGGTGATCAACTTTGCTGCAATAAAGTGATCCTGCAAGGCCTTGCATGGGTAACAGCAGGGTTCCTGAAACTGTGGCGCTTCCGTGCAAGGGCAAGTGAAGGCTCTGAGTGATTGAAGGGTGTCGTCCTCTGCACCGTACAACAGCAATCATTAAACTCCTTGTGCAGTTTCCCCCTTACTCGTAAGGTAACAGGGTACAATAAATAGGTGTAGTATGAGAGGAACGTGGACACATCGAAGAAGACATGGGCTTGTGTGACCCCTTATTATGCTAATAAGATGCTTAGCTAGGTTCTTCCCTATTAGGCTTACTTTTGGGAGAAGTAACTTGCTAGTTGTGCAGCCACCCTCCAATTAGTGCAGGGAATAGCTCCCCTGAGCTCCCTGTCTTGTTCAATGTTTATATGCACAGCCCTCTGCACCTTCATTATTCAGGATCAAGTAACCCAAGCAGGATCCTAACAGCACTTGTGTGAGGTGAGTCTATGTTATTGTTACCCTTTTACAGATAGGAAAACTGATGCAGATGTGTGAAGTGACTTGCTACAGTACCAGCACTGGGACTAGAACTCAAGAGTTGCTGTTTCCCAGTCCCTCTTTGGGTTCAGCAGAAGAAGGGGGAGTTTTGCCATTGACTTCAGTGGGGTCAGGATTTTACCCCATCTCTCTCTCTGCCTACCTCACCATTTACTTTTAAGCGTTTAAGACTCAGTTTCACCCATTCCTAATTCTCCATCATTTCCTGTGCGGAAGCACATATGACAAAAGTTCTGAAATATGATTTGCAAAACGATGAGGATTTCCCCCCCCCCCCCAAAAAAAGTCTATAGACTTGATGGATCAACACATTATAATGTGTTCCTCATCACTCTGCTCTGTCAAGTGGCAGTACCATGTAATACTTTTGCCTTGCTGGTGAAAGCCTGCTTGTCTGGAAGAGTCCCAGTGCTTTGACTCTGAACCTGCTCTCTACTGCTCATGTGCAGTTCCATTAAAGTGTGTTGTCTCCCATTTTGATTACAGATGCTTATTGCCTTCCCTCCTTGCCATCGTAATCCACATGTCTGCCAGCCAGCAAATAAAGTGTAGAGCAACCCAGCGTGGCCATTGCTGCACACTCTACAAATAAAAAAAGCAGGTGTTTTCCTTTACATCACTGTCATGACACATCACAGAGCAATGCCAGACCGACACTAAGCTGCACTGGGCTTTTTTAGTCTTGTAACATATTGTAACCTGCTGCAAAGCAGTGAAATGGCAGAAATGTGAAAGGCTTTTGACAATCCTGTTAGCAGCAAGTAATTGTTGTGGATGGGGAGGAACTGAGTGGCTGGTCTTATCTTCAGTCCTGGCCCCAGTGTTTCTAGCTGGGCTCTAATGGAATGGAAAGACCAACCTATGCATTCTACATCAGTTCCTGAGGCCACTAAATTCTACTGGATATGCCAGTGCCCTTGAGATGGAGAGCCCATCTCTCTGGCTTCTTGTAGGGAACTTCAGTATGGGAACCACAGAGTGCATGTTCTTTTCCCATCTCTGTTTCTGTTTCCATAAGGGGATTGGTGCATAAGGGGACAGCAACCTACTTCCCCAGCCCTGTTCCATAGGTCAATATAGTAGGAGTAGGGTCATAGCCCTGCCTCCTCCCCACCGCCTTGGGGATGAAGGACTCCTCTCGGGGGTCAGTGATTGTGACTGTTCCTTGCAAAGGGCATGCAAAGGGGAAGGCTCCTTTGCACCATCCCTCATCATGACCCTTGCAAAGGCTAGTCGCTATTTGGCCCCCTGCATGCAGAGCATAGTAGCTGTTTTTTTAGCGAGAACACACAGACACAGCAGGGGTGGGAAGAGACAGAACTGGGGAGGGGCAGCCAATGAGGGATAGCACTGGCTGGAGAGGATTCTGAGATTTGGGGGAGGGGGGGAAGAACTGTGGGGAGACACACACAGACACACACCATGCTCTCTCACAGAGAAATGACTTTAGTTCATTCTTATTGATTTTTGCATAATCTAAAGTAAGTCATTTGAGATGCAATATGCTTTGCTCTTTGGATTTGGAAATAGAATAGTTTATCCCAGATGCAATGCTCCAGATGTGCATTAGCAGTACAGCACATGTGCAATATCAGCCACCTGTAGCTCCATGGGCTCACATGCATACCGGTTAACAGTAAACACTTCAGTGCTGTACTTAATGTTGCCATTTTTAGAGAGCCCTCCTACTTTCCATTAAATTAAGTCACGTCTTCCACATCCGCGGCTGCTGATGTGAAGTACTGTTTTGTCTTGAGCTTTCATATTTGCATGTTCTCATTGTCTTTCTTAATAATAGTACCTTTCATAACCTTTTTTATTGTTTGTTGTTGTTATTAAAATTATACTACCATTGAAATCTAGCCAGGAAAAACTATGCATGATTATACCCAGCAATTCTACTGATCGACTTTCTCTCCTAACTAGTCAGGATGAAGGAGTCTGAGAAGTTTCTTAAGCAATTTTTCTTTGAAGCTAGCTTAATATAGTTGAATAAAACTTTGCTAGACATTTTGCAGCCTGATGGTTTAGTGTCTAGATTTCATAATTCAGGAAGAGGCAGGTACCGAAAAATTGTAATTTTCAGTAATTGTGGATGAATATGTCTGTTTTATTTGTTAGTTATTTATCATCAATGAATGATGACATTGACAGTTGCCTAGTATTACAACCTGTGATAGGAATTACTATTTCACTATGCGTGACCAGCACCTCATGAATCACAGACCAGAATAAATAAAACAGCAGAAATTGCTGCCTTTTCTGAGCCATACAGGTCTTCCTATGGGTTCTGATTTAGCCCTAAGCAGATTTTAACCTAGTACATTTTCTTGGTCTGCCCTTATTTTTCCACACTAATTCAGAGATTATCTGAAAAAGTCCTTTTCCTATTTTAAATAAAAATGTGTTCACCTTTCTCTTACAAACGTTAGTCAATAGAGCAGGTTTTCAGAGGCGGTCTCCGGGAGGTCTCAGCATACATTTTCAAGAGAGCTTTCATTTTCTGCTTCACTTATGTTCATATTTACAGCAATAAGCACTTTATTCTGCAAGTCATTCTACTGACTTCAGTGGCACTCTGCTACGAGTTGGTGAGAGCAATAGTGAAGGACATGTAATGTAAACTGTGTGGGATGGTAAAGGAATGAGGTCATTCCCAGTTAGAGCTGTTGGACTGCATTGGAATGATGTAAGACAAAGCAATAACGTTTGGACAGGCTAGCATCAACAGACAGGTGTTTAACTCTCTCCTCAATGTTTTTCTTTGCCCAAACAGGCAGAAAAGGTTGGGGTAAAACAAAAGAGCTCCTGACTGATAACTCAGTCAGCAGCTAAAGGTTTAGACAGCTCCCTATAAACAACAGCTCCTTAGTCATTGGAAGAGGGCGCACAGAGGGGTCATGTACCAATGGGAAAGAATCACAGAAAGAGTAGCTTTCTTCCAACACTGAACAAGGAACTTTATTAGAATTACATACATTAAAAGAAAGTTAAGGTTGTAAAATTAAGCCCCCAAAAGTAAGGAAATCCCTGAATTAAGGTTGCCTGTGTAACCTTACTTTCATCAGCCTTTGTGAGTATGCATTATGGTACAGGTGTAGTCTTAAAAATTAGATAGACCTAGCTATGTTGCTGTGAAAAATTTCATGCCCTGAATGCTGTGGTCAGAGTGACATAATACCAGGTGTAGACACAGCTAGGTTGACAGAAGAATTTTTCCATTGACCTAGCTACCACTGCTGAGAGGTGGATTAGTTACATCAGTGCAAAAACCTCATCTGTCTATGTAGGAAGCATCTACACTACAACCACATAGCTGCAGGTGTGCCACTGTAGTGCTTTTAGTGTAGACATATCCACAGTCTTTAATTACATGATCACATACTGTTTTTCCTACAGGATCCCAGCCTTACTGAATTCACAGGCTGGGCGTGCTATTGGATTGACACAGGGCTGTGCAGTGAAGAAAGCTGGATATAACTTTGACACTTACCTCCCTGGCTGGACTCACGTAGTTGAATGTCTATGTGACATCAAATGTTCTCATAATGATGTGTACCTGCAAGACTCTGAGAAAAATGGGAGGCCAGGGTGAGGCCTCTTAAAAACTAGGCCCACTGTCAGGGAGCAGGATTGAGTATGCTGGCTTAGATAACATGCAGTTGATGGTGAATAAAGGAACAAATTACAACTGGGGCAGGTGCACTCCAGGAGGAATTCAGGAGCTTGATTCTGTCCTTATTTACACCAGTGTAAACGAGGAACAACCCCTCTGAACTCAATGGAATGACATGGGCTCAGAAGCAGTGCGAGGGGAGTTGGAATTTGTATCACCACTTTTTGTGAGGAGGGAAGCTGTAATGTGGAACTGGGACACCCACAGAAGCCCTGCCACTGGAGGCTGCCTAGAGGATGAGCTGAATGTGTGTACCTCTTAGCTGCCCGTAACCAGCCCCCTCTCCTGGTTAGCACCACCCATTTTACAGGCTGTGCTGGCTTCTTTGCTCTCTCCCCAGGCAAGTGGAGACTGCTGCCACTTCCACTACTGTAATTACCGCCAGGGTGGACTTTCCACCACCAAGCACTCTGCCTCTCCATTTTCATTGTTAGTAGGTGGCAAAACACATGGGGTGAATATGATCCCACAGCTCTAGCACTAACCCATATCGTTATAAAACAGTTTGGTCCCATCCCCACATGACCTAAAAACATTATAAGACCATCAGGAATCTGTTGTAGTACAACATTGTCCCCATCTGGTCAGTTGTGTTGTGTGAATGGGCTTTGAGTCTAGAGAAGTCAGATTCACAACAGCTGAGAAGTCAGATTCACAACACTAAAACCAGCCTTTCCAGTAGTAAGGCTGGTTTTAGTGCATCTCAACTGGGTCTCTCGCTCTATGTGGCAAGCTCCTCATTTTGGTTGGAAATCTATTTATAGAGCTTTCACTTGCTTGGAAATGGTTCCTGTGCCAGATTGGGCCACAGTGATGGCTCTGCCAGCTTACAGATTTAAAGTCACATTTTGTACCGCAATAAAAATAGCTAATAAGAAAAATAACGTTTAAAGAAAAAGTAAAGGATAATTAACCTCAGATCTGTTCTCAACAAAACAAGGCCACCTCGATAAGTAATAAAAATAGCCTCTCAATGGTCCTTGTGGCTGTCAGATTTTCACTCTGTGATCTATCAGTCAAAACCATGGGAAAAAAGGAGTACTCATGTGCCACTGTTGTGTGTGCGCGCGCGTGTGTGTGTCCACGTGCGTGTGTGCCCGCGCCCAAGGCTGCTCTGCTCTGTCCTTCAAATCATCTCCACCAGTAAATCATTTAGCTCACCCTGTCACTCTCTGCCATTGTGAGGAGACAAAAGCTACCCATTTAACCCCAACCATGGCTGATTCACTCTGCAGGGAAGGGAAGTTAACAAAAGGGGGCTAGAGGGGAAGGTGGCTGTTGGGTTGAATTTCATGTAGTCTGGTGGTGGTTTTCTCTCCCTCTTTCTGTTGTTTTAAATCAGCAGCACCTCTCATACTGAGATTGTTTTTGAAGACCACATGTTTGTCAACAGAGCTGTTCTGCTTCAGTAACTTGACCCCAGTCTGGCTTAAAAGGTTTGAAAGGGCAAGAAACACATATATCCAGATCAGCATCCATCTGTTAACCCTTTCACCTGGCCAGCTTTTGTAGGGTACTTTTGTTATTTTTAAAAAGGTAGCACCAAAACATCTAATTAATCATGGGGGGCAGAGGTATTCCAGTCAACCAAATTTTACATGAAATCTGCACTACACTTATTTGGCCTCTCTCACCCAATGCACTGCTCTAATTAATCAGCTAAAGAGCAAACCCTCCAGAATGGTCAGAACCCCTGCCCCATCACCCCAAGGTGTAAGAACTCAAGATTATAGCCTCAGACATTTGCCTCCCATGTTACTGCATGTTGTCCTATCTGCCAAGATATCATGTTGGGCCCAGATTATTATTTTTAATGAAAAATTGGGGGACAATGGATCGGCGTTCACAACATGCCCCCCGAAAGTATCTAGCTATAGCCCGTCTGCAGTCTGGAGAAACGGACATCCATCTATCAGATGCATATGCCAAATAACTGAATTTCACCCATTGCAATAATCTCTTTTTCAAAACTGTACTGACCAAGTCTCCTTAAAATATGAAAAATCAAAAAGCCATGAGGTCAGAGAGAAAGACATTTGAGCAGTACAGTTGGTAAAATAAAATGCACAAAGAAACAGTAATATGGCGATAGATACGTTGTTTACTTCTTCCCTACATTCAACTACAGAGTCTCATGCCCTGGCACAGAATTTGAAATGACGAGGACTGTAAAGTTTATATATCAACTCACATACAATCACAAATAGCTGAAACTGAGATTTCCAATGGCACATCATTAAATCAGTTTTAGCCATTACAGAAGGCCTTCGGTATTTAATGACAAGGTACTGAGTATGTTCTGTTTTAAGAAGCAAGCAATGTCTCATGAACAGAGGAGACACCAGCTATGTCATCTGTATTACCCACATTCCAGGAGATGAATATGAGTTAAACTTTTTTTTTTTACATGTGCCATTTAATGACAGACAATTCAGCATACGGGTTTTAAGGTTAATGCTTATCTTACTATGTATTCTTTATTCACCTGTCAGACATTTAAAATGTATTAAATTCACTTTTCACTATGAACAGTGTTGTGTCAAGCATTTATTTTTTATGGCAAAATTGTACATCATATACCTATGTCTTTAACAAGAAAAAAATGCCTCTCTTTGGATCAGTCTTCTAATCTCTCTCTCTTTTTTTTTTTTTTTTTAAGGCTCACTGTAAGTTTTCTCACAGATGTATCTGCAGTAGGTGGGGAAGAAAACATGCTTGGATCTACAGTGTATGTGAATTGTCTTCCCTTTCTAACTGTGAGGTAGCCGTCACAGATTTAAGCACAAATGTAAGAAATATCTGATTTCCCATTCCATCTGTATTCAGTTTCTTTCTGCTTCTTTGTATAGTTTCTTAGAGACATTATGGAGTGCAGTGGAGGAGCTGCTTACAAATGCTTATTGCTGCACTGGGCAAACTGCCAGAGTTTCACTCCAGGAGGTTGGAACTGGAATCTTTAATTAACTTGAACCAAAACTTTAAATGTTAAAGAATAAAAAAAGGGGGGAAAAGCGAGAGAGGGACAAGAAAATAATGTTTCCAGTATTGGAATCTTAATTTTTGGTCATGATCTGACAGTCATACAGTTATAAAGTTATTCCATACATATACTTAGTAGATCAGAGTAAATAATTCCAACTAATATCTTACCCAATGAATTTGGCCTCTCTCTCTCTCTCTCTCTGCTCATGGAATATCTGTGAGCTGATTGCCATTTCCACAAATTCAATATTAGTATTTATTTAACTTTTTTTGTAATGTGTTGCTTGATCACAAGTAGTTGACCCTCTGCAATCTGTGCTCAGTATTATCCATTTGAGTAGCCCCATTCTCCACTATCTTGCACCCTGTGTAGTTAGTATTGATATTATTACAATTATTAGTTGTTCTTTGTATTGTGGTAGCACCTCGAGCCCAGTCATACACCAGGCCCCACTGTGTTAGGCACTGTATAAGCATGTAACAATAATACAGTTCCTGTCCCAAACTGATTATAATCTAATTATAGGACAAGAGACAACAGGTGAGTATGAACACACAGAGGAGGACAATTAAACAATGAAACTATATTGATCATTTACACTTAAGCAAAGTGGATATCAAATGTTATGAAAGCAGAATGGCAACACTTTACCCCCATTTTGCACTCTCTTTGCACAGGTATACAAGATGCAAAGCTGTGGAAAATCAGGCCCAAGATGTTGGCTTACTTGAGATCAGTAGGCTAAACCCTGTGGTATATTGCCCATTCCCCTCCCCGCATTTCCTGTCTGAATAGGTACGAGTACCATAAATGCAAAAACTAACATTTGGTTTCTATGAATGCTCATGCAAGTGACTTTGAGATACAGTTTCTTCAAACATTCTTGCCAGTAAAGTTTAGTTGCTTGAATGTTTGTGGAAAGCAAACATAGACGGGATATGTACTGGCCAATGTGAATTAATTAAAAATTGAAAAGAATATTCACTCTGGGCCTGATTCTCCTCTCATTTACCTTGTCTCATATTGATGTAATGCCCTTTCTTTCATTAAAGTTACTCTGACTTTACAGCAGTGCAAGATGAATTTACCAAGTTCAGTTTTTGTCAAGTGCTAGCATTCAACATGAGAAGTTTTGTTATTCTTTACATTGAATCACATTTGCTCAGCCTGGCCTCAAGCATCAGGTATTTGAAAAAGAAAAATACAAATGGCTCATCACAAAAGACGCTCTGGTGCTGTTTTGATCATCTGTGACCTTCCCAGAGGAAGAGTTGAGCCAAATTAAAATACTCTAAGCCAAAACTACCCACAAACGCACACAGACTCCCTGCCCTCCCTCCTATATTCCCACTGCAGTTTCAATTGAAAAAGGTATTAATTTCCTCTCTCAAACTGATGTTTAGCGTTGTTATGGGCTGTTAAATAGTTGCAGCATTTCACCCCAGAAGTTGTTTATATTTCACTTGTGTGTGAATTGAGCCCTGTGTATAGTTTAGGACCCTTGTAATACAATTGGCTACATGAAGGCAGACCCCTATGCTAACTCAGAACCCTTTTGAAGTCAGTGGGACTCCTTCCAACCTCCAGGGTCTGCCCTCCTGGATGCAATATCAGGATCAGGACCTCAGTCTATAAAATCATTTGAGATCCTCCAACCTGAAAGGGGCTCTGAGGACAGCTTCTGCTAGGATTTGCACCCCAAGAAATCCTATTGACTCCATGGACCCACAGAGTGAGAGTCAGAGCAGAAACTCAACTTTTAATATTATCTCCAGCTGCCTTCAATAGGAGGCCCGATTTGACTTTAAGGTGTATATATTTACCCTTTAATAAGCAAATTTGACTCACATGCATTAAATGGAATTATGCATAAACTGTGGGAGGAGTCTGTTCCCTTTGGAGAGGGCAGTCAATTCATACTCAGATACAATGGCAAATTAATCACGATCAGAGTGTAAAAACTTTGCTCTGATTTACACTGCATAAATACTGCACAGAGTAACTCCTTTGCCTTCGATGGAGTTATTCTGGATTTAAAGTGAAGACAGTGGAATTGGCTCAGAGCACATATACAGTACATTATTAAGGCATGCACAATGAAAAAGTAAAACACAGTTATTGGAACTTGTCAAGAATGTGCACGATGCGGTAACCAGATTGAATCTTTCATCTAATCACTAATATGCAACAATCTTGCTTTGCCAGAACTCATTCCTGAGTGGTGTACGTAGCATTAATCTGAGTCCAAACATTTTAGGAGGTTATCTATGACTATATCAAAGACAGCATTGTTTGGTTTATATTATAAGCATGACTCCATCTAACCAGGTAAGGAATAACAATTTGTCATGTAATGTACTGTAGCCTACAGGCCTGTTTGAAAATCTTTTTTTTTTTTATTGCTTGTTATCCTCAATAATATCAAAATAGGAAAACTATCCCAACTTCAGAGTGATAGCAGATTTATTTAGAATAAACCTTTTAAAACCCTGGTCAACATTCATCTCTGTTATAATGCCACTGAAGTTAGTAGTGTTCTACCTGGGATGAATTTGGCCAGAAATATTTACATGTGGCAAATCAAACTCTGTTTGGTTTTAACTATGCCAAATAGTCACAATTAAAAGTGAAATTACTCAGAAGTAGCGTTGTTTGGCTTTTCATGACAAACTTGAGTATAGTCTATGTTGCTGAAAAATTTGCCTTTCTATATTTTTACTGAATTTGGGGTTCCCTTTTTTAATGAAGATGAGCCTGTTTTGAGTGACAAATGGCTTTAGAATTCAAGGTTAGAAATTCTGAATTCTAATGAAAACAAAACAGCTGTTATCAGAAAAGTGAAACGTTAGGGGCACAAATCCCTTGAACTGAAACAGTGAACATTTTCACAGCAAGGTTCCCAGGCATTTTCACTAGTTGAGACATCTCTAAACACAACACATTTAACTCTATGTGTGAGGCACACATTGATATGCAAATATTCTTTTCCAATTTACTCAGTGAGGCCTCACTACAACTCTTGCTAGTTTTCAGAGAGATTCCTACGTAGGGCCCAAAACTTTCTCCTTCTCCATCATGATGTTGCCCCACATCAGACATTAGCACTTTCCCCTTTTTTTAAAATGACAAGGATATTGAGAATTCTCTGGGAACAAATTTTAAATTAAACTCTCCTTATAAATGTGTGGCTATCTTTCATTGCTTAGGGCTGTGAACATTTCAAAGAAACAGGTAGGCTTTTAGTAATGGGCACTAACACTATTGTGCCTGCAAGGAAACTGCTGGCCATTCAATGATGGGTCATAAACAATCCAAGCTCCCTCCACAGAAGGCCACACAGACCTCACAACACTGAGGGCTTGTACACACTACCACTTACATTGGTATGTCATTCAAGGGTGTGAATAAGCCACCCCCTCCTCGAGTGACATAAGTTACACCAACCCAAACACCAGTGTGGACAGCGCTATATTGGGAGGAGAGCTCCTCCCGCCAACGTAGCTACTGATTCTCATGGAGGTGGTTTATTTATGCTGATGGGAGAGCTCTCTGTCGGCATAGAGCGTCTTCACCAGACATGCTCCAGCAGTGCAGCTGCCTCAGTGCAGCTGTGCTGTTGTAGCACTTCTAGTGTAGACTAGGCCTCACTCTTCAGTTTGTGTGGGTTTCTGTTAGTGATGATTAAAGAGCAACATTGGGAGGTGCAGGGGAAATTAATTTCTATAAAACTTTGGGGAACCGTCCAAACTCTCCAAAACTATTTTGATTTACTTAATTGGGCTGGAAATCTCACATGAACAGGTTAAGGCCAATAGTGCATGAACTGGAAATACCATGAGAACAGCTTTCCCCACTGATGCTTTCACTTGTGGTCATATGACTGACACATCTGTCTGTCGAGAACCTAGCATGCTGCTAGTGTCATGCAAAGCATACTGAAAATAATGATAGAGGAGCCCAAAAAGGGGGGAAGGAGGATTGATACCACTTTTTGAACCATAAGAAATGTTTGGTTCAATGGACGAGCAAATGTTCAGTTCTAATTTTATCTAGACTAGTTTTCTGATGCGTAGTTTTTGAGGTGCTGGGTGGAATTTTTAATGACACTGACCACTGATCTGATAAAAATCATGTACTGCAGCAGCAGACTAATTACATATGCCTGTATAATTACAAAGCAAACATTAAATCATATGTGATTTACTGCCTCTACCAGACTGAAGTTTACAAAGTTATATTAATTTTGAAGGTACACATGTAATTGCTAAATAAATGATAGGAGCATTAAATTGTTATGTAGTTACATGGTACTTAAATACTGAGGACTTACTACGTAAGCAAAGATTATATGATTCCCCATAGATATGCCTTGGAACTCAAAGTGTTACCAAACACTGAATATCATGAAAACTCTCATCATTTTTTTTTTGAAGGTATCAAAGCCCAACCTCCTTCCTGTGAGTCTCTGATCATGAAATAGATGGGGGGAAATGGAATATTTCACATTATACACTGGCACACACAGTGCACTTAGAATATAATTGTGGCACAGTTTTCTGAACTTTACCTCTTGGCTTTCAGTCTTTAAGAAGTTTCACTCATCTTGTGGCTTAGCCACTGAGTGGCAGAATTTTTCCCTGAATTCTTGGTAATACCCTATTGCAGTCTTTTGTAAGTGAGCTCAGGGGAAGTTTTTCACTAAGGTTCAGATCTCTTTGCCCTTAATTCAGTTTTGCTTCAGAGCTCGTTTCAGAAGCAGACAGTCATTAGAGAAGTTGCAAATAAATGTGCATGGGAGAACTGAAAAGGCAGTTGCTGAATTTTTTCCCAAAGTTTTACTGTTAGACTGTTTTTTTAAACTAAAGAATGTTTGTCTTGTGTTTTGAAAAAAACAAACGGTAAAATTGATGGAGTCTTATGGGGTGATGCCTCTAGATTAGATGCAAAACTTTCTCTGTGAGGGGCTAACAATGCTGCAGGGGGCCATCTTGCTTCACTGAACTGGAACATCCAGTCTTTGAGAGTACTCACACATTAGGGCTAAGATTACTCTCTCTATAGCAACGCTCTTCCCTCCAAGCCTTTCTTTTAAAGAAGCTTTACGACTTAGCAGTGCCACAGCCCACCTTCCCTCCTATTTTCCTTCTGAACTTCCTCCATCTAAGTAATCACAGTTAAGTCTTATGCAGGGCTCTACTCCTGTACTTTAGTTTGTATATGGAATTGTGGTGACTGAACAGAGCAAATGCTTCACTCCAGATTTCTTTATTGTGATGTGGCATTGGCTTGTCAAATCACAGACATGGAATTGTCTGGGTCCCATATGACTTGTGCATGTGTGTGTGTGTGTGTTGGGGGGAGGGACACGTGTGTACGTGCACGAACACTCTTAAGGGAGAAGTCATTCCAAGGCATATTGAAACCAGAGCTTTCTAAATTGTCTCTTTGAAGGCCTTTTTCCTTTATTAAACATTTAGGAATCAACAACAAATGAGCGATTTCATTTGAAAAATTGATTTCAGGATCAAAGAATTTATTTACAGTGTCTCAAAAGGAAGTAACGCACAACGTAACCCAAATAAAATTCTGAAAAGTTTTATAAACATGCTCGAGATGATGGTGGTGGACCAGAGAATGATAAGCTTTTCAGAAGATCAGTTGAGTGATAATTAATAGGGCTGTCAATTAATTGCAGTTTACTCACACGATTAACTCAAAAAAATGAATTGCAATTAAAAAAATGAATCACGATTAATCACAGTTTTAATTGCACTGTTAAACAATAGAATATCAACTGAAATGTATTAAATATTTTGGATATTTTTCTACATTTTCATATATATTGTATTGTGAGTTGTAATTGAAATAGAAGTGTATATTTTTTATTACAAATATTTGCCCTGTAAAAATAACAAAAAAATAGTATTATTCACTTCACACCATACAAGTACTGTAGTGCAATCTCTTTCACAGTTGCCAACTTTCACACGGTAAATAACCCCCCCCAGTCCCTCCCAACTTTCACAATAAACGAAAAAACAAACTAATCCCATTTCAAAACAAGGCCAAAACAAGCCAATGCCTAAGAACCCCAACACTCTGTGCCACTAGATCCCCCCGGCATGCAGTCTGGGACTGCGGTGGGCCCTCTGTGCACCTCTCTCTCCCCACCATGCCCCTGCTTGAACCTTGCCCCTGCTTGCTGGAAGCTGATCAATAAAAAGAAGCAACAAACTACAAGCAAGAAGCGACAAGCCAAACAAGCAACAAGCCAAAAACTAGCCAACAAGCAACTCATGAGCCAATTAAGCCAAAAATAAGCCCAATTTCTGCGTTTTTTCCGTGGGTTTAGCATGTCTGATTCTTTATTGTGAAAGTGCAATGTACAAATGTAGATTTTTTTTGTTACATAACTGCACTCAAAAACAAAACAATGTAAAACTTCAGAGCCTACAAGTCCACTCAGTCCTACTTCTTATTCAGCCAATCGCAAAGACAAACAAGTTTGTTTACATTTACAGGAGATAATGCTGCTCACTTCTTATTTACAATGTCACCAGAAAGTGAGAACAGGTATTCGCATGGCACTTTTGTAGTCAGCATTGCCAGGTATTTATGTGCCAGATATGCTAAACATTCATATGCCCCTTCATGCTTTGGCCACCATTCCAGAGGACATGCTTCCATGCTGATGACACTCGTTAAAAAAATAATGCATTAATTAAATTTGTGACTGAACTCCTTGGGGGAGAATTGTATGTCCCTTGCTCTGTTTTACCTGCATTCTGCCATATATTTCATGTTATAGCAGTCTCAGATGATGACCCAGCTCATGTTGTTCATTTTAAGAACACTTTCACTGCAGATTTGACAAAACACCAAGAAGGTACCAATGTGAGATTTCTAAAGATAGCTATGCTCCTTTCTATTTTCCTCAGTAAGATTTGCCTTCCATTTTAAAGGATGTCTTTTTGCCTCTAACCGTCTCTTTTACTCTGTTGTTTAGCCATGGTGGAATTGTTTTAGTCCGCTTAAATGTTTTTGTGTTTTTAATTTGGAGTATATAATTAATTTGAGCCTGTATTGTGGTGTTTTTTAAAGTTTCCATTGATCTTGCAGGCATTTCACTCTTGTGGCTGTTCTTTTTAATTTCTGTTTAACTAAATACTATTATGGTGGGTTTCTTTGGTATTTCTCCCAGTCCTGACAAGGATGCTAAATTTTATTATATTATGATCACTATTACTGAGCGGTTCAGCTATATTCACATCTTGGACCAGATCCTGTGCTCCATTTAGGATTAAATCAAGAATTGCCTTTCCTCTTGTGAGTTACAAGAGTAGTTGCTCCAAGAATCAATCATGAATGGTGTCTAGAAACTATCTCTGCATCCCTTCCTGAGGTGACGTGAACCCAGTCAATAGGAGAATATTTTAAATCCTCCATTATTCCTGAGTTTTCTATTTTTGTAGCCTCTCTAATCTCCCTGAATCACTGTCACCATCCTGGTCAGGAGGTCTATAGTATATTCCTACCACTACATTTTTATAATTCAAACATGGAATTTCTATTTCTGATCCATTTAAGATTTTTACTCTTTCTGACTCTATGCTTTCTTTCACATATAGTGCCACTCCCTCACCATCTTGACCTACTCTGTAATTCCTATATATTTGGTATACTGGTATTACTGTGTCCCACTGATTGTCATCATTCAATCACGTTTCTGTGATGTCTATTATATCAATATCCTCAGTTAATACCAGGCATTCAAGCTCACTTATCTTAGTCAGACTTCTAGCATTTGTATACAAGCACTTATAAAATGTGTCACTTTTTAGTTGTCTGCCTTCATGTGATGTAATTGAAAGGTCCTGTTTGTCATTTCACTGTTTCTCTTCAATTCCCACCTGTACTTTATCCTCTGCGAAGCCTGCAGGTTACTTGCTTCAATAGTCACCTGTTCCTGAAGGATTAAACTATAACCTAGAATACGTACCAGGGTAGAGCTCTGGGGAGGGTATGCATGAACAAGTGGGGTGCAGTGAGGGACAGCCCTGGTTCTGGGGCTCAGGACAGCTGGTCCCATCCCCATGAAGTGGCTCCAGACAGAAAATCTGTCCCTGGAAAGTGTGCCTGAGAGGCTGGAGCCTGCTCAGACCCAAGGGAGTTTAGAAGAACATGGATCCAACGTATGGGTCATGAGGATCCACAAGGGGAAGCTCAGCCAGGACCTGGACAGGTGACAAGTTTGAAGTCTTATTGCAAAGTTTGACAATAATGGGCTCAGGAGACCTCATACTCTGCAGTTAGAAACCGGTTTCTGGATCCCAGTGATGCTTCAACCTATAAGGACTCCTTAGAGACAGAATAGACTCACACACAGGCAGGGTAAATCACACAATTATACACATTCTCACTCTCTCTCCCATACAAATTGCAAAAACAAATTTCTACCAAAGCTCATGAGGGAATAGGAAAAAAAGAGGGGTGTATAGGGTGTTAAAAAGAGTGAGATCTTTTATCTATAGTTGTCAGAATATAGCTGCCCAGATAGAGACTGATCTTTTTTCCACATACATTTTGACACATAGCTGGCAAGCACAGTCCTATTCAAGAAATCATGTCAGAAGAATGGGCAAGACTTATGGAAGCTAGTGGTTGAGTTATCTGAAATATAACCTGAATGCCTGACTCAGGTACTGAAAGCAATGATCTAAATTATGAGATGCACCTAAGCAAAGAGTTTCCGGACCTCAATCATTGCAAGCAGGAAGGGTCATTATCTCTGTGATGAAGTCTGCTTTTGTCCCTGGAGAAATGAAAAAATGAACTGGCCAATTTCACATCATTTGAGCTGGGTTTACGTTCTTGACCCTTGATCGGGTGTTGACAGAAGTGGGGAGGGGAAGGAGGAGGCTTTCTTATGCTCTGCCTAAGCTGTTTTGAAACTAAGGTTGACATTTTCCTTGCCATACCATTGTGATAGCAATAGTGACCTTAGAGGCAAAGTATTTCACTTGCCACCCTTACGAACACAGCTGTCCATGTAGCTCTGCATAAAAAGCAACAGGGGAGATGAAACAGAGCTTTGCTTGCCCTAGTTAACTGGAGGATGCGATGGAGTCATTACAATATCAGGGGTTTGCCTGTATCTGGGTATCCCTCGCCCAGAACCAACTTACACAAGAAAGAACACTTTGAGAGAAAGCTCCAATAGCATCCTTCATTCGGATCGACTTAGTTTTGGCAGTAGATAGTGAACTGCCATCAAAGGATCTTAGAACAGTGGAGTTGGTGACTTTACATATGTTCTGCCATTAGTAAGGTACAGTGGGGCTTAATTGGGAGCAATTACTATAGAGCAGTGGTCTCCAACCTTTTTATGCCCAAGATCACTTTTTGAATCTAAGGGCAACTCAGGATCTACTCCACCCCTTCCCTGATGCCCAGTCTCTTCCCCAAAGCCCTGCCCTGCTCACTCCATTCTCCCCTCTCTCAGTTGCTCGCTTTCCCTCACCCTCACTCACTTTCATCAGGCTGGGACAGGGGCTTGCACTTACCTCCAGTGGCTCCTGGTCAGTGGTGGGCACAGCAAGGTTAAGGCATACTCCCTGCCTAGCCTGGCCCAACACTGCTCCCGGAAGGGGCCAACGCGCCCCTGTAGCCTCTGGGGTGGGGAGGGGAGGCACGTAGCTCCGTGCTCTGCCCCTCTCTGCAAGCACCACCCCCTCAGCTCTCCCAGCCAATGGGAACTGCAGGGGTGGTGCTTTCAGGCAGGAGCAGCACGCGACCCTGGGGCTGCAGTGGCCACTTCCGGGAGCGGTGTAGGGCTTAGCCACACTGCACTGCTGCCAGAGATCGTGATCAACTGGGAGATCCTCTAGAATTGACCAGTCGATCGCAATCAACAGGTTGGTGACCACTGCTATAGAGCATTAAACTAAAAAGTATCTTCTTTATTAACATTCAGTCAAATTGCTTTACATTTAAGTGTATGCATGTGTACAGTTCGGGATAATTTTACTTATCATAAACCAACTTGAAAGATCAGGGAACCGGTGCTTCTTTTGGTAATACAATATAGAGGCTTTAACTTCAGGATCATGGATTTCAATTCAAACAGATTGGCAATGACAAAATGTTGTTGCTACCATCTGCAGAATGACTTTGGTGGTCTTGATCCATTTCCCAAAGGAAAGAAAACAACATCACAACAGCAGTCACCACTAATTGGTATCTTTCTGGACAGTCTAAGCGGAGAGCCTCAGAACTGAATGGAAATATAAACAAAATAACCCACTTAATCCTAGAGATAGTCCATTGAGATAGGGGTCAAGGTACATCAGCAATGTATCATGAGGAAGGTTGCCATGCCACTGTCTATTCTGTACCAGTTTTGTGGCTGACCAGAGGACTCAGGGGCTGTCAATGTGACACCTTTCAGGAACACTAAATTCTAAGAAAATACTTTTAAAATATTTTAAAACTGAAGAAGCCCTAGTTCACTAGGCAGGGTGCTGGTGTCGAAGCAATTTTGGTCAGTGTGACAGTGTTGGGACTCACCACCGCAGCGCCTCCCGCTGGTTGTCTCCAGGAATTAGCTCAGTCCATAGGGAGCGCCCTCTCCTAGTGGTGTCCCGCCCGTTGTCTCGCCCTTGGTTGGCGACTGAGCCTGCGATGCTCACCAGCTCACAGCGTCCTCTTCCAGACCACTGCCCTCCGGCAGTGCCCCTTAGTCCATCCACACCACCTTCCCGGGGGGGGGGGTGATCAGCAGTCTTCCCACCCCCCAGCCACCATGTCCAACCACACCCCCAAAGTCTAATCCCTCTTGTTAGGGATCTGGCGTAGTTTATGACAGCCGCTCCCTACGGCCAATGGCTGGGTGTACTGCAAGGGGGGGGACCCAGGCCCGCCCTCTACTCTGGGTCCCAGCCCAGGGACCCTCTGGCAGCAGCCTCGCTGTTGTCCTTCTCTCCCCTCATCTGTCCACTTCCCTGGGCCGCTTCCCCTACAGCCCCTTGCACCCGCTGGGCCCTTCCCTTCAGGGCCTGCAGCCTGGCAGGCTATGGGCTAGAGCTCCCTTCTGCTCCCCGAGCCTGGCCAGCACTGCACTGTCTGTGGTGCTAGTCTCCTAGCTCTGGAGACAGACCTTCCCCTCTCAAAGGCCTGGGACAGACTGCCTGCTCCCTCCCTGAGCAGCCTTTTTATAGGGCTGAGCCTGGCCCTGATTGGCTGCCTCCAATCCAGACCCTGATTGGCTCCCAATAAGCCCTTCTCTTATTGGCTGCCCGTCTGCGCAGGCCCACTGGCCTGCTGCAGCCTAAATTCTCAGAGAGTGGGGCAATTGCCCCACTACAGTCAAGCAATGAACTTTGGAAGACTTTTCCCCCACAGGTTTCCTTTCTGTCTCTAATACAAAGGAAAGTGAATGAAAAATAAGAAGTCCTTACTGTACAGTACAGCATTATGTAACTGAACCAGTTGTTGCCTTGATACTGTTTATTTCTGCAGCCAAATCTATTCTGACAGAAGGAAAAGCCTAAGTGTGCCTTCATAACTGTTGCTTTTGATAGGTAGACTATTTGTTGTGCACGTAAGTGATTCTGCATTGCCAGCAATGTATAGTGATTGTTAGTCTATTTCACTCATTTTGTTTTTACTAGCAGAGGTTAGTCTGGATGAATCTGATCTTGAGGCATTTACATTAGGTGCATAGTTGTTTCCCATCCCAACACCTCCAGAAGTCAAAGTAGAAGTATAGCAAGTTATTCTTCAAGGATTCAAATTTCAGCAAGGATGTCCTCCCCCATCCCCACAGCCATTATGCACCAGTATTTTAATGAGAAGCCAGGCAGAGATCAAGCCAATTTTTTGTATTTAAATTCAATACGGCACCAAAGCAAGAGTTAGAGCCTAAACAACTCCTTTGCCAAGTACACAGAAATAATTCCTGGCACACAGCAGCATACCCAAAACTTCCATTGTGCTCACAAAGCTAGCATACCAGCACTAGGTGCAACCTTAAAGAGCATTCTGGGTATTGGAATGCAAATCAGCACAACAAACATCAGAATTTGCATATCCAGTATTCCCTCAACAAGGAGTTTTATAACAAGGGCTATCCAGACCAAGTCAGCAGGCATGGACTTTGCTGGAGTTCATCGGCATGGAACAGACTTGGTATAAGTAAAGCAGTTAAGCTCAAAAATAACTTACTTGATTTCATGTTTGACCAAGCATTAATTTAAACCAATATGTTAAGACAATGAGGAGGTTCTAGTTAAAATAAATGAAGGCAGTTGAACATTTTCTAAGAAATTTTGCTGACCTTTTGATGAGAATGCCTAAAAACATAATGAAAATTTCAATAAAAATGCATTTCATTTTTGACCAGCGCTAAAAATGACCAAAGCCAAAAGCTGAGCTAAAGCTGCCATTCCATCCCTAGTTCAACAAGTTGTACCCACGTACTGTAGGATGTTCCAAATGGTAGGTAATTTTGCTCAGTATCTAGTGAATCTAGGTTGATTATGGTTTAGGCTCAAACTCTGGTTACATTTAGCAGTTTGGGGTTGAGTTTCACTTTTAGTTTTGGGTTTGTTTGAACCTGGAACTCAGTGATGCCATAAAACCTCTCACCCACATACAGCAAAACAAATGATCTGGCATGAATTTACAATGAAGCAAACCCACTGAGATTCATATACCTCTCTTCTTAGAGTGAGAGTCTGCCCAGAAAAATGACGATGTACAAAAAATTAGGAATTTCTTACTCGACAGACCTATTGCGACAGGCCAGATTGTGAACCCTTTATGCATACTGGTGAGCATGGGTAGTCTCACTGACTTTAAGGAGACTACTTCAATGAGTTCCTGGTAACCAACTGGAAAATGGGAGGTCACAATCGGCCCTGCGTCATATCTGCTTACTTTAGGGTCAAAAATAATGTTACTATTTATTTATTTCAATTAGCTCTGCGGTGAACTCCCCGTGTTGGAAGAGAGAGAGAGAGAGAGATGGGTACTAGTGTTGCTCATGCAGAGAATTATTTCACTAAATTCTGGCTGAGGAATCTTGATTACTGGTGCTCATATGTAAGCCAGATAGTGCACAGCCAGGGTCTTGGTTTGAGGTTGGGTTCGCAGGACTGACAGTTAGGGCTGAAAAAGCCCTACATGTATTTGTACTCTGAGAAAATCATTTCTGGAATTACAGAGACAATAAATAGCGAAACCACACTTCCCTATTTTGCAGTCACTTTTTACAGCATACCCACACTTTAAGGATGAAATTCAGACTGAGAGTTACCTCTGCTTACACCAGGTATGAATGTGTGCCAAGGTATGGGATGCTAGGATGAGCATATTGGATTTTGTGCACACCTAAGTATAGCAATATAAATGTTGACTATTTCCTAAAGAGATCAGGAGAAGACACATAAAATTAATAATAATCTAAAGGATTTACATCGTACAATGATGTAAGGAGAAGACTGGAAAGTTGAAAACTGTTTGATAGCTCCTGCGCCTGCTTGTTCCCAGCCCTGCTTCTGCCTTGGACCCAGCCCTGCTCCTTGCCTCACTCCAGGTAGCCCAGTTCTGACCCTGGGCTCCAATTCCTGACTTTGGCTCTGACCCTTGGCTCCAGCATCTGGCCTCTGACTCCAGTTTCTGACCCTCAGCTCTGACTCCTGACTCTGGCTCTGGCATGTGACTCCTGCTCCAGCCACTAGGCATGACTGTTCACATCCTGGGCCCTGATAATAAATCTGAGAAGGACTTTAGAGAGTTGGTTATGGAGAAGATGAGGTCAGTACCACATGTGGAAGGAGTGCATACATTTTGGGATTTTATGGCAACAAATATAGTGGAGAGTGCTAAACAAGTTATGGGTGAATCAAAAGGGAAAACCTTTATTCAAAAACCATTGGTAGTGGAGTGAAGAAGTACAAGTGATAAGAGATAAAAGAAAAAAGGAGTAGTAGCAAAGGAGACCTAGATGCGAGGAAATTGGCCAGAAATGTAGTTGCAAAAACAAAGGTCTTTGAGGAACTTTACTCAAGACTTGGAAGAAAAGAAAGAGGGAAGAAAGCATGGGAAAGAAGTACCAAAGATACAAAGGAAGTGAAGTTCTTCAAATATGATAGACACATAGAGAATCAATGGAAAAGGTATTGTTAACAGTTTTTAAGAGAAGATAATCCAAGAGAGCTGACATCCCTGTTCAGTTCAATCATGAGATGGGAAAAGATACCAAAAACTTGGAAGAGAAATATCTTGGTGCTGTTTTATGAGGGGGAAAAGAGATGTATAAAGCTGATGAGTCATACAATGAAACTATGGCAGAGAGTCATTGATAAGAGACTAAACATGAAGTAGATATTAGCACAAATCAATATGGATTCATGCCAGGAAGACCTACAATAGATGTTGTTTGTGCAGTGAGGCAGCTAGTGGAATAAAAATTAGAGAGAAAGGGGAAAATATTCATGAGATGTTCATTGATCAGGAAAAAACCTTTTACTGAGTTCCAAGGGAAGTCATCTGGTGGTGTCTGAGAGAGAAAATGGTACCAGAACCATGGGTGAACCACGGGCTTGGGGAGGCTAGCCCCTGGCCCGACCCGCCACGTCTGCCCGGGGCCCTGCCCCTCCCACCCCTTTCCCCCGCCAGAGCCCAGAGGCCCCTCCCCCGCCAGTACCTGCCTCCCCCCCAACCCCAGAGTGCCCAGCAGGCAGGCAGGTAGACAGCGCAGCCCAAGCCCTAGAGCGACAGGTGGGCAGTGCGAGCACCTGCTCCAGCTGCTCAGAGTCCCTGGCTGCAGGCCGGCCTCCAGTGGCTCCAGCCCAGGGCAAGGGCGCTGGAGTCCTCCCAAAAGTGTGGGGGGGGGCCTACTGAGGTGGAGGCAAAAGCAGTCCCCTGCCCGTGTCCCAGGCCCCATGCACAGGGCAGGTGGAAGGACCTAGGCTGCCCACACGTCTCTCCCCAACCTGGCTTCGCCCAGGGAGGGCCTTCGGAGCCACAGCCTGGCCATGATAAGAGCCAGATGGGCAGCTGTGGGGTGCTGTGGAGGACTCTCTACCTGCCCGCGGTGCAGGGGCCTGAACAGTCCCCAGCTCATGTCCCTGCCCCTTGGGCTCCCAGCCCGCCTGGGGCAGGTGGAGGGTCTGTGACTCTGCGGCTCCTCAAGGCAGCCCGCGCGGCTCTTACAGTGGCCAGGCTGCAGCTCCGAGGCCCTCCCCCTCCCAGCCGCAGCTGTGGGGAGCTGGTGTGGAGTCGCAGAACCTCCTCCTGCCCCAGGTGGCTCTCAGCCCCTTCCCCCCCCCCCCCCCGCCACATCCTGAGCAGGTGGAGGGCCCGCCGTGGCTCCCCACAGCTGCCCGGGCTCCCCAGCTGGGCTCCATGCTGGCCTGGCCAGGGGGTAGGGCCTTGGGGGGGAAGAGAAGGGGAAGGGGGCAGGTATGCCCCAGCAAAAAGTGGATGGGCCAGGCCCGTCCACTTTCAAAAAGTGGGAGGGCTATGTCCTCCTGACCCCCTGGTTCCAGCGCCACTGGCCTGGGGCCCTGGCCACATGGGAAGTAAGAGCCGCAGCAGAGCACAGAAGGAAGCAGGAGAGGGCCTGGGGTGGAGTGTGGGTGGGTCCAGGCATGCAGTTTGGGTAAGCTTAGCCTTCCCCTGCCTTTGATACCCGCCACCCATGACCAGAACTTTATGTTTGGCTTTTTCAAGACATGCATGTAGGTGCAATGTCAATAGTCAGAACTTCTAGGTGTTGAAACAGACAACTATCAGTAAAGGTAGGAGTGCATCAGTAATCAGCACTGAGTCCTTTCCTTTTTATCCACATTCTGGACCCTCACACAAGGAACATACAAAAGGAGGCACCTTGGTGCACGTTGTTTACTGATGATTTTCTCCTCACTGCATTAAATGATAGTTTAGACAAGGATCTTGATAAATGAAGAGATGTGTTAAAGACATGGGCTCAAAATAAGCTGAGGAAAAACATAGAATGGTATGTAATTTCAGTAATGTGAATACTGAAGAATTATCCTTGAAACTAGATGAGCAGACAACACCGAAAACACAAAGTTTCAAGTATCTAGATTCCAGAATCCAGGGAAATGGAAGACAAAATAATAAATGCCTGGTTCAAATGGAGAAAGATAAGTGTTGTAGTATGTGACAGGAAGATACCAGTAAGATTAAAAAAGAAAGTCTAGGAAAAGGTTATCTCTCTGGTTTTAATGCATTGCATTGAGTGTTGGGCAACAAAAAAGAAACATGAGAAAATGATCCATTCCACAGAAATCTAAAGGTTGAGATGGATGAGTGGTGTAAGCAAGAAAGACCACACGAGGAATGTGTATGTTGAGACAGGCTCAGAGTAACACTTATAAATGAAAAAAATGAGGGCATGCAGGCCTGGTGGTTTGGTCATGTAAAGCTCAGTCTTGACAGCTTTGTGTGTAAAATAGTCCCACAGATCAAGACTGAAGCAAAAAGACAGAAGAAGTGGTGGGATGTAATAAAGGAAGACATGTTGGCATGTGGTGTGACAGAGGAAATGACATTGAACAAAGCACTTGGGAGGGAGAGGACTCATAGAGCAAACTGCATTTTATGGAATTAATGCAAGGTAGAAGAAGAAGGATGAAAGGAGTAGCAGAGATGTCTCGATGACTCATGAAAACCTTCCAATACTAAAGCTATTCCCACTAACCAATATGGACTAATTATTTGATCCAATGGTGTACAATTGCAATTTCTCCTGTGTGTGCCCTACATTGCTGCTACTGCCTTACTACTTTGATTATAAACTGAAGTTGTTTATAATGGTATAGGGTTTCTTGAAACTGGACTCTGTCAGATGATTTTGCCACACCTCTGTAACTACAGTCTGCTTTGCGTATTACATTGTGATTTGAAAACAATAAAAATGTTCCGTTTTTAAAAGTTCCAGTACCATGGAATCACTGTTTCACATCCCACCAGAAGGTGCAAAGTGGGCAAGAGTAGTTATTGCAATATCTTTTAATGGACCAGTGACTAGATTACAAATGATTTCAAGAAAGGCCCTTCTTCAGGCCTACCGCTTGTTTGTTAAGAACAATGTGCTTTCCTGTTTGTGTGTTTAGAACCCTAAATCTCTCACCTCTATTAATACCCAATGTTTTCTTAGTCCCTTCACAGTGTCCATTAATATGTTCCATTGTTTGCAAACAGGCTGCATTAGAAAGGAACCAGTGACAGGCCTCTGCATGTGTGAAGAATATACTGTTGTTAAAAGTGTGTGTCACTATTTAGAAGGGTGTAACTGAAGGAGGACCTGCAAATTAAGGGCTCAACCCTGCAAATGTGTACTTTACAATTTAGATTGGTACCTTGCAACCAGCAAATCAAAAGTTCAGTCCCTGATTACAACTTGTTCCATGGCAAAAGTATGCTGCACCGGCCCTATTCCCAGTGCAGCTTTCCTCCCTCTCTGGCCAGCACATTGGTGAATAGAATAAAGGCTGCACTTATTCCCTGCCCACCTGTGTGGGAAGAGGAATATCAGCCCCAAAGCAGTTCGTCTATCCTGCTTCTTCTCCTGCCTGCATTATGATCAGCAATATAGAGAACCTGCAAAGGAGAGTGAGGAGGCATCTCCTGCACAGGAGTCTGGGCCACCAGCTCACAGTTAGAGCCTTGTGGGACTACTCGCAGAAGTAAGAATTTGCAGGATCAGCCTCTAAGAAATAGAAATTTCAAGCGCCCCTTCACAGATTTTATACAGGAGTCGGGCAGGGTTATTGCATTGCCTTTCAGCCCAATTTCATGTATATGTAAGATGCTGAAAGGGCTTTCCAGCTCCCATACAGTTGATCATCAGGGGATGGTAGAGATGAAGCATTATCCATTTAAGGGAAATAGTTTTCATCTCTTCTACAATGAAAATACGTGACGGATCAATAATGATTTGGTTTATAGTAAATGAGCATACCAATTGTTAATAAATACAGTGATTAAAACAGACATTCTCAAAACACCATCCCACTCTAAAGAGCTGGTTTTGAATTAGTATCTGCCACCTGTATACTGAAAAGTCCTAGAGAGGAGGTAGTGGTGATTAGAGCTGGCCAGAACTCAGAATTTCCATTCCATGGGAAACACCAACATTTTGAAATTAACTTTCATTCCAAATTGGAACAGAAAGTTGAAATCTCAAAAGTTCTTGCAAAAAAATATACTTTTTTGAAATAACAAAACAACCTTACCAAACCATTTCATTTTGATAAGGTCAAAGCACTAATCATTGTGACTACTTGAGTCTATTAATAATAAATAGACCAACTAATAAAGTCAAAATGAAATGCTTTAATCTTACCAAAATGAAACATTTTGATAAGGTTGTTTTGATGTTTCAGAAACTTTTGTTTTAAATGTTTAGCTTTTGTCATATCTGAATTTGCAAATGGAAAACTGTTCATTTGGAAAATTTTGACCACCTCTAGTGGCAACTGGCTTAGGCTGTCTACCAAGACTTCAGGTATGTAAAAGAGATATCATAGCTCTGTAATGAAGGGCAAAGCTCCCAAGTTAGTTTAACACCAGGTGATATAATTCTATTGGTTTCAGTAGTTTTACTTCAGATTAAATTGGTGTTATTTAGGAGTCACCCCACTGAAGAAATTGGAGTTACTCTGGATTTATAGCATAAGAACAGCCATACTGGGTCAGACCAATGCTCCAGCTAGCCCAGTATCTTGTCGCTGACATTGGCCAGTGCCAGATGCTTCAGAGGAATGAACAGAAAAGGGCAATTTTGAGTGATCTGTCCCATGATGTCTAGTTCCACCTTCTATCAGTTGGAGGTCAAGGGATATGTGGTTGCATCCCTGACCATCTTGACTAATAGCTATTGGTGGACATATCCTCAATGAACTTATCTAATTGTTTTTTTGGAACCCAGTTATACTGTTGGCAATGAGTCCCACAGGTTGACTGTGCATTGCATAAAGAAGTCCTTCCTTATATTTCCTTTAAACCTGCTGCTTGTTAATTTCATTGGCTGGCCCCTAGTTCATGTGTTATGTGAAGGGGTAAATAACACTTCCCTATTCACTTTCACTTTCTCCACACCATGATGTTATAGACCTGTATCATATCCCCCCTTAGTCATCTCTTGTCTAAAATGAACAGCGCCAGTCTTTTAATCTCTCCTCATATGGAAGTTCTTCCATACCCCAATCATTTTGTTTGCCTTTCTTCCAAATCTAATATATCTTTTTTGGGGGCGGGGGGGGGGGGGTGAATGGGGGGGCCCAAAACTGCATGCAGTATTCAAGGTGTGGGCATACCATGAATTTATATAGTGGCATTATGATATTTTCTGTCTTATTATCTATCCCTTTTCTAATGGTTCACGTTACCTTTTTTGACTGCACATTAAGGAGATGTTTTCAGAGATCTATCCACGATAACTCCAAGATCTCTTTCTTGAGTGGTAACAGCTAACATAGTACCCATCATTTTGTCTGTATAGTTGGGATTCTTTTTTCCAATATGCATTGAATTTCATCTGCCATTTTGTTACCCAGTCACCCAGTTTAGTGAGATTCCTTTGTCACACTTGCAGTCAGGTTTGGACTTAACTATCTTGAGTCATTTTGTATCATCTGCCAATTTTGCCACCTCACTGTTCACCCCCTTTTCCAGAGCATTTATGAATACATTGAACAGCACACGTCCCAGTACAGATTGTTAGCAGACCCCACTATTTAGCTCTCTCCACTGTGAAAACTGACTATTTATTCCCATCCTTTGTTTTCTGTCTTTTAACCAGTCACTGGTCCATGAGAGAACTTTCCCCCTTATGCCATGACTGCTTACATTGCTTAACAACCTTTGGTGGGGAACCTTGTCAAAGGCTTTCTGAAAGTCCAAATACACTGTGAGCACCTTTGTCCACATGCTTGCTGATTCCCCTCAAAGAATTCTAATAGATTGGTGAGGCATGATTTCCCTTTACAAGAGCCATGTTGACGCTTGCCTAACATATCATGTTTATATATATGTCTGAAAATTTTGTTCCTTGCTATAGTTTCAACTAATTTGCCTGTTACTAAAATTAGGTTTACCAGCCTTTAAATAATGTCCATTTTAATCACTGTATAACACACACTTTTTGATAATGTCCATTTTAATCACTGTATATATCAGAGGATCACCTCTGGAGCCTTTTAAAAGAAATCGCTGTTACATTAGTTACACTCCAGTCATCTGGTACAGAGGCTGATTTAAGCAATAAGTTATATACCACAGTTAGTAGTTCTGCAATTGCATATTTGAGTTCCTTCAGAAATTTGGGGTGAATAGCATCTGGTCATGGTGACTTATTACTGTTTAATTTATCAATTTGTTCCCAAACATCTTCTATTGACACCTAAATCTGGGACAGTCCCTCAGATTTGTCACCTAAAAAGAATGGCTCAGGTGTGAGGTTTTCCCCCACATCCTCTGAAGTGAAGATTGATTCAAAGAAATCATGTGGCTTCTCTGCAATGACCTTGTCCTCCTATGAGATCAGAATCTGTCCCTTTCCATAAGGTGTTGGAATAAGTAACATAACTCTAGTAGTCTTTCTATAGATAGAGTAAGTTACAGGATGTTCTTCTGTAACATTATTCCTATTTGCTGATAATAAATTACCACAAGCCTGGCTCACAAATGGAGCTTTTCTTCAAGAAAACCTAAAGATGCCACTCTCTGACTGTAGGTTAAAAGTACAGGCTACATAATCAGAGGGAAAGAGACAGCAAGCAAAGGAGTTATCATTCAGTTGAATGCAGCTCATGAGTGATCAAATCAGTTCAACACTCCAGTGAAAAGTGGCATTTAAAAGGGATACAGCCTTCTGAACAATTTCATTTCATTTTTTTAAAAACCAGTGTGGTACAAGCAGTTGTTATTTGTCAGCTAGTAATGGGAACAAATATTGGTTTCAATAAATCACATTAACACTAAGATTCTGGTATGCTTGGGGTATGTTTAAATGACAATGTAAAGGTGTGATCGTAGCATGGGTTAGCATACCTATGTTAGCTTTAATGTAGCTAGCACCGGTAACAATAACAGCGTGGCTGTCATGGCACAAACTTCAGAATGGGCTACCAAACAGAGTACAAGCCCTCGAGGGACCCTGGGTGATACTCAGATTGCTACCCCATGCTGAAGCCTGTGCCACATGTAGAGTGCTAGTATTACCCATGCTAGCTAATTTATAACTAACACAGGTATGCCTACCTGGGCTATGCTCACACCTTCACTTTGCAGCATAGACATACCCGTAGTCATATTAGAGTAGTATACTCCATGGCTCCTCCCACTTATGTCAGTGGGACGTCACTAGTAGAATAAGGTGCTACTCAGTGTGAGGTAGGGTGTCAGAATCTGACCCGGGTTTAGTAAATGTTAAAAAAAAAACCACTGTACTACAGAATAGGCTTTTTTTTTTAAAAAAAAAATCTGTTTTCCAATTTTAAACATGCCAAAATAGCCTCCTTTTTAACTACTTTTTTGTACAAAATGGGCCAAAGTTAAGCATTACTTTCAACAATTATATTCTTGTAAAATGGTGGCAGCTATCATGGGCCTGAGTCTCCTCTCAACAACCAGTGTAAATCAGGAATGGCCAAACTCAAATCCAAGGAGTTACACCAGTAAGGACTTGTCTGCACTACAAAGTTAAGTTGACTCAAGTTACGCTGATGTACAGCTGCCACTGCAATTAAACTGCTGTTGCATGTCCACACTCTGCTCCTTGTGTCAGCGGAACACATCCACAGCTCTTGCATTGACACAGAGAGCAGTGTATTGTGGGCAGCTATCCCACCGTGCAACTCGCCGCCATGTACCGCCGGGTATTTTGGGAAGGGTTTGCAATGCCTCGGGGGGGCAGGTTCAGCATCCCATGATGCAGTTTTCTCCATCCCATCATTCCATGGGCAACCTAGTAAGATTTGTGCCACTATTCAACAGCCCCTGTAATCTGCGCACCCGCCATCTCTGTCAGAAAGCATGGATCCTGCACTGCTTGCCAGTATTGTGCTGAGTGTTATGAACACAATATGCCCAATTCTGCAGTACTTCCTGAGCTGTGAGTCTGATGATGATGCCTTGGTGTCTGTCTTGCTGTGCGCCATGGAAAGAAACCATTCAATATTGCTGTTGGCATTCGCGGAGCAGCTGCACATAGTTGTCCATCGGTTCTGGGATTGAGAAACAAGCTCTGACTGGTAGGATCACATTGGTATGCAGGTATGGGATGACAAGCAGTGGCTGCAGAACTTTCAGATGTGCAAAACCACCTTCCTGGAACTGTGTGCGGAGCTTTCTCCAGTCTTCCAGCACAGCGACACCAAAATGAGGGCTGCTGTCATGGTGGAGAAGCTGTGTGAAAGCTGGCAATGCCAGACTGCTACTGATCAGTTGGGAATCTGTTTGGAGTCGGGAAATCCACAATGGGGATTGCTGTGAGGCAAGCGTGCAGGGCCATTAATCGCCTCCTGCTACGTAGGACTGTGACTCTGGGCAATGTGCATGAAATAGCAGATGGTTTTATAGCAATGGGGTTCCCTAACTGCAGCAGGGCAATAGATGACATGCATATTCCTATTTTGGCCCCAAACCGCCTTACGATAGAGTACATCAACAGAAAGAGCTATTTTTTCTATGGTATTGCAAATGCTGGTGGATCATCGGGATAATTTCACCGACATCAATGTGGGCTGGTCAGGGGAGGTACATGACACACACATCTTTAGGAACCAAGGCCTGTACAGAAATCTGCAAGCAAGGACTTTCTTTCCAGATCAGAGGATTACCACTGGGGATGTGGAAATGCCAATAGTGATCTTGGGAAACCCAGCCTACCCCTTACTCCCATGGCTCATGAAGCCTTACACCGACCACCTTGACAACAGCAAGGAGCGCTTCAACAACAGGCTCAGGAGGTGCAGAATGACTGTTGAATGTACCTTTGGCCATTTGCAGGGTCATTGGTGCTGTCTCCTCAGGAGGTTAGACCTCAGTGAGGACAATATCCCATTGGTCATAGCTCCCTGCTGTGCGCTTCATAATATCTGTGAAGCAAAGAGGGAGAAAGGAGGTGGATCAGCTGTTTGCTGCTTTTGAGCAGCCATATACCATGGCTATTTGAGGGGCTCAGCGGGGAACTATTCAGCTCATGGAGGCTTTGAAGGAGCATTTTAACAATGAGCCACAGTAATGTGCATTGCTGTAACGTGTTGAGCCTGGCACTGGTTTTTTGCACTGTGGTGTGAACTGTGTAATGACTATTGGGTGTGTCTTACCATGACAATGCAAATGCACCTATTGCTGTTGTCCATGAATGTTAGCACCAGCCACCATATGCTGGAGAATAGTAAAGATAAATTCAGTTTCCATAATTAGATTTTTATTCCACACTCATGCAAACATGCCTATGCAATGCTAAAGTAAACTTCACACATACAGGGAAACGTATCTTTAAAGAGGAAGGAATGGGGCATTCACAAGCACCTACACCAACAAGGCTCTCACAGCTGGGTGTATGTGTAGCTGTCATTGTGTATACTCTCCCATGGGGTGGAGTGCCTTAGGTACTGCTGTGGCCCCAGAAGATACATAGAATGTGGGGGGGGAGGGGAGGAGAGGGAGGTCCTGGAATGAAGTTCTCTATGAGCTGCAGGAGGAGGCAAGCATGGATGTGTTCAGCCTGAAGGTCAATCAGAAACTGCAGCATGTCTATTTGCTCCCTCAGCAGCACTATCATCTCTTGCTACCTGTATTTCCTGTTCTCACTGTCCCTCTGCATTTTGTTATTGATTTCTGCCCTCCAAGCCCTCTGCTCAAATCCAAAGCGCCAGAGGCTTCTAGGACCTCTTGGAACATATCTTCCTTAGTCCTCTTCTTTCTCCTCCTTATCAGGCTGAGCGGCTCCTCCAGTCTGCTTGAAGAGACCCACAAGGCCACATCTGCAGCTGCTAAAGAAACAATGGACAGAGGTACTATTGTTAGTGTACTTACACTCCCTGATCCAAACAAGTTACAAGCACAACTTTTTCACTTTCCCTTGGGAGTTATAGAGCACGATGGCAGCCCTAGCCATGGTGAGTACAGCCCGGGATGGAGGGGGCGAGTTGGGACAGTAGCGGGGGGTAGCACTGGAGTATCAGAACAAGTGCATAGGGCAACTGAACTGAATACTGGCACCGTTCTCCACAGGTAGTGGTGATTTTAGCTGATATCTCACTCCTGAGGATAACCGAGGCTGCAAGGAACCAGCTCCTGCACGCATCTGGCTGCAGACTGGGTCCGTACGCTGCTAGCCTGTGCACTGAAATGGTACCTGCTGAAGTAATTGCTGAGCAGCATGGCAAAATGTCCTACCACGAGGGAAGAAAAAAGGCAGCCCTCCCAAGAAACCTGCGGCAGAAGATTGCAGAGTACCTCCAGGAAAACTTCTCTGAGATCTCTATGGAGGATTCACGGGACATCGCAGTGTGCATAAACAAACTATTCCTCAGGGCCCCCTCTGTCTAGCTGTACAGGGGAATGAGAAGCAGATAGCAACTGTACCTGTATTGGTTATTTCACTACCTCATCTAGCCTGATTTAAAAAATAGCACATGAGCAGATGTGTCTCTGCTGTATTGAAGCAAACTTAGTAGTTACCAGAGGTTCCCTCCCCTGCATCAGGCTTGCCAGAGCTGGACTGCTGGGAGTGGCTAGACTGCTCAGGAGTCATAAAGAGGTCCTGGCTCCCCACGCCACTGTATCTCCCTGTCGCCTGTCCTCCCATCCTCCTCTTCCTCATCCAGCATCTTGTCCTCAGAGTTCACTCTGGTGGCTCTTGGTGGTGGCAGTGGTGTCGCTGCTGAGGATGGCATGCAGCTCCTTGTAGGAGCGTCAATTCTGTGGCTCCGCACCAGAGTGACTATTTGCCTCCCTTGCCTTCTGGTATGCCTGCTGCAGCTCCTTGATTTTTACATGGCACGGTTGCATGTCCCTGTAATAGCCCTTCTCCTCCATGCCCCGAGCAATCTGGCCATAGATGTTCAAGTTTCTGAAGCTGGAGCGGAGCTGTGAGTGCACAGCCTCCTCTCCCCACAGATCCAGGTGATCCACCACCTCCCATGTACTCCAGGCAGAAGTGGAGCCAGCATGGTCAGCTGGGCAGCTGCTATTTTGGTCTTTTCACCAAGCAAACAGGAAGAGCAACTTCAAAAGCTCCCAGGCTTTAAAAGAGGAGGGGCATATACCTGTGTATCTGGCTGTAGGGCAGCAGAGTTCAAAATGGTGACCAAAGCAGTCACGATGGGCATTGTGGGACACCTCTTGGAGGCCACTGAGGTCAACATAAGCAATGCAGTGTCTACACTGACACTGCGTCGCCCTAACTACTTCAACCTAAGTGCTACACCTCTCATTGAGGTGGTTTTATTAGGTCGATCTAGCTGGCAAGTTAAAGCAGCGGGAGAAGCATTGTAATATAGAAACCTCCATAGTTAGATCCATGTAAACTGCCTTACATCGACCTAACTCTGTAGTGTAGACTACGGCTTAGTGAGAGAACTGGGCTTTATCTATGCCTTATTGCTCAAACAAGAATGAAGAAAATAACAAAGAACTTGAGCTGAACATTGTTTCTATTGAATCATGTTCACCAGGCCCTGTTTGAAGCAGTCTAGAGTGCAGAAGCACGGGGTCTTGGAGGGGCTTCTTTCATGGCATTGAATATAGACCCAGCTTGGGGATGGTTTTGCATTAGGCACAGTGCAATATCTCAAGCACACAAACTAATGCCCGGGGGAGGGCACTGTGCTACCAAGGTGTCTGGATCTTTTCCAGGTGCAAACACCAGTTCTAACTATCTTGATGACTGTGCAGATTTGCAAATCATGGCAAAGGTATTTTGAGTCAGCGACTGTCTCACCAGCTATTATGCCCTTGTAAGGAGCCAAGTGGGTTAAATAAATAATTACAAAATGACCAGCAAAGTCATTTTCTTGCCCCCAATGTGTGAGACTTTGAATCACATCATAAATTGCTGCAAAAGAAAGAGAGACTTCTGTGTGTCAGAAATTTTATCGTCCCACAATGTGTTATGTTATTCAAGCTAAAGAAGAAATGCAGAGAGGCTTTTTGATAGGTGCAGAATCTCCTTGAGCAGTTAGAAGGCGGCTTTTCTAGGTTTATGTTATTATTTATCCCTTAATGAAAGAAAGGCCTTATTAATAACAACAAAATTTACATTTGCCCTTTAATTTGTTTTGCAGTCTGGTGGGTGGAACACACACAAAAAAAAAATAGCAGAAACCAAAAAAAACACAGTTTTGATTCTTTTGAGCCCATAGTCAGAAGTACCTTAGTGATTCCTTCATGGGGCAAACTAATCTGTGACAACTGTAGCTAATCTGATAAGAAGGATTGCATATGTGCTAATGTGCTAATATGAGAGGGCTCAGAGCAGTCAGTGGTACTGAAAATCATTGCCTCTTGAATGGGCCCTCATAGGTAATAGCCCTGGTAACATATGCGCATTTTAACACCCGCTTAACATTGAGAGAATGCATTAGCCTTTGTTGTTTAACACAGAGAAATGATTCTAATGGTGGGAATTTCTGCCTCAAAAGCGACATTCTTTCAGATGTGATGAAACTTGTTAATGGCCCAGACAGACACATAGCAAGGAAATGAGAGAGGAAAATTCAGTACTGCTTTTTTAGAACCAGTTACATGCACATATACATAATGAAAATCCTCCATTTCTAGTCTCTCTGAGGGAATGCATAACTGAATAATCTCAGTGTGAAATGGAAGAAAAGAAAAAGAAAGAAACATTGCGCTGCCAGTTCCTTAGCTGGTATAAATCAATGCAGCTGCCTTGGCCTCCATACCCAGATTTACACCAGCTGAGGTTGTGGCCCAATATTTGTTCTTATATATAAGTCTGTGGGGCTGATTCATGAGTCCTGATATAGAATGGTGTAAATTACAACTCCTTACACCAGCCTGCCCCACTGCACCACAGGGAGATTCACTCTGAGGGAGAATAGGCAATATTGGGGGCTAGGGAGATTAATTTTAAGTTAAGGCTGGGTCCCCAGTGAGCCCTGTAGGTGAGGTTGCTGAGGGGATGCACTGAAACAGTGCACTCCCCCTCCCTCCCTGTCCTGGCCCTGCTATCTTTCTAGCCAACATTGCTCTCCTGCCTGGGGTATGCTAATCACCCCTCTCCGGGCACAACTGCCCCCCCTTAGACCAGTGTAGACTCTGTGCTCAATTTTCCATGGTTCTTCACCATGTGTAGGCCTGTGCCCTAGGGCAAAGTGTGTGTAAAACACTAGTAAATCAGAATGGTAGAGTATTAAACCCACTATGCACTGGGGTAAAGGACAGCACAACTCTTCCTAGCGCTTTTCATTTGCAACTCTTAAAATGCTTTATTATCCCTGCTTTACAGATGGGGAAACAGATCCATAGAGAAGGTCAGACCCACATTTTCAGAAGTGGGTTCTGATTTTGGGAGTCTTTATCTTTAGGTATCTACTTAAATATTTTTATTTATAGACCTAAATGAAAAACTGGACTTACTTTTTGCAAAAACTTTGTCAAAAATTTTGCCCCATGTTTTTCTGATTTGAAATGTCAACAATTTTTTTAATTGAAATTGTGAGTTAGATAAATAGAGCTGGCTGAAAAATTTCCTATGTATTGAGCTTGCTTATGGTCACTCTAGGCTTCCATTTAATGGGCTAGAAGCCCCTTGCAAAAAAACCTGTACAAATCAAAAGCAACATCAATGTCAATGTTAACTAATGTTATTGCCACGAGGTGTCTCTCTCCTTACTTCTGTGCTACACATTTTTCTATCATTCCCCTCAGCTTGCTCCCCTTGCTTGAATCATCTTCTGCACAAACCACATCAGCCATAAGAAGGAAATGTTGGCAGGTTCTGTTGTCTGTATCAGAAGGAAACTGTGTTAAAGATTTAATATTCAATCTTCGTTTGTGGCTGAGCTTGGCTTGGTGCAAGTGGTTGTCAGAGGACTGGGGCAAAGGTGGCTCTAATCCTTCTTTACAGTTCCCCAATCCTGGATCTGGTATATCCTCTGGTATAACCTCTGGTGCAACTTAGAGCCATCTCAGGACTGCTCTAAATTTCATCTACAGCCATGGCACCTAACAGGCTGTTGTACTCACTAGGGATTGTAGAGCTCTGGCCATGCTCCCATTTCCCCAGTTACACCTCTAATGGCCGCTGTGCTGGCAACTATATGAAAGACCGGTTATACCTGTTCTGTAATTCCCCGGCATTGAAGGATTCCCCAGGTGGCAGATTAAGCCATTTTAGGGTGACCAGATGTCCCGATTTTATAGGGACAGTCCCGATTTTTGGGTCTTTTTCTTTTATAGGATCCTATTACCCTCCACCCCGTCCTGATTTTTCACATTTGCTGTCTGGTCACCCTAAGCCAGCTTTATACCTCTGTGCATGGCTATGGCCATAAAAAGGGGTCAGTGCTAGGGCCAGGTTCTGGCCTATGTCATTTAAAAACCTCCCCCACTCCCACCCATCTCCACCATCACAACCACCTCTACCCTCCCTTATTGAAATGAAAACGCTCCAGAAGTGTTTTCTCGCACACATACAATTGCCCCCAAATGAAAACTTTAACAAAACATGGCAGGAAGTCAGATAGCTGAAAGAGAAGTTAACAGAATACAAATAATTTCATCACTAGAATAATTATTTGAATCCAGCCCAGGGCAAT
>NW_020664471.1:6018434-6123632 GCF_002925995.2 Terrapene triunguis
ATTGCCCTGGGCTGGATTCAAATAATTATTCTAGTGATGAAATTATTGTGAGGCTTTAACTGATGCTGTGTAGGACTTAGGGACCCTGCTAAGCAGTATTATTTTGCTATCTTGGTCTTGTTTTATTTTCCTGAACTCAGAAGGTGTTAGGGAGCCAGAATGACCTTTCTGATCATTTCCAAATGTGTAAATGGCAAGTTCTCATTGCTTCCTTTCCACTTTGTTGCCTTTATGGATGCTATTTTCCTTTCCAGTTTTGAATACATAACAATTGACCCCTACTGAACAGTGACAACATTTCCTCTCAGAGGAAGTTCTGGGAAGGAAGGTCACACATAAACTTCCACTCAGTACAATAGAGCAGACCAGAAATGTGGCCATTTTTTCAGGGCCTGGGTGAGGCTAACGCTGTCTTCCTGCTCGTGTAGTTCAGTGCTTATCGCAGTCCTGTTTCCCTGTAATTTAAATGTTTGCACAGCTTCTTGTTCATTTATATTTTTTCTCCTACAGTGCAGATGTAGCCCATTTTCCTGTTGCTGTGGAACACGGCCACATTTGCAAACAGTGTTACATAAATGACCATCTGTGCTTTAAAAAAATGCTGATCTGCAGGACTACAGTGTGAGAATTTTAGCTAATTGGAAATTTTTTGGCTATTAATACTTCTGATACTTCCTGATAATCAAGGCAAAATGCAGAGTCCCCTTGTTTCACAGTACATCATGGACAGCAACCATTGCCACTCACAGGGAATCGAACCCTGGAGAATATTTAAGCAAACCCTGTATGAATTTTACCTGGCATTCTTTACATATAAAATTTACCGATGGTACACAGGGCCTCTGAAGTGATTTTCTTAACACCTAAGCCTTGCAAAAGACTGTGTGATGATGTAGTTAAAGACTGTACCTAATGGATAGGCACAAGGGAGCCAATTAAGGTAGCACAGGCCACCTTAATTCTGGAATTTCCTAATTTTGGAGTGCTTGATTTTGTAACCTTAATAATGTTCTTTTATTGTAGTTTAAGTGTATTTTCCTCAGTTTCTAAAAAGAAAGCTGAAAAAAAACCGAGAAGTTCCAGCATGTGGCATCATAATAACACTCACATGGGTCATCAGCAGAGTTGGAACCTTTAGTTCCATAGTATAGACATTTGCCTCTTGAGGGAACATAGTAACACATAGCGGTAGTAGGTTGTCATCCTCTATGCTGACCAGCACTAGAAGGGTTGGGACACTTTGCCATTGGGTTTCACAGCTACTTGCTGACAGCAGAAGAATCATGAGGCTCTAGAATCACAAATTCCATTTTAAGCTCTAGAGGTATAGGTGCTGGAACCAGGGGTGCTGAGGGTGCTGTAGCACCCACCGGCTTGAAGTGGTTTCCATTATACATAGGGTTACAGTTTAGTTCAATGGCTCTCAGCACCCCCACTATAAAAGTTGTTCCAGTGCCCCGTCTAGAGGTGAGTGTGTCTCATGGGCACAGACTCCTCTGCATACTCCCAACAAGTGTGACCCCTTCTGCCTTGTTCCCTCTACACAATACACATGCACATTTGCAGGTGCCTGTGTTCAAAATGTATCCCACTGAGTCTTGTTCATTAGTGACTGAAATTCTGGCAAATAGTTTTGAGCAGTTCTAGGGAAACTAGCCCATTGCCACATTATATAAAAGATTTTCATGAGTTACAGAACTTGATTGTGTTCATTCATAAATAAACAGCATTAATACTACATACAGCAAGTAATCATGACAACAAGGAGAGATTGTTTCCTACGTTCAAAGCTAGACCTGAGCAATTTGATTTAAATCTCACAGGTAGAAAAAAAATCTAATTTAGTTTCTTTCCCCCACTCCTCGCCCCACAGACTAAGAGATTTAGTGCTTTGTAGCCTCAGGGAAAGAATGTGGCCCTTTATACACTTCCTGAAAACTAAGCAGTTGACACACACATACCTATTATTACTACTTCCACACAATATTTGTGGCATTCCTTTTTTTGTTGAACAAGAGTTCTTTCTGACTTAGTTATGCAAGTTTCATCCCTTTGCCTAGTAGACCTTATAAAAAAAAAAAAAAAACTATTTGCCATGTCCATAGGAGAACAGATAAATTGATGTGCCGTCCTTTAAATAGGGTTTCCCTGCCTTTCATTATCAGAAGAATTATTTTAGAATGTCAGGCATGCTCGATAAGCAGTTCTGTAAAAATAATGGAGCTCAAATGCCACATTCAGTCATTTACCTCTGCTTCAGAATAAATATTTTGCCACTTACAGAGGTCTCATTGGACATAAATCCTTCACTCCATCATGAAGCATCTGGTAAGAAGGTAAGCATTCTGTAGAAACATTACCTTTTCTAAAGCAACATGGATGTTCTTTATTTCTTTCTGGAAATACAGAGAGCATCTGAAATTAGTTAGTAGCTCAACTACCATATTTGCTGAGACAGCAAAAAAAAAAAAAAAAAAAAAAGGAACCTGGAAAAGGAACCCCAGAGGGGCTGAGGTTTATGTTAATTAGTCAATTCCCAGAGCACTGCTTGTATTGACAGGGGCCCATTATTGTTCAGTTTCCCTGGTTCACATGAGAAACCAGCACAAAATATAAATATGTACATTTAAACAGCTCAGAAATGGCCAAGGGGATGGGGCTGTGTGGAAGCTGCAGCTGAGCAAATGAATATACAGGGCCTGATTCAGATCTCACTTTCTCCAGTGTAAGTGAGAAAAGGATAAAATCCTGAAGATCAAAGTCATCCAAGCTCCATTTTCTTTTCTCGTAAAGAAACAACAAGGAGTCCGGTGGCACCTTAAAGTCTAACAGATTTATTTGGGCATAAGCTTTCATGGGTAAAAACCTCACATCTTCAGATGCATGGAGTGAAAGTTACAGATGCAGACATTATATAATGACACATGAAGAGAAGGGAGTTACTTCACAAGTGGAGAACCAGTGTTGACAGGGCCAGTTCTATCAAGGTGGATGTAGTCCACTCCCAATAATAGATGAGGAGGTGTCAATTCCAGGAGAGGCAAAGCTGCTTTTGTAATGAGCCAGCCACTCCCAGTCCCTCTTCAAGCCCAAATTAATGGTGTTAAATTTGCAAATGAATTTTAGTTCTGCTGTTTCTCTTTGAAGTCTGTTTCTGAAGTTTTTTTGTTCAAGAATAGTTACTTTTAAATCTGTTATAGAATGTCCAGGGAGGTTGAAGTGTTCACCTACTGGCTTTTGTATGTTACCATTCCTGATGTCCAATTTGTGTCCATTTATTCTTTTACGGAGGAACTGACCGGTTTGGCCAATGTACATGGCAGTGGGGCATTGCTGGCACATGATGGCATATATAACATTAGTAGACGTGCAGGTGAATGAGCCCTTGATGGTGTGGTTGATGTAGTTGGGTCCTCTGATGGTGTCGCTAGAGTAGATATGGGGACAGAGTAGGCAACGAGGTTTGCTACAGGGATTGGTTCCTGTGTTGGTGTTTCTGTATTTGCTTCAGGTTGGGGGGTTGTCTGTAAGCAAGGACTGGCCTGCCTCCCAAGGTCTGTGAGAGTGAGGGATCATTTTCCAGGATAGGTTGTAGATCGTTGATAATGCGCTGGAGAGGTTTTAGCTGGGAGCTGTACGTGATGGCCAGTGGTGTTCTGTTATTTTCCTTGTTGGGCCTGTCCTGTAGTAGGTGATTTCTGGGTAGCCGGCCATCTCGCTCTGTCAATTTGTTTCCTCCATTTCCCAAGTGGGTATTGTAGTTTTAAGAATGCTTGATAAAGATCTTGTAGGTGTTTGTCTCTGTCTGAGGGATTGAAGCAAATTTGGTTGTATCTTAGGGCTTGGCTGTAGACAATGGATCATGTGATGTGTCCTGGATGGAAGCTGGAGGCATGTAGGTAAGTATAGCAGTCAGTAGGTTTTCAGTATAGGGTGGTGTTTCTGTGACCATCACTTATTTGCACTGTAGTGTCCAGGAAGTGGATCTCTTGTGTGAACTGGTCCAGGCTGAGGTTGATGGTGGGGTGGAAATTGTTGAAATCCAGGTGGAATGCTTCAAGGGCCTCCTTTCCATGGGTCCATATGATGAAGATGTCATCAATGTAGCGCAAGTATTGGTATATTTTTCTCATAAAGAGGATTTCATTCAGACTGTTGAAAGCTAGCAACTAAACTAGATCTAGTGAAAGGCTAGTCTAATTGCTTTCCTTTAGAGTCTCGGATATTAGAATGATTAGACTCAGTCCAGTGGGCCCCAGCTCATGCAGATAAGGAAGGGCAAGGCTGCCAGAAAGATGCCCTAAAGAGGGGGCAGTTAAGAATTCCCCCCGTCACTGAGGAATCCTTGAGTAGCACAACCTGGCCAAGCTGGCTCTACGCCATGCCCCACTCCTTCCGTAGGGGGTGGTTACGAGGTCTGGGTAGGGGTTAAGGTGGAGAGCATGGCTCTCAGCCAGTATCACTGGCTCAGGCAATATAACTTGGCACAGATTTAGGGTTGCTCTAAGTTATGCTAGGGGTCAATATGATCAATGGCTTAGCCAAGATTTGGGGAAAGAGAATTGTGCTGTACAGCCTTCACCCTTATGCCTCTGAGTGCAAACTCAGTGCAGCTGAGGACTGAGCACATTATTTATATAGTGGCACTGGTGTGTGTGGTATTTTATAGGTATGTAAGAATACAAGGTTCCTGGCTTGAACACTCTACAGTCCAGGTCCCTGATCCTGTGAGTTGCTAATTTGCCTCTTGCAAGGTCCCATTGAATGACAAGATCAGGTCCAGTGCTGGCTGAGGTATAGACAAAGGTGTGGGGGAGGGTCTGGATGTAATACTGAAGAATTGTGTTTGGCATGTGTCTTGTTAGTTCCAAGGAGGTTTGTTCTTCTGTTATATTTTATACTTGTATTGAAATGCTATTGAAACTCTAGACACAAGAGAGGCATTGCCAGTGAGCAGTTCAAATCTAAAAAAAGAATGCGTTTCGCGGAGGATTTGAAGGGGGTCCTGCCTTACATTGAACTTCGAAGGAAAAAGCCTCCTTTTGAGTGGTATAAGGAGATATGCGTTCAGCACAGCTCACATTAAAGGGGTTCTGCATAAAGGACCTGATCCAAAGCCCATCAAAGTCAATTGGAGTCTTTCCATTGATTTCAATGGGCTTTGGATCAAGCCCTAGCTGCTAACCCAGTGTGTGACATTCAACTACAATCAACATTTAACCTAGAACAATCCACTCACGTGCATAGTACTCTAAGTGATATCTATATCAGTGGTTCCCAAACTGGGGTTCATGAACCCCTGGGGGTTCACAAAATGTTACAGGGGGTTCTTGGGCAAAAATTCGCTAATAGCGGACAGAGCTGGCAATAGGGAGCACGGGGCCTGGAGCCCCTGGACTTCCAAGAGCGAAGCAGATCAAAGCAAGCATAACTATCACACTGAGGAGATTTAAACGTCAAGACTCCTTATAAGAAATGGAAAGGGAGGTGGATATTTTTTGCTGTTTTTAAAATTAAATAGGCAGCTAGTCTTGTTTTTAAAATTATGAAGAACAAGTTTAAGCCTTGCTGTAACGTGCGTTGTTTGCCTGGACTGCTCAAGACCTGAATGCTTGTGTAGGAGGAACTCTGAGTTGGCTTCTTAAATACCTTCATGCTGTTTCACATCTGATACTCCTTGATGAAACATAGGAGCCTTGTCTTCGAACAGGCTTCTTCAAAGTGATACAAGCTACGAAAGTGAGCTTGGAAGAGTGTTGCCATTTTCATAATGTAATAAAAATACTGTAATGATAAATAATAATTAATAATAAATAGTGTGTAATAAGCATGTCAAAAACAATTTATATTTCCAAGATCACTGCTTTTATCATTTATACTCAAGTAAAGGAGAAAATCCCTGGAAATATTCATTTTTAGAAGGGGGTTCGCGAGACATGACACTTTAGTGAAAGCGGTTCACAGGTTGTTAAAGTTTGGGAACCAGTGATCTATATTCTTACATCTGGATCTGTTTCTGATAAAAAAAAATTAGTTCTTATTTTGCCCAAATGAGTTCATCCAGCCCTGGTTTAAAAAGATAAAAAGCATTAAAGATTTTTGGGGTGATAGTTCCAAAAGTGAGTTTGAATTATTTGGAGAGGGAAGAATGGAGGAAAGGGGTGTGAACACCCTTTAGCTCAGGGGTCGGCAACCTTTCAAAAGTGGTGTGCCGAGTCTTCATTTATTCACTCTGATTTAAGGTTTTGCATGCCAGTAATATATTTTAACATTTTTAGAAGGTCTCTTTCTCTAAGTCTATAATATATAACTAAACTATTGTTGTATGTAAAATAAGGATTTTAAAATGTTTAAGAAGCTTCATTTAAAATTAAATTAAAATGCAGAGCCCCTTGGACCGGTGGCCAGGACCTAGGAAGTGTGAGTGCCACTGAAAATCAGCTCGCGTGCTGCGTTCGGCACGCATGCCATAGGTTGCCTCCCCTGCTTTAGCTAAACTAATCTAAACTAGTTTGATTGTAAATTGCGTCAAATGATTTCCCCAAGCTGAGACTTCCATATGGCAGCTTTTTAGCCTGGGTCTAATACTCACAGTCCTTTTATAATACTCCAAGTGAAGGATCTAATGTGGAACTCTTGACACAACATTAATCCAGGCTGCAAAACCTGAGCTGCTAGCCTCTCTGTTTCTGCGCTAGTCAATGAAAAGTCACTTCCTATATGAGCTGTGAAGCACAGAATTACTGCAATCCTAAAATGACCTTAATTAAACCACAATCTTCTCATATCCTCTTGTTTTTTTCTGGGATGAAATTTCAAAGAAACAATGCATTGAAACTAAAAAAGTAATTAACCAGCTGGCTCTTATTACTCTGACGGCTTAATCCTGAGAGCACCCTGTCCCCTCGCTGAAAGCCAGGAGCATGGAAGGCACTTAGCACCTCACAAGATGTGCACACCACCATATGGGATTTGGCCCTTGAGGGTCTGGGCCTTAGTCCTCGCTGCTTTGTTCTTCTCTTATTGTCCAAAAGTGCGCACAAGCGCCTTCATTATTTTGCTTTTTAACTTTGCTTCTGTGATTCCCAGCTAGATGCTCACAGTAGATTTAATAAGAATTACATTCATTCTTATGAATTGGTTCAATAACTATGTAATCAATGGATACATTGATTACATAGGTGGTATTCCTCTGCAATTAATTATAATTAATTATAATTTTAATATACTATATACCTGCTATACAAATACTTGCTTAAATAGATTGCCTACCTAGGTCATTAATTTACTACCAGTGACTTCCGAAAGCCTATTACTGAGGGATCGCCAACTATGTGTTGTTTTACTTAAAAGTCTATTGGTATTATTATTATTAACATAGAATAATTGTCTCATTAACTCTAAATTAGAGGTGCATCTGGGAATCTTAATACATTTAGGACCAGATCCTCGAGCCCTTTTAGAAGATCTGGCCCTAAATTAGTTCATTCACTAAATTAAAACCAGACATATATTATTTTCATTATGGTAGCACTTAGGTGCTCCATACAAAATCTGGGCCTTATTGTAGTAGGTGCTGTACATATACATAGCCTCTGCCCTGAAGAGTTTCTGATCTAAAGACATAAGACAGACAAAGAAAGGATATCACCACCATTTTAATAGATGGGTAACGAAGGTACAAAGAGATTAAGTTCAAGACACACAGGAAGCCTTTGGCAAAACCAAGAATCAAACACAGATCTGGTGCCTTAAGTACAAGACCATACTACAATACCAGCTGACTTCTTCATAGCTATTAGCTCCTTGGCATTATATTCTAATAATTCTTTAGTGGGTAAAGGAACAACCAGTCCATTAAAGTCAATGGAAAGAGTCCCCCAGACACCAATTAAAATTGCATTCAGACCTAACTCTGGCAGGATCAGACCAATAGTTCTATACTGTGTAAGGCCTTCCAATTCTATTTTACTTATTTCCTATGGGAATTCTTGCAGACTTAGGTTGCCTGTTCAAAAAGAAATGTATTTTAAAAACTCACTTAAAATATAGCATGCATCTTCCCTCTAGCTGTCAACATCACTTTCTGTTGATCAGTAGACTCTGGCAATGAAAGCTTGTGCCTCTCATAAATTGTAGTAAATTGTGTGCTGGTGGCTGATCCATTGTTTATACGATTAGTCACTCTTTGACTAATATAAGGGGTAGATATATCATTTTATACATTTCAGATAAACTCACTTTGTTTTCTGGTGGTTGATGATGACCAGTTAACTATAAACCAGGCTAATTTTATTTCCTAAAAGACTTTTTCCAAAATTCCAACATCATTCAGAATGAACAAAAGCTTTTTCTTTTTCTTCCTTTCTTTTCAAAGGAGGGGATTGGTTGTATTGCACTAACAAAACTTGAGCTGAACTACAGCTTTATAATAAAACTTGTGACTAGTTCTGGGACCCAAGCCAAAAATCAAACCAAATGTACACTTTATAGGGGTGAAAGGTTTTACTGGCCAGTCTGGTTCTTCTCCAAAATGGCTTCATTTCACGTATAAACATAAATGGAAACAAACGTTGGTGGTACCATTAAAACTGCCATTCCCCCCACCTCCCAACCTTCTTTGGAATAAGCCAAAGAAAGAAATCTGCATGCAAAAGAATCAGAGGTGGGAGGGATAATAATACCAAACCACATTACATTGCTCTCTTGAAATTCCAGTCAGCCCACTGATACCTCCTCATAATTATTTACAAAATTTGTTATTGATTTCTAGGAAGAAGGGCCCAGACAAACAAACAAGCAAAAAAAACTAAAAAAGATCAGCAATTATAAAGTGATGCTTTGTGTTCCACTTCAGTCTTCTTTTTCTTTGTAGCACTAAGCAAGCACTAAGCAGCACATTGATTCATTGGAGCGTGCCTGATCATCACTTTGGATACAGTCCTGAAGTCTCCCACTCAGTTCTGATTGGGGCAAAGCTCCCTCTGATGTCAATGGGAGTTGTGCCTAAATAAGCTGTGATGTGTTGGAGTAGGCTCCTGGGGCCCCTTGCCAAAAGTTACATTGTGCACACTGCTAACCTATGGGAAAACATGCTAGTATTATTGTTGCCTCATTCAGCTCCCATCCATTTGTTTGTTTCATCCACTGATTGCATCTTGTAATTAACCAAGATGTAAGCTACTTAAGCAGGGACTATTTCCTTGCTATATGTTCATACAACATATAGGCCTCCGATCTCTTGTCTCTGGGTACTACTGTAATTAAATAATAAACAACAAAAATAAATAGAAGGGATTGTTGACATGCTTTCCCCAAACTCTGATAGAATTTCCCTCTCTCTCTGGGAAGTGAATGTTAAAGCATCTCTAGCGGGCTGGCTTTTCCTAGGGATTGTTAAGAATCCTTCTGAAAACAAATGTGTACCTTCTGGAGTAGATCAGGTTGTACCAAATGACAATTATCTTTAAAGAAATTAAAATGGGAAGTTGCTGTTTAGGAGGTGTTTTCCCCCATCATGCTTGTTCTCCTCTAAATTCCAGAAGCTGAGGTCTGTATTACACTATCCACAGACTCTATATATATATATATATATATATATATTTAAGAACCAAAGTGTTAAGATTACCAGCACGTAATTCTAAATGCATGGGTTTGCCAAGGAGTCATGCCTCCTTTCCTCGTTACATTTATGAGAAAGGGTTTTTGTTGTTGTTGAACTGAATATATTCAATGAATGGTTACTCATCATTGGGGCACAAGATTTATGGCAGGGTAAATTAGGAAGTATCTGTGCAAGCACACTGTTGAAATTCTTCACCAGTCATCACAGTAAAGACTTCAAAACTAGGCTCTTCATACCTATGTGCATGAAGACAAGATAATGCTTAACAACAGGGTGTTTTTTTTTTTTTATCATGTGCATTTTGATTTGTATCACCTGATTATCTACATAATAGCAGCAAGATACTTGTTGATGACTACCCGTGCGCAGTGCCCAAAGGACTCGGATGACCTCAGAGACAGGTTCCAATCTCCAGGCTTTAGGGGCCATGCCCATTTAATCAGCTGCTCTTGCCACTTCTACAGCTGGATTTTTGGAATCGAGTCAGGAGAGAAGCAGCTTAAGACAAAAGTAGGCCATGAGCACAAATGTGAGACAGCTGAGCATCCAACACTGGTACTAGATAGTACATTTCTATTTCTTTTGGCCTCAGAAGCTAATGGCACACAGAGAAAATTGCATCTACAAAAAGAAAAAGAAAAAAAATGGTGCATTATTGTGCCAGCTATAGTTTAATATTTCAGTCTGGCAGGCACATCAGACAGATGTCCTATAAAGCAATTCTCTTTAATTTAACCCAGGTATTCACTGCATAACCATAGGGACATACGCATGTTCACCTTTCATTTAGTTCAGATATATTAATTGTGACTCATTTTCACAATGTCTTTTGGCTCAAATATGACATAAAATAATTCTTGGAGTCAATAGGAGGAATACTCTTGGTGCCAACCTAATTTTACCCTCTCTAGCTAAATTGGATCAACTGAATAACAGTAAATGACCTAAGGCAGGATGACAGCAAAATTTTTAAACAAAGGAAGAAGAAAAAGAAGACCTGGAGAGAAGAGGGGAGATCCAGGCCAAGGAGAGAGTCACGCAATGAGCAAGGCAGAAAGACAAACAAATAGCAAAGCCTTGGGACAGAATGCTACAACACCAGCAAGGAAGAGAAAAGTCACATGATGCTGCAAATGTTCTTTCTTAACAAATGTGATTTAAGAGTGTCAGAGACTCACAACTGAATGTTCCTGTCAAACCCCAAATGAACAGTAGCAAGACAACAAGAGTTCAAGTCCAGGGGTTCTGTCCCCTCTCCCTACTTTTTGTTGTCTTATGAAATTGATAGCCCAGATTCTCTTGGCCAGCTTCTGGACTGGGGAGGCAGTAAAGTCGGCTTTATGTTTCCCTAAATTTTTCAATTGATTCCCTGGTGTAAATTACAGCAGCCTTAAGGTTGTTCTGATTTACTCCAGCTGCCCCACGTGAAACATAAAAATTGCCACACTGGATCAGACCCAAGATCCATCTAGTCCAGTATCCCATCTCCAACAGAAGTCAGTACCAGATGCTTGAAAGGAAGGTGTAAGAACTCTTCAGTAAGCAGATGTGAGCTAATCTGCCGCCGCACCCCCATTTGGTCTCACCCTGATCTCTACGAGTTGGAGATTGGCTTAGGCCCTGAAGCATAGGGTTTAGTATTCCATCCAAAATTTGTTATCATTAATTATAAAATTCTTGATATCCATAGAAATATCCAATGCTAAATATCTAACCACGTTAGAAACCATTTCTTCTAGCACTCTGCCCCGGAAAGTGCAGATGGGGCCTTGAATACCAAACTCATTATATAGAGAGCACACACCTGTTATCAAACAGTAGAAACTTTGTGTCAGTTTCATCTAGTTTGGCACAAGGGGATGTGATTAGAGTTGATCCTCCACACCCTAAACTTGAATCTACCTTTGGATTTCTGCATTTAATTTCCACCACAATGTTCACAGGCGACAGCATCTACAGAGGAGGCTGTAGTAGGAAAGAGGAGAATCAGGCTGCCTTGAATATACCCAATCCCTTGTAAGTACCACCAATTTTGGGGGGTAGCATAGCTTCCTATAGGCTAGGCTCCTCAGTGGATGATCTGGAGCCATGTGATTACAGGCGAATTTCAGGTTTTAAAGTAAGTTTCTAGCCCTCACGGTGGTGGACAAAAGCTTGAAAATGGTATAACCAATGTGGGGGTGTCTACCTGAGTCTGCAGATTGCCTGAAACAATAGCTCTGAAAGGTGTCAACTACACCATTCATCTTAGTGGGGTGTTAATTCTACGTCCAGCAGCCCTCAGGGTGTGTGTGTGTGTGTGTGTGTGTGTGTTGGGGCGGGGGGGGCACTATCCTTGGGGAGGACTCTGTATGTGGCAGAAGAGTGTAACAGGCCCAACCCACTCAACCAAGCACTGCTGGGGTATGTTCTGGGGAGATTACTATTGGGAGGCCCCCTTGCCACACTTGAGGGGTGTGGGACACTTGTGCCTTTTGTGGGGAAAGAAAGGAGTCACATGCTGCTCTGTAACCTTTCTAGAAAAGGAGCGACCTCCCCACTCACTGCCACTGTAAGGGTGGCAGGCTATGATGCAGAGGTGGAGCTGCAAGGTGCCCCATGTGGTAGTGTACCTAGGGTTTGAGACTACCTTAATGGAGCCCTGGTGAAAGCCAGTGACTGCCTTTGGGCCTGCTTGGGAATGAGCCAGTGAGTAAGAGGTTAAAGGCTCTGTATCCCAGTACCAATCCCTGAACCATCCAGGCTTCAGAACACAAAACTGTTTGAAGCTATCCACCTCAGAAACCAAGACGAAAGGCTTTCAAGCCATCTTTGATTTCATGGGAGGAAGGGCTCTCTGGATGGACAATATTGTGTAGCACAAAACCACAACCCTGTGGGCTGTCTATTTGAGAAAGGATGATCACTTAGCACGGAGCTTGAGTAACCTGCTTTGTTGCTGTTTACGTATTTACGTTCTCCTTCCAGTCTCTTTCTCATCTTGGCTGAGGTTGAAGTCATTAGTCGAGAGTTAGTAGATCCTGACATGAAGTTTACGTTCTGGTTTTCTGCCTCATTTCTGTGGTATAGATCAGAGAGACAGTCTTCAGTCTCTGTGCCATATGCAACCATAGCCAAATCTGTAAATTGCATCTTTTATACACTCAGCAAAATGCATTTTTCTTCTGAAAAATAGCCATTTAGTGCTCTTGCCTCTCTCATCAGAGAGTCTGTCCCTTAGTCACTACCCGGGTGTGTCGCACATTAGCATCTCTGGGAGCTGTGTGAGTTAGCAAGAGCAAAATGGCTCCTCCATTGCAAGATGGTCTATGCTCAGTGTGGGCCAAATATGACCTTTTTAAAACACAGTACTTCACATTTAATATTTCCAATGAGGAGGCAACAGCATCCCAGGAAATAATTCTAGACTCTGTCCCCATCTCAGGGGATAATTCTCCACCTGAGAGTCATATAGGGACTTATTCTCAAAAAGGGCTGAACACATACAGCTCCAGCTGAAGTCAATGGGAGTTGCTGGAACTAGGCCCATATTGCTCTATGAGATGATGCACAGAAATGTGCAAGTGAAGTAAAAAACACCTGAAAAGGTAACAAAATTACTTCTCCCATTCTTGCCCTAAGAGTTCCTTTCCCTCCCAGCCCATCTCTACGGTAACACGAATAAAGAATTCCGAAGGCTTTTGCTATTTCTCCAGATAAGGTGTGTGTGTGTTTGGATTTGATGTACATTCCAGATTGCCCTGCGAGTATTTGGTTCAGAAGATGCACACAGCACCCTGAGGCACCAGAGGAAAATATTCAAACAGTCGAGCAACCCACAAGGCTGCCTCATCAAGGAAACCTTGGCTGTCTTTAAAAGCAGATTGATGTTACAACACATCTCCACGTGTTAGTAACGAGCAATGGGGAAAAAGCAAGAGGGTGAAGGAATCAGAAGGACAAGGCACTAGTAGTCTGATCTCTAGATCTGTAGCTCTTGAGTTCAGTATGTATGGAAACAATTTGTTAAGAGACAGAGGGAGAGATTACATTTCTTCAAGGAAAGAAGAAAAATCCAGTTTATCATGCATCAACTTCCTTCTCCTTTCTCTTCTTCCTCAAGGAGACACTTCATCTGGCGGGAGCGTCAGCATAACTTCAGTGTTTGTTTCAGCTTTATGACTATTCTTCCGATGGTTTTACTATAGATTCCCATGCCAGATCCTTGAGCTGATTAGCTTGTGGGCTGCTAGTGTCAGACTTGATTAGTGCAGAAAAAAAAAATAGCTGACAGCCCATCATCACTGGTTGAGATCTTGATTACTGTTTGGGTACAAATAGCAACATGCTTCCCCCTCCTTACAAATGTTTTCAGTCACGCAAGGCATGTTCTAATGCTACGATAATGAATGTGACTATAGCCTTTCTAGAAGAGAGGAGCTGCTGAACAAACAAAAAACAGGTAAAGCCACAATGTGGTGCGGGTGGGGGGCCAAATTCTGAAACACTGACTTGTTTTTTATTCAGACCTCACTCAGGCAAAACCTGTGGGAAGTTATCTGCAAAACGTTTGAACAAAAACTGATGATTTGCCACTTTGTGTCTCTTTAATGCATTCCTACTTAAATGCTTTTTAGTTTCAACAAAATATTCTTACTAACAAGAATAAAGACATAGGGACAGATCCTCAGATGGTAAAATTGTCCATTTGGAAATATGACCATTCACACTAGCTAAGGACCTGCCTCTAATGTACATAGATAGCATTATGTCAGCGGAGCATTCTCAAGTGAGGTTAGGGGCCAGATCAGAGATGTCCAAACTTTGCAATACACAAGACCACTCAGGCAATTTTTCTGGACCACAAGGGAGAGCAATACAGCCAAATCCTGCCAAGTCCTTTTCTTTCAGAAGTTTCTGACTCCAACAGAAGTTTTGTAAGGACTGAAGTTTGGGCTAATAATTTGCATGCTTTATTTTAATCAAAAAGAAATGCATACAAATATAGTACTTCCTTGTGCTTATATCTTTGTTAGCAGATTAATAGAAGTTGTTTGTTCTTTGAGTTCAAGAGCAATATAAACTCAGGGTCTGGTCTGTGTCCTTCCTGGAGCTGGTCAGTAAAAGTTTTTTTTTTTCCCCACTGCAGATTTTGAAGACAGAAAGAATAGAAGGAAATCCATTTTATCAAAGTTTTCAGTGGAGGTTTTTGGACTTTTCATCGACAAACTGAAACCCCCAAACTGAAATTTTTTTTGGCCCAAAATTTTAAGTATTAGGCTTTTCAGTTTGCTAACAATTTGTTTTATTTTTTTATTTCAAGAGCAGTAGACACTTTCAATACACTGAAAACTGAAGAGATGACAAAACCCTAACATTATGTTTGCCTTTGATTTGTAGGCCCTACTTGAGCCCAATTCTGTAACTCTTACTCAGCCAGGGGCATTACAAGTCTGTCACAAGGGAGGGAGCAGTGAGTAGCTGTGGTTGGTACATTGCATTCTTCCATGACTGGCTGTGGGAGTCCCAGAGGATGTAGGGCAGGAGCTTAACTGGTTCTACCTGAACCTACAGGAGTGCCTAAGAAATGATGGCTCCCTCCTCCACACCAGGCAGCCCAGGAAAGGAGAAAATGAGAACCAGCTACCTATTACAGCTCTAGCCAGGGTAGAGCAGCCTGGGGGCTGCTGTAATGTGCACAAGCTGCTTATGGTACAAAAGGGACCATATGCCAACTGGGGATAGTTGAAGTATAGCACACTGCAGCCACTCCCCCACCTTGACACAGTCTGCCCTGGGAGCTGTGAAGAGGGAGGCACAGGAGCTGGCTATGCGTCTCTATACGCACTGGGGACTCCCCCATCCAAGGGGAATCCCCAGCAGGAGATTTGCTTGTGGTTTTAGCTCCCGTAAGGGACTTTCCGCTTTCTTTGCACTGCTCATGTGGCACAAGCATCAATGTGGCCACCTGGCCTTTTTTAAATAACGTTTGTTCCTCAGGCTGAAAAGTCTGGACACCCCTGCTCTAAGCATTTCCCAGCAGATACAGTTTAGTAGTCAGCATTCTGGAATATCATCTGTTGTGGAGACAATTATTAAAATTTTCCCAAAATTTGTCAAAAAACACCCCTCTTGGCAGTGAGAAATGATGATTTTCCAGAGGGCAAAAGTCTGATTAAATTAATCAGGATCTAATTAATCCGACAACATTATGTTTGCCTGTGGCTTGTAGAACATAGAGGGGCCTGATCCTGCAAATGTTATTCATGCAGGGCCAGGGTCTGATCTCCATTACTCCAACATCAATCCAGAGTAATTCTATGACCACTGTTCTCTTATGATGAAATTTACAAGCACCAAGCAAACCCAGCAACTGCAGTAGTGTAACACAGGAGACTTTGGCCCCTAATGTTTACGGAGACCACTGTTCATCCTCAGTGGCTTGTAACTTCCCAAGGTATAACCAGGAAAGGTCCTGATTCCAAACTCTCAGGACCTGGCCAAGTTAGAACAAAGAAGCCACAACGTAAGCCTCAAAGGAAACCCAGATGACCTGAATTGTCCTTATTATAAATCACTTCTGGATTATGAAAGCTCAGTAGCGTGATAGCCTTGGGACACATTATGGATAGAGGACGGTTCTGTACTTTGAGCTCTCTCCTACAAAGAGGTGCTCGGTGCCTCTTTTTAAGTCATTAGTTCCTTTTTCTGTACATCACAAGCGGAGACTAATACACACCCCTGAATTTGTTTACAGGTAGCAATTTGTGCATTATATTGTTTGTCTAAAAATACAAATAGAAAATATTTTTTGCCTGTGAAACCTGTTGTTTAACCCCAGACATAGGCATCTAACACTTGAATTTACGCACTTAAGTCACAGTTCTGGCTCCATTGCGACCATAGGCATCTAAGCTCACTCAGCACTTACATTTTCAGCTTAAAAGTTCCCTAGGAGCCTATGATTGCTGTTTCTGAGCATACACATGGATCCCTTCCTCTAGACACCTGGAGACCTACTTCCCGCCTAAACCCTGGAATCATTCATAAACTGGGAAAAGATAGACATCTGGCCATCCAAGTCACATGCGGTGCCTGATCCAATAGGTGGCCTATGAGCATGCCTGCTGAATTGGGCCCCATTCAGAATCCAACTGGAGGAGAAATTGCCCACTTTACAACTTTTAGCCTAGTGGTTAGAGCACTCCCCTGGGATGTGGGACAGCCAGGTTCAATTCCCCCCTGTGCCAGAGAGAGTGAAAGGATTTGAACAAGTGGCTGCTACCTCTCAGGAGAGTGCTCTGACCACTGAGCTATGGGATATTCTGATGTGGGGTTCCCTCAATCTCTCCCACATGGATACCCTAACCAGTGGCCTACACTCACCCTCTCACACTCTCCCTTTCTCTCTGGTCTAATGACTCTAAGCACGGTGGGTAAAACACTTAAGTAGTCATTGGGCCAGAGACAGAGTGAATATTACTCTGTAGTCCCATTGGGAGGTGAGAAACCCCTCTTCAGATCTTCTGTCCCCTTCGGGTGAGGGGGGAATTGACCCTATGTCTCCCACTTCCCAGATGGGTGCTTGAACCACTGAGCTAAAAGTTGTAAGATGGACTCCATCTCCTGCAGGCATTTTGTGTGGAGTGAGGCAGCTGCCTAACTCATTCCTGCAAGAAGCTGCTTGGCACCTAAGTTGCCTTACTCCATGCAACTGCTTCCCATTCATGGATTGCTATTCAGAGATAAATCCAGACTTCAGGGAGGCCTAAGCATCTATTTCCATGAGAGGGGCATGGCTTAGCACACAACCCTCTCATCAGCATCCTGTTACATCTGTTAAGTCTGGAACCAGGAACCTACCAAGGCACAGACCGAGAGCTAAGTAACCCACTTGTTTATTCAGATGATGCGTTGCTTTTTGCTCCGCCACCCTCTGCTACTCCCCTACTAGGGATCTTGATACATATTGATGCCCTCTAGTGGTTAGTTGAGGAACATGCACAATCACATCACACATTGTAGTCCTCCCCCTTTACTGAGTTGTTACCCACGCCCACAAACATGTCTAACTTAACATTGTAAATTGCAACTGTAACCAAGGAGGTCAGAATAGACTATCTGAGCACGCCAAACAGAGTGAGAGGATTATTCTGCCTCTGTACCACTCATCAGCCTTATCAACTATTTCAACTACAGATTGAATCGCTCAGAGCGCACAGGGTACTCTCTCTCCAGTCTGGAGTAGACAGTTGAACAGATGCTTCAGATCACAATTCAGGTTCTGGTTCCTCTGTGCTAGAAATCAATGGAACTACAGTGTCCTGAAATTCAGAATTCGGATCAGCTAGAACGGGTACAGATAGTGTTGCAACACTCTGTTTTGGGGTAAATCCTGAATCTGCACAATGTCGTGATGCAGGTGATTGGTTTGTTGTACGCATGGCATTCCGATATGCTAATAAGAAGTTTGCAAATTCGCCTTTAGTTAACCTGGTTCTGTTGCAGTTCTCAAAGTTTATTTCATGGTTTGAATAATGCATTCTGCTAAGCCATTTGTTGCAGGATGGCCTGTGCCAATATAACACCTCTAATGCTATCACTTCTCATGAAAGCTTGGAAATCAGCTGAAACAAACAAATTGTGGACCACTGTTACTTACAACATTGCTTGCAGTCCTGTGCAAGCAAAAAGGCTTTGTAGAAGGTGTATGGTACTTGCAGAAGTCATGGATGGCATGCAAAAAACTTCAGGAATAATCCTCCACAGCAACTAGAAAATTGGTACCCAAGAATGGGCCTGTGAAATCCAGATGAATTCTGCACCCAGGGAGTAGTTGGCCAGTTCCAGGATGAAGTGGTGCAAAGCCAGCCATATTTTGCACCATTTAACAGCCAAAACAGTTCTTTGCTAACTGTTGGTCAATACCTGGCCACCATACATATCCTCCAGTCAATGGCTTCATCTTGACTACACAAAGGTACACAGCACGCAACTCCTCCGGGACACTTGCCTGTAGTTTCATAGGTATGATGGCATGAATCCCCGACATCAGATATCCTTGAGCAACTGTGATTTCATTCCTCCTGTGGCAGAATGGTTTAAGCTCGCCACTGGTTCTTTCTTCCAGCCTTTTAAGGTAGCTTCATATACCTCTGCTATTAAAGGTAATGTCTCTGCTTGTTGCTTGTTTCAGTATCTCCTGAGTAATAGTAAGTACGCCAATTTGTGCCACATTGAACATTTCAACATTTGTAAGTTCATCTTGTTGTGTGGAGCTTGTATCCAACAGTGGAAGTCATGTTAACCCATCAGCATTTCAATGTTGATCTGTTCCCTTAAGATGGACATCTAGTTATGGGCTTTATTCTTGGGGACCATCTCTGAACATCTCTGGCCATTTCCGCATTCCCCCTTTGGAGTTTAAAATGGACAACAAGGGTCTATGATCTGTCACGAGCGAAAACTTCCTACCATACAGGTAATGTCAAAATTTCTTAACTCCTCAGACCAGACTCACAGCTTCATAGTCTATCTGGGCATAGTCACATTCTGCTGGATTTAGGGATCTGGGAGCAAAAGCAATAGGTAATTCCTGGCCACCAGGCATCACGAGGGAGATTACTGCTCCAGTTCCACAGGGTGATGCGCCCCATGCCAAGGAGATTGCTAGCTCCAGGTTGTAGTGAGTTAACACTTGCTCAGAAGTAACTAGCTGCCTTGCCTTCTGGAAAGCCTCTTCACATTGCTTAGTCCATTTCCACTGTTTCCATTTCTGAAGCTACTGATTCGCTGGGTAAAACACCGTTTCTAGGTTTCAAAAGAATTTATGGTGATAATTAATGAACTCGATGAATGAACAAACCTGTGACTCATCTTCAGGGTGAGGTTTCCTCATAACAGCTTCAACTTTAGCATCTATGATGTGTCCACAGTACGTCACTGCTTGCTTGAAGAATTCACATTTATCATGGCTCACCGATAATCTACATTCTTCTAACCTTTTGAAAACTTGTGCCAGATTTTTCAAGCGAGCCTCACTGGATCCAGTGACAATGAAGTCATGTAAGAAACACCTACAGCTTGGTATTTTTGGAGTCCCTTGTCCAATGCTTTCTGCCAGAATATGGGGGTCAGATGCCACTCCAAATACCAGTCAGTTGTACTGGAACAAGCCCTTTTCAGCATTGATGGTGAGGAATTTCCTCGACCCTTCCTCTACTTCCACTTGCAGGTAAGCCTGAACTAAGTCCAGTTTGCAGAATTTCTTCCCTCTGACCAGTGATAAGAAAATATCTTAAATGCAATGTAAGGGGTATTGTTCCATCTGGCATACAGGATCCCTTACTGCATCATTTTTCTTCATGATAAGAACAATGGAAGTCACCCATTCACTCCAGTTCACCCTTTAGTATGCTCATACCATCCAGACATTCCAGCTCCTTGTCAACTGCAAGTGATGGCAAGTGGCATTTGTCAAGCCTTGAAGAACTGAGGGTTTGCCCCTTCTATCAGAATGATGGTGGCTTTGATGACTTTCAGGTGCACTTTCTGAAACACTGACACAGCTCTAGAAAGAATCTCTTCCAGCTATTGTTGTGAGCTAGACTCTGAAAGACTTGAAGAGGCTTGATGGATTGCCAATCCAAGCAAATGCTTTTCAGATAGCTTCATTCAAACAATGCTGATCCTCCAGTTTTTAATGATGCAGAAGTCCTTGTGCTGTACATTTATTGTGTGCTCCTAAGAGACTGATTTTCTGTTCTGTGTACGTCTTCAGCATAATATTAGTCTGTCATTTCCAACTTGCTGTTGCTGAAGGTTTCCAGGTATTCTTTGTGTAAAATCACAGACACAGCTGAACCTATGTCCCACTCCATCTTACGAGGTTTCCCAATTACCACAGGTGTCACCCAGATGCCTTCTTTGCCTTTATCCTGCATGCAAGCCACTTCCAGGTATGCATTGCTTAACTTGACTAATGCTCAAATCAATTTGTTAGTCTTTAAGGTGTGTAACAGTGTTGGACTCACCCCTGCGGCGCCTCCTGCTGGTCGTCTCAGGAATTAGCTCACCAGTCATCAGAGTGCCCTCTGCAGGCCAGGTGTCCCGCCTGTCATTGGCCCCCCGTGCCCTTAGCTTGGGTGCTGCCCCCCCTGGCAGTACCCCACTCTCTCTCTGGGTCTCCCCACCCAGGGGAACCCCCACCCCCTATCCCAATGTCGCCTCAGTCGTGGCTACTGCCAGTCACCATCTAGCCCCCGCGCCCTGGGGCAGACTGCAGTCTATCAGCCAATCATCACAGGCAACAAGGGGTTTGGACTGGCTGCCTTTACCCACCTTCAGGCTGCCCCTCTGCAACCCCAATACCTATGTTGGCCTAGGACCAGGCCCTGCAGCCTGGGGAGTTGCCGGCCTAGGGCTTCCCTGCCCCTAAGACCTTTCCCCAGCCCTGCCTCACTCTAGGTCCCCGGGTGAGTTCCCCAGCCAGCCAGCCAGCCAGCCAGCCAGACCTACCTACCTACCTACCTGTCTGTCTGTCTGTCTAGTCAGAGAGAGAGACTTCAGCTTCTGGCTGCCCTGGCCTTCTTATAAGGCTGAGTTGCTCAGTTTGGGGCGTGGCCCCAGCTGCAGCCACTTCCCCAATCAGCCAGGGTTTTGCTCCTTTACACCACCCCAGCCTTCTGCAGGGCTGGCTTTAACCCTTCCCAGGCAGGAGTGGGTGACCACCCCACTACAGGTGCCACAAGTACTCCTGTTCTTTTTGTGGATACAGACTAACACGGCTGCTACTCAGAAAGCAGTTTCCCTGTGACTCTGTCTTGTCTTTTCACCTTGAAATGTAATGTACTTTACTTGTAGAGTGTTCACTCTTACCCACTGATTGAAGCCCATGTGATTCTCAGATGGCAGCCTCCATAGAGGTAGTTGTCTCCAGAGCTCTCTTGAATGTGAGGGTGGTTGTTGTCAGGAGATGCTTCTGGGTCTCTTTATCTCTGATACCACATACCAGTTGATCCCTTGGGGCATCTCCAAAATTGCAGCATTGTGCTAATCTTTGTAGTGAAGCTCCATACGTCATGACGGTTTCACCTTCCTGCCGATTGCACTTATGGAATCTAAAGTGCTTAGCTATCTCCAAAGGTTTAGGTGCAAAACGCTCTTGTAATATTGTCACTAGCTCTTCAAAAGTCTTGGTGCATGGGCTGTCTGGAGATGTCAGACTGCAAAGTTGGTGGTATGTCTTGCCATCCATACAATTCAGCAATGAAGGCACTTCTCCTCTGGTGTATCATGAAGCACAAACTCTTGCTCCAACCACTCAATGTATGTAGGCCAGTCTTCTCCTGTGCTGCCAAACATATCCATATATTCTTTTTTGGGACCCCATGACATCACAGCCCCCCAAACTGTGTTTTCGCTATCAGCTGTTAGACCAACACTACCTCTTTAAATCTTCATCAGACTGTTAACACCACCGGACATGCCTTGTCTACCTATAGGGATATTGTGTGCTCCCTCCCTTCTCTCAGTAAGGGAACCATATACTGCACCAAGTCTGTGTCAGCCCCCATCCTCAGCACAGCCATACTCACTTACTGGCTCCTGGTGCTGGAGGACAGAGAAAATAGTACCTGCAATGTGAGCCCAACCTCATTGTCGCCACTGTTGGATCTGTTTATTCAGCTGCTGCATTGTTTCTTGCTCCCCCACACTCTACTACTCCCCTGCTAAGGATCTTGATACATACAGATGCCCTGTAGTAGATAGGCATGGAACATGTACAATTCCATTATATACATTACACATCTCCCATTGGCTAGTATAGGCAGCTCTCTCTGCCTAGTGTTCTGGCATTTGTGGATTGTAGTCTTCGGTGCCTGTCTCTCCCCAGGAATTGTATAGGGAGGCTAGGTGCCTAACTTGGCTTTAAGGATCACAGTGTTGTTCCTGGGATTTTCTAGGCATCTAAAAATTAGGCGCTGTGACACTCAGCGTTGTAACATCAAAGTCCCTATGTGGATCCCACCCTAAAATGTTTAAACTATCTAAAAGGAGACATCAGATGCTTTAACATGTTCCTTAGGAGAAGTAGAAAATAGTAGATATGTGTTATCGGAATCCACTGATACAATACAAAATGCATTGCTAGGGATCATGTCCTGTCCTCAGCTGCTGTCAATGGGGTACAAGGATAGACCTGAAGGTATAATTTATGCCGTAATATTATTAACAATGTCTTTACCAGTTAATGATCCACAGACCTCAGAAACTATAAAATTAATTTGTTTCCTACACACACACACCTCTCCAGTCATTTACAAGTTTTCCTGAGTGTTACTCCAACAGTGGGCCTGAATTTGGCCCGTCGGTCATAGATATAATGCAGACACTTAACTACCACATTACGGTAGTAACCCACATTCAGCAGTTACAGTCTCCTTGAAATGCAATTGTTCCAGCTCTGCCATGTTCTGTAATGTGCAGTGCTAACCACTAGTATGGGCTAAAACCCTTAATCTAATTCAGCAGTTCTCAAACTGTGGGTGGGGACCCCAAAGGGAGTCGCAACCCCATTTTAATTGGGTTGCCAGGGCTGGCTTAGACTTGCTGGGCCCCAGGGCCGAAGCTAAGCCCAAGGGCTTCAGCCCTGGGCGGCAGGGCTCAGGTCACAGGGCCGCTACCTGGGGCTGAAGCCCTTGGGCTTCGGCTTTGGCCCCCCTGCCTGGGGTGTTGGGGCTCAGGCTTTGTCCCCCACCCCCTAGGGCAGCAAGGCTCGGGCAGACTCGGGCTTCGGTTCTCCCCTCCTGGGGTCGTGTAATAATTTTTGTTGTCAGAAGGAGGTTACAATGGAATGAAGTTTGAGAACCCCTGATCTAATTTCATTTGGACATGTGATGGAGTTTGGACCTGTGATGGAGCCTCTAGAGGGAATGACTCATTCACTGCCCTGCTCACTCTATCAGCTTCCTTACATAACTGTGTGATATGGACAAATGGATATGAGGCTATGAAAATAACTAACCTGATCAGGTAATTGGGCAAGGCCACAGGGGAGTTTCTGAAAAATGCCAATGAACACTCAAGTGGTAACATGGACTTATCTGAACAGGTGCAGATAAGAGCTGCCCAAAGGGACGTGGTGGGAAGGTGGCTTTAAGTCTCTGTGATCCTGTGCTGGTCAGGAACTAAAATGGTTTCTATTGCAACTTATGCAGCCCAGGGAATTCCTAGAAGTTATGGGGAAGCTCTGCAACTCAGAGCTACCCAGCATGGCTGTAGTGGCCTGCACCTTCAACACATCCTCACTATGCCAGAGTTTGGGTGGAAACCTCTGTAAGGCAGCTCATAGTTTTCCTTTGAAATACCTGCACCTCCCCGATAGCTAAAGAACCCTGTATGGCACAGTAGCATTTAGGGGTTGTAGGGAAGGGGAGAATTCCTACCAGGTACTTATTAGTCAAAGACAGTAAATACTTGAAAATGATTTCCTGGGCCTTGAAGGCATGATAACAAGCGACCCTCACCAGGATTTAGCAACCTGACGATAGCATGGTAAGGAAAAGAAACCCAGAAAAATGTGAGGGGAGGGGAGGAGACAAGATGGAGGGAGTTCCATGAGTGTGAGATCTGATTCCAAGGTTTGGATACTTGTCTAAGCCTATGGAAACACCTATACTCCCACCACTGCATGACCTCCAATCCACTCCTTCATCTTGTTTCCATTGCTAGGATAAGGAGTTGTAATAACAGAACTTGGGGACTGGCTAGCTCTGGGATTACACGGGAAGGGCTAGGAATAGAGCTTTCCTCAGTTTCCTCAGTCAGCTCAGATCAGTCCTCGCGACTGAACATTGCTAGGACCATTCAGTGACATGTGGAATGAATTTGTTTGACCTCAGTCCAGTTTCCAGATGACAAGTGCCCAAATCACAAAAACAGACACCCCCAAATGGGCTTAAGTTGTAGGCAGTTGCAGAAAAATGGCCAAGGATTGAATAGACATGCAAGCTGCACTATGCTCTCAATGTCAGGGGTGATCCCTTCCTCCAGAGCAGGAGTGTCAGGTAGCTTATGCTGTCACTGATCTATTGTGCTAATTCTATGGATAAAGGACCTACTATCTGTTCAGCGCATTCCACAAACCAACCAATTAAAAGAACAAAACAACCAATGCAACTAAGGAAGATGGATACTGGGAATCTTACTAGGTACAAAATGTAAAACATAACTCACCCTGCTGCTGTTTATGAGTGTATGATAAAGACAGTTTTAAAGTTGTAATAGATGTTATAGTTAGGAATGTAATGGACTGATTACTCATTAAAAACCAGCCTCTGCATTAAAATAAGAACATACCATAATTCTACCATTTCTTAAAGTATCTCTTATATGTAATCTCTGGTATAATAACTGCAGCTTTCCATTACAGCTCAAAGGCTTGTATTTTCTTAAATATAATTATTAAATATAATTTAATCAAACAAAGAAAGCTACTAAACAAGCAAAATCATACAACATAAAAACTTTAAAGATCCCATATATGTTATCTTAGCACAAACAATTTAGGAGTGAATACTGTTTGCACTTTTTCAGAGCTTTTTGCCTCTGCAAGGTAAAACAGCTGTGGCCTGGCCTGCTTTTATAAACAAACTATGCAGACCTCATTCTGTTAACTTGGAGCACAAAACAAAACTGTTTTATTACTTGAAGCTACAGTGCCTCTCACTGTTCAGGACTTCAGTTCAGTTTATTCTCAGGATCTCTGTTTAATCTCTCTTCTCTCCTCCCCCCAAAACAGGAGAGTTACACATAAGATTTCACAGCAAAGCAATAAATGTATAATGGTTATTGCTTTGTGTGATACACAGGGTAAAGTAGCAGTGTTCAGTCTGGATCCAGTTTAGGTTTAGCCTAGGTTTGAGGAATGAACCAGGGATAGAATTTCAATTCAATGGAGCAGAAATTTCATGAGATTCAGTATTTATTAGACTCCCCAGTCAAAATAGGGGTTTCATTGTGCTTGGCACTGTACAAGCACAGTCTCTGCCATGAAGAGCAAAGTGGTGGAGATCAGTGATACCCGTGAGATTTCTGGCATTTTGCCATCTAAACTGGATCAAGCCAACAGGGTCCTAATATTCCTAGATTCAGCTGGACACAAAATCTAAGGGATTGGTTTGAGTGCAGAAATAATTGTCTAAACCCTCCCAAAGTTCAGAGTGGAGGAGACATTGGATCTGAGATTCTGATTTGGTGCCATCTCTGTTAGATATACAGAAAGTAAGTATGTTATAACATTATAGCATTCCAGTTTACAAGTTAAGGGCCAACTTTTGCCCTTGCTGCACATGTGAAGTTTATATTGATTGCACTGGGAGCTAGCAACATATCCAAGGGGAAAATTTGGCTCTAACTAGATAGGTAAATATGGCAGACATAGATACAAGCTTGTCTCTTTCACCAACAGAAATTGGTCCAATAAGAGACATTACCTCATCCACCTTGTCTTTCATAGATACATACTTCATATGGAATGGATTCACCCAGTACTACAGGACATGTGAATACTAGGGAATGAATTAAATGTCAGGATAATAGATTTAAAATTAAGGAAAACCTCCCACTCACCTCACAAAACTGTCTCTTCATCCCTTAATATTCCCAGTAGTGTGGATGAAAGTTTGGCATGCACTTCAAGGGACAATAGACCCCTACGTGCAGAATTCCAGAACCACAACACAATGCTGAAGAAGAATTGTGACAAAATAAATAAATAACAGTGGGCAGCTGTTAGGCACTCCAAGCTTAAACAGCCAAGTGTCTTTTCATGTAAAGAGTAAATTGAAATGGCCATAACAGGGAACCTAAATAATTGTTCATGAACTTTTCAATACAATTAAGTTACAACATTTCAAAGGCCTTTTTAAAAGGAGGCTTTGAAAAGAAGGAAAAGTCTGCGTAAGCAGGAATAAGGAATCTACTGACCCATTCATAATTTTTACAAAATTAAACCTTCAGCAATCTATTAGGGGTCACTGTGTGAAGGGGTATTATACTAATACCATGCACCTAAAACATAGAGGTTAGAGAAAATATTGCCTGTAAATATTAATTCATTTTGTAAAACTTTTCTTATAATGCTGCCATGCCTGTCCCCTTTCTATGTCTGATTTCTTCAGTCATTAACAAGTTTGAGTTTTATTGGATTATATATTTGCAGAGAGCAAAATTGCACGTACACCTCTACCCTGATATAACGCTATCCTCGGGAGCCAAAAAATCTTACCGCATTATAGGTAAAACCGCATTATATCAAACTTGCTTTGATCCGCCGGAGTGTGCAGCCCCACCCCCCCAGAGCGCTGCTTTACCGCGTTATATCCGAATTCGTGTTATATCGGGTTGCGTTATATTGGGGTAGAGGTGTATATTTCCAGAGACTGAATTTTTAAATGAGCACATGCAAGTATCCATGCTGCAATTGCTTGTGCACTCAGAGTACAGAGACAGTGGTACCTAACCAATCACAACTAAGCAACACAGCTTATAGTTCATATAATTGCAATCAGTCCACAGAATAAAATATCTGAAAAATAAAAATCAGTCTTGAACCTGTGGAGCCAACCCCCGCTTTAAGTGCATCAGATAAATTATTCACTGTTTCATTATTCACTCAACTCTGCCTTATAGGCACAGATGTGGGTGAGCTCCCTTCAGCATTTCAAAAGTCAGTCCACATAATGGGCTTACCTACTAGTACAGTATGAGCTTGCCATTCATAAAATGTGCAGTTTGAATTCAGCAATAATTGTGCTTTTAACAACTACATTCTAGTCCCCATTGAAAATAGATTAGCATAAAATACCCTAATCTTCCTCACAAAGAATATGTTTTGACACTAAATTTGACAGATTTATTAAAATCAACTTTACTGTTGGCTGCTGTTCCCAAGATGACAGGGCTGTGCAAACTGCTACAGTTTCTTTCTTTATCCAACTCTATCTGTGCAGCCTTAAGGGGTATTTTTAAAAATAGGAAGTTTTGGATGTTTTTTGTCCATAATTAAAGAACACAACTTTACTACTAATAGATATATATAATCTTTTGTATAAAGATTCACAGTTTCTAAAAGACCTCTGGTTAATTATAGTTAGCATAATTCATTAAGTATGACAGTACTGCTGAAGAAATAGTGAATTCATCTGTAAATGTGCAATCTCACCTCTATGGCACCTCCTCATGCCTGGACACGACATTGCAGGGGACTTCCTCTCACACCCCCTCTGCTGGTCACTTTCTCAGCTATGGTGACCACTCCCAGCTGGTTCCTTCCCAACTATCTCACTAGACCCTCTGTGGCTCAGCCTCAGGGCCAAGTCACTTGACACTTCAGTCCCCTTCAGCTCCAAACAAAAGATCCTTCGCCTTTCCTGGGCTTGACTTCACTTCATCCCCCTTGTGAGGATATTGACCTTCCAGCCTTTTCCCTGCTGGGAGTCTAAGTATCACTGAAACTAGCTTTCTGTCCCTCCTGGGCTTCTACTTCATTCCCTGGTCCTCACAGACCCTACCTTGGGGCTCCTCTCCACTCTGGGACCCCACCACAGGAGATAATCCAATTCCTGTAACTCTGATTCCTGGTCCCAGCCAGTCCCAAACTACAGGACCTTCCCAGGGAGAGATAAGTCTCTCTTAGCTGTCTCTTCCCCTTTGGAGTTCCCAGCTCTATGTAAGTAGTGCTCTCCCCAGTTCACCATCACAGGTGGGGTCAGTTTTTCTAATTAAACCCCATTACACCCAGCTAGGGTCATTAATTAGTCCTTATCACCAGTGAGGTTGAGGAATAGCTAAGTCATAGGCAAGGCTGAGCCCAGCTTTCCTCAAAGGGCCATCCAGCCTGTGACACCATCTCACTGACTTTTGTTTGTGACTTTTGACTTCCTAATCACATGTAAAAGACCTTTCGTTTTTGCAGTGGAAAAAGGTAACAATAATGCGTAAACCCTGATTTTTACTAGAGACTGGCAATAATGTGGCCAGTAATGACCAACTTGGATTATGACATTTGTCTACTAGGAATTTAATGAAGACTACCACACACATTTCATGACATCAGCTTTCTGAAGATAATAAATGTCACTCTTTTCCAATATGCCTTTGAACCAGCAACCTCTATATTGAAATTCTTTATGGTGCATTTCCAAGCCCTTGAGCCTTCCAGTCATTAATGATGGCTGGTGGATGCAAAGATAGTGAAATCCCATAAGAAAGAATGCTCTCCTGGTATTTCAAGCCTATTCCAAACTGAGAAGCACTAGAAATATCATAAGAAAGCTTGGTCTTGTGAGATTTCCAGCCAATTTTCAGACTAAATGTAGGTTTTGATAAATTTGCTCAACTAAAACTAACTTTAGCATTTTACGCAAAACTAATTTTTTAGCTGTATCACGCAATTCCCTTGCTCTTGCAGGTTAAATTCAGACCCTGGGTAGTACATTTTTGTCATTACTTACGTTTTGTCATTATTTAGATAGTAACTCTTCGGGGCAGAGGCCAACTATTCATTCTGTGTGTACATTGCTTAGCACAGTGTGGCTTTGATCTTTGGCTGGAGCCTGTTGGTGCCATCACAATACAGATCATGAATAATAATCATAATATATAATCATGGTGCACCCACATTTAGTCCCATGCCTGCCATTAACATTAAAGGCAATTTTCTGATTATACCTGATTATTACCTATTCAAGTTACTTTAGTGGTATGACATTAGGTAGTGTAATCATATGTAGATGACAGTAATGTTTGTCACATATTGGTTGTATGCAGCTACATTAAGGGCGAGGAAGTACTTTTTAATAATGATCTGCCATTACCAAGATAATTTGTCCCATTTTGAGGGATTAATGTTGTTGGCCAGCAGTAAGAGCCAGAACTCCTATGAACAGAGAAAATATAGGTGGTAAATTATTTACTGTCTCCAACTACCCAGAGTGAGGCACAGAATATTTGTATGTCACAGTGACCCCTTTGAATCCCCATAAACTACCAGGAACTTCTCATCTCCAGTGGCATCATGTGGTCTATACCTCCCTCAGAAAGGAGAATGTGTTATTTTCCTTCTGAGGCTGAGTTATTTGATTCTCAAAGAGCTCACTGGATAGCAGATAACACAACAAAACATGCATTTATTATGAAAGCATTCAAAGAGAGGAAATAAGCTGGTATCTATCTGAATCTCCAGGATCATAGACGTCTACTGTTACAACCAAGAAGCCTGGATGGCAGTCAAAATTCTGCTCATCCTTCTCAAGAATATTAAAATCCAGCTTTTTGCCAGATAACATCAATGATCAAAAGATACAAACACTAAGGCTTTTTATGCTAATAATTGCATTTAATTCTTACCTGAGTAGTTTCATCAATTAGAAGAGGCAGAAGCATTTAAAAAGGGTTCTTAGCAGTGGATTAATTATTCACAACCCTTCTAAAAAAATATTTGATTTTGAATCTCATTTATCAAAGTTCCTTTTTAGCCTTCAGCACTTGTGTTACATTTCCCTTGTTTTAAATCTTCCCAAACTCTTAGAAACTATCCAGCTATCAGACTCCCTGCCTTCATTTTTATTAGTTTAATGTGGGACTCATTGAACTTTAATATATTTGTGGTTTAAAAATAAAAAAGAAGATTTGAAAGCTTAAGTAATATGAGTCGTGTGTGTGTGTGAGAGAGAGAGAGAGAGCTTTAAGGCAAAGGATTTCTTATTTCTCTGAATTGGCAGGAATATGGAATATGGAAAACCTCTTAAGGTGAAATCACATTTCTGTAATTAGATTTCATTAAGAAGAAATGTCAGAGTTAAAGCCTATTGGAAGCAAGACAACAAATTTTAGCTGTAGAGATAGAAAATTGCATTCACACTGGGAGCTATGCATCTGCTATTATGTGGCCAGGGAGGTTGAAGTGTTCTCCTACAGGTTTTTGTATATTGCCATTCCTGATATCTGACTTGTGTCCATTTATCCTCTTGCGTAGTGACTGTCCAGTTTGGCCAATGTACATAGCAGAGGGGCATTGCTGGCATATGATGGCATATATAACATTGGTGGATGTGCAGGTGAATGAGCCGGTGATGTTGTAGCTGATCTGGTTAGGTCCTGTGATGGTGTTGCTGGTGTAGATATGTGGGCAGAGTTGGCAATGAGGTTTGTTGCATGGGTTGGGTCCTGAGTTAGAGTTGTTATGGTGCGGTGTGTGGTTGCTGGTGAGAATATGCTTAAGGTTGGCAGGTTGTCTGTGGGCGAGGACTGGCCTGCCTCCCAAGGTCTGTGAAAGTGAGGGATCATTGTCTAGGATGGGTTGTAGATCACTGATGATGCGTTGGAGAGGTTTAAGCTGAGGACTGTAGGTGATGGCCAGTGGAGTTCTTTTGGTTTCTTTTTTGGGCCTGTCTTGTAGCAGGAGGCTTCTGGGTACACGTCTGGCTCTGTTGATTTGTTTCTTTATTTCCTTGTGTGGGTATCGTAGTTTTGAGAATGCTTGGTGAAGATCTTGTAGGTGTATATATATGAGGTCATGGTATATATCCAATTGAACAAGAACTTGTGATGTTATAGCTAACAGAGTGAACTCAATCCTTGGAAGTATCAGCAGGGGAATAACAAAGAGAAGTAGGGATGTATACAGTATTAATGAGATTATTACTGGAATACTATGTCCAGTTTTAGTGTCCACACTTCAAAAAGGATGTTGAAAAATTGGAAAGTGTTCAGAAAAGAGCTACAAAGATTGATTTGAGGTCTAGAAAACATGCCTTATAGCAAGGGACCTAGGAAGCTCTATCTGCTTAGCTTGTTTAAGGCTATGTCTACACGAGAGCTCTTGCAGCAGCGCAGCTATACCGATGCAGCTGTGCCACTGTAAGAGGTCTCGTGTAACCACTCTATGCCAATGGGAGATAGCTCTTCTGTCGACATAATTAATCCACCTTCAACGACCAGCAGTAGCTATGTTGGCGGGAGAAACTCTCCTACTGACATAGCGCTGTGCACACTTGTGTCACTTAGGGGGGTGGAACATTGACACCTCTGAGCGACATAAATTTTGCTGACATAAGTGGTAGTGTAGACATAGCTTAAGAGGAGGTAAAGAGATGACTTGATCATGGTATACAAATACCTGCATGGGGAAGAAATTTATGCATCTTTAATATAGCAGAAAAAGGCTTAATAAGAGCCAAAGGTCTAAGATTAAACTTAACAAATTCAGGCCAGAAATAAGTTTTGCATATTTTTTACCAGTGATAGTAATTAACCATGGGAACGACTTACCTGGGGATGTGATGGATTCTCCAACTCTTGTTGTCTTTAAATCAAGACTGGATATCTTTCTAAGAATATGCTACAGTTCAAACAGAAGTTAATTACTGGGTGAAGTTTTATGGCCTGTATCTTGCAGGAGGTCAGACTAGAGCCCCATGTGGGCATCATGAGCAAAATACAGTACTTTACTATGTAGCTGACCACCTTTTCCATCGCTTAGGCTGCCATGAGCATATCAAGCCTGTGCTCAACTCCCTCCACTCGCTCCCAGACAGCTTCTGATGCCAGTTTAATACCTAGACCCTAATTTTCAAAGCAATTAATAGATCCAGACCCAGCCACATTCAAGACCAAACTTTGATCCATGAACCACACAAAAAAAATCTGCAAATGCTGGAATAATGCAGACCACAAAGCCCAGGATGATGCATGTGAGAGGTGAGGACAAAGCATTCTCAGTCAAGGGGATCTGGCTATGGAAGAGTGAAGAGTGAAGAGCAGGAGAAACCAGAGTTTGACCATCTTTAGGAAATGTTGCAAAACCTTCCTCTTTGAGAAAGCCTTATTCCAGTAGGTGACCTCACAATACCAATCATAGGACTGGAAGGGACCTCAGGAGGTCATCTAGTTCAGTCTCCTGCACTCATGGCAGGACTCAGTATTATCTAGACCATTCCTGACAGGTGTTTGTCTAACCTGCTCTTAAAAATCTCCAATGATGGAGATTCCACAACCTCCCTAGGCAATTTATTCCAGTACTTAACCACCCTGACAGTTAGGAAGTTTTTCCTAATGTCCAACCTAAACCTCCCTTGCTGCAATTTAAGCCCATTGCTTCTTGTCCTATCCTCAGAGGGTAAGAACAACAATTTTTCTCCCTCCTCCTTGTAACAACCTTTTATGTACTTGAAAACTGTTATCATGTCCCCTCTCAGTCTTCTCTTTTCCAGACTAAACAAACCCAATTTTTTCAATCTTCCATCATAGGTCATGTTTTCTAGACCTTTAATCACTTTTGTTGTTCTTCTCTGGACTGTCTCCAATTTGTCCACATCTTTCCTGAAATGTGGCGCCCAAAACTGGACACAATACTGTAGTTGAGGCCTGATCAGCATGGAGTAGAACAGAATTACTTCTCGTGTCTTGCTTACAACACTCCTGCTAATAGCACCTTATACTCCCAAATTCTTGACAGCCCATTCCCTCCACCCCCGAAAAAACCTGCCTCAAACAGTTTTAACTCCTCACCGGCCAAAAGGAGAAAAGTACCAGACAGTCCATTCAATCTGCTAGGGACTTCACTGCTGCTATTGATTGTAAGTGGAAGGTAATCAGCTATGACAGTGATGGGTGGCAGAATAAAACCCTAAGATAGATGGATACGTTAGGCACCTTAAAATACATAGATAGATGCTTCAGAAGGACTGAGTCTGGGACCTGCGGGCACAAAGAGCAGATTGAATCAAGGCATAGAGAGGAAGAAGGTCGGGGTAAGTCTGTGGCCAAAGGGGGATGAGTGGGGGCCAGTGCAACACCTTCACATGATAGCTAATCATCCCCAGGCTTATTCACCACCACCACCACCCCTACAGTTCCTCATATCTCCTTGTCAATTGCTAGAAATGGGCTATTTTCATTGCCACTACAAACAGTTTTTTTTTCCTCTCCTGCTGATAAAAGCTCACCTTAACTGATCACCCTCCTTATAGTGTGTGTAGTAACACCCATTGCTTCATGTTCCCTGTGTATATATATATCTTCCTACTGTATTTTCCACTACATGCATCCGCTGAAGTAGACTGTAGCCCACGAAAGCTTATGCTCAAATAAATTTGTTAGTCTCTAAGGTGCCACAAGTACTCCTGTTCTCATCACAATGCAGTTAGCCAAAAACAAACAGGAACTTTTAACATGTCATAGATTTTACCAAAATCGGTAGAGAAAACTATAAGGAAGGGGACACAAAAGGGGAATACATATATATATATATTTAAATGGGTTCATGGAGTTTTTTTAATTATTTTATTAATTCGGTCATTAATTACTTGCAGCATAGTCTGTGACATGTAGCATTTTACACGTATTAAAATTGTGTCACACCTTTAGGATGCATTTTCCTTTTTGTGGCCCATGCTGCTTGCTGGTTAATGTGTTGAGCAGCGTGTAGACAACTACTAATAATCCCAGTTTGCAAATGGGCAAATAGCAGCACAGAGGATGTGGCAGAGACAGAGCTAGCACTCCAGAGGTTTCAGGTCCCATGTACACTCCACTAGACTATGGTTCCTCTAACAGGGAGTAGGTTGCTGTAAGTCAGATAGTGTATAGTGTCAATATACAAACAAAACTCTCATTGATGTTCACAGGGCTTTTGCTGCATAACCATATGAATGGGCCATGGACAGTGTTTAGTGAGTCACAAGCAGGCTAAGGCATTGTCACATTTTATGGAGTTTACTTCTCATTCTGAGGTTGCAAGGTCCTCCATGGAAGTCTTTATACTACTTTTCTGGCACTCATGCTACTGCTATGTTTCCATCTGGGCTGACTATGAGTAGGTCTACTGATGTGCATTGGTTCTAAGATGACCAGATAGCAAGTGCAAAAAATCAGGACACCTTTTTTTTATAGGGGGTGAATAGGGGGTTATAGTTGCCTTTATAAGACAAAGCCCCTAATATTGGGACATCTGGTCACCCTAATTGGAGGTTTATGGAGGCCTCTGTACTAATCTACAGCACCCACTACTCAGGGTAAAAGTTGTAACCAGCCAGCAAGGATCTAAGTGGAGAAGAAAAAAATAGAAGAGGTCTTTAGTGATGGAAGGTCTGAGAAGTATTTTATATTTTAAACAATTTAGGCTTCAGTTAAAATTAATAGGGAGGGTGAAGGGGGAAAATGATTTTTCCCCATCTTGAGGGAAAATTCAACTGCTTAAAAACTGTTTTGCTGCAGAAAAATCATCACTGATCAAGTTTTCAGATGACAAAAAAAGGGGGAATGGTGAATAATGAAGAGGACAGGTCACTGATTCAGAGTGATCTGGATCACTCGGTTTACTGTGCACATGCAAATAATATCCGTTTTAATATAGCTAAATATAAATGTATACATCTAGGAACAAAGACTGTAGGCCACACTTACAGAATGGGGGACTGTATCCTGGGAAGCAGTGATTCTAACAAATATTTGAAGGTTATGGTGGGTAATCACCAGAACATGAGTGGCCAATGTTACATTGCAGCCAAAAGAGTTAATATGCTCCTTGGGTGCATAAACAAGGGAATCTTGAGTAGAAGTGGAGCGTTTTTTTTTTTACCTCTGTACTTGGCAGCGGTGCAACCACTGCTGGAATACTGTGTCCAGTTCTGGTGCCCACAGTTCAAGAAGGATTTTGATAAATTGGAGAGAGTTCAGACAAGAGCTACGAGAATGGATAAAGGATGAGAAAACATGTCTTATAGTGATAGATTCAAAGAGTTCAATCTATTTAGCTTAGCAAAGAGAAGATTAAGGGGTGACTTGATTACAGTAGATAAATATCTACATGGGGAACAAATATTTAATAATGGGCTCTTCAGTCTAGCAGAGAAAGGTATAAGATGATCCAATGGAAGTTGAAGCAAGACAAATTCAGACTGGAAATAAGCCATACATTTTTGACAGTGAGGGGAGTTAACCATTGGAACAATTTTCCGAGGGTTGTGGTGGATTCTCCATCACTGACCACTGACCATTTTTAAATCATGTTTGAAGGTTTTTCTAAAAGATCTGCTCTAGGAATTAGTCTGGGGAAGTTCAATGGCCTGTGTTATATAGGAGGTCAGACGAGATGTTTCACAATGGTGCCTTTTTGGGTTGGAATCTATGAAGTGCAGCAAATACAGCATAGAGATATTTGAAACTGCTGCCCCATCTACTCCCAAATTGCAATTGACGGACACTTACAATGCTGAACTGTAAAATAGGGCCAGGTTCTGCTCTCACTTACAGCACCACAAACCCAGCATATCCCCACTGAGGTCAGTGATGTTACTCCAAAATTACATTGGTGGCACGAAGAAAAGGGGGTAAAATTTTCAAAAGCACCAAAGTAACTTAGGAACCTAGGCTCAGATCCTCAAAAGTATGTAGGCACCCTACTCATTCTATTTAAATCAATGGGAGTTAGGTGCCAAAATAGCTTTGAGGATCTGGACCCTAAGTCCTATTTTTAAAAGCAACTTAGGCACTTAGGGTGGGATTCCCAAGAAGGAATTGGGTGCAACAACTTTTAGCATCGTAATGTCTACATTTAGGTGTTCTGCTGCCTAGTGGAATTCACAACCCTGAGTTAGGCACAATGCCTGGGGAAAGTTAGGTGCCTAAGAATGGGATTACTAAAAAATAGCATGGTGAATGGGGAGCTGCCTAAGCTAGCCAATAGGAGATGGCAAGGAGAGGGGTGTGGCCAAAGACCCCCTCAAAGGGTGTTAGGGACCTACTTCCAGGCCAGAGGAAGGGTGTATCTTCACTCAGGACTCACAACCATGCTCCCACTCCTAGAACTCCATTCAGCTGTTTCTTGCCCTGTATGTAGGAAAGGAAACGGTATCGCTAGGTGAGAATGTTCAGCAAATGCTGATTTTGTTATGGTGATCACTGTGGTTAGTAAGATAAACACTAGGAACAAATATCTTGAAATGGCCTCAGAGACCTTTCAGAAAGAGACCACTGCAGGCCTTCAAGCTTCAAAAAAAATCTAATTTTCAACAAAGAAATATCAGTACTTTCCCTTTTGTTTAATGCACATGAAAATCCACCTCATTGTTTTCTTCACTGAGCTCAATTACAAGCATATTTGGCTGCGAATTTAAATCATTTCTCAAGTTTTCATCTCTTTCTTTGAAACAATATTTTTTCAACATCCTCCTTGTGCAGCAGAAAATCCTGCCAGCAAGGGACCCTCCAACTTTAATTGGGGGAGCCAATTTTCTTTAAAAACCTCTGTACCTTTTTTACCTCAACAATATCTCCAGCTGGCACAAAGTACTCACAAGTGAAAGGAGCACGTTCACCATCCGAAGTTAATAAAAGAGAAGGGGTGCAGAGGAGAAACTCTTTAATGTTGCTCAAGAAAATACTTTTCAGTCAGACTCCAGCAGTGAAGTGCCTAATTCCCGTGCGCAGCAACAAAGTTAAAGCTGCATGTGCCTAGGGACGATTGGCAGTCTGTTCTGGGTTCCTTCACAACCCTGCTAATCTCCACTAATACTCTCCCATGCTTCATTTAATTTCACTCTCAGAGCACTTTTTCAAATTCTTCCTCAAATCTTAAACCAATGGCTTCATTGTTTAGGATTCCTTTACCCTGACAAGGCTGACCTCAGATATCCTCTCTTCTTTCCTGCTCTGTAACTCAGACAGCCCACTTACTCATTCATATGGTAACCACACATAATGGCCTCCACATTAATTAAGTAATTTTGGTCCTTTACAGCTCTACGGAGGAGTTTTCAATCTCCCAGCGCCTTTCAGGCCAATTGAACTCACTTTTTTGTTGAACAGGCCAGAGAGTACATGGAAGAAGAGCCAAGGAGAACATGCTCTCTCTAGGCCTTTCCTTTCATGCTGCTTCAGGGTTAGGCCAAAACAACATCAGCAAGTCTAATTTGCCCCAGCAGCGGATGGGAAATGACTAAAAAGCCCCTGCAGATTAATTTGTGTCAGATGTATGCTTTAAAGAGAAGGGAGAGAGAGAGAGAGAGAGAGAGAGAGAGAATGTGAGTTCATTTAGAGAAAAACAAGCCTTTGCTGAGGGACACAAAAGTGCCCTCTCATCTCAATGCTCTCTGAGGTCGAGTGGATACCTTTAAACTAGAAAATGCCCTATCTTCACGCTGCATTCTCTTCTTTTTATCTCTGACGTCCTTGTTGTTTTTCAATACTTTGACAATTCAGCACAGAAACCACAGGCAAAAATAGATGCAAAAATATAGCAGGTGACATGCATTACAAAAGGCTATGACAGGCTTCCCTAAGAAAAGCTGTTTCCTATTATATAATTGACACAAACATGGCAGAAAGTTATTCTCCGGGGTTCCAAATAGTACCAGAAAAGCACAAGTATGAGAAACTTTTTGGCATGGTGAGAGAAGCAAAGTGTGTGATGATGATCAGCATATTAATAAGAAAGGGCCAGGAAGGCCAGATCAATACATAGACATTAGAAATCAGTACGACTGTTAAGGTAGATTGGATGGTACTGGGGTTTGGTACTGTGCTTTTACCGCAAGGAAGCTAGTTCAAGTCCAAGCAAGTTCAGAGGCGACCCAAAGATGTTACCATGTGATGGCTGTTTAAGGTACAGTGCTACTCTTGTAGTGAGTAGTACCTTACTGCATGAGTCGTTCCATTGAAATCCACTGGACTCTGTGTGTGTAGCAGGGTGCAATTCAATGTGACTAAGGGTGGCACAGTTTGTTTCTTGGTGACCTATTTGACCAGTTCCTGTAGAACAAATATCTACAACACAGCTGGCAATTTGTACAGTTATTATAAGGAAGGCCGAGAATTGGATGGGCATAGAGATACCTCTCTCTCCTGAAGGTGGTTGATGGTGTTGATGCAGACAGGAGGGGTAACGTGAGCAAGTGTGCACTGCTACAGTATGTTCCTTACCAGTTCTCTGGATAAAGAGAGATCTTCAGTCTACAGTCTATCAATCTAGCACAGGGGTGGGCAAACTTTTTGGCCTGAGGGCCACATCTGGGAATAGAACTTGAATGCTCACAAAATTGGGGTTGGGGTGCGGGAGGGGGTAAGGACTCTGGTTGGGGGTGCGGCAGGGGTGAAAATAACTTAAAGGACTTACCGGTACGCCGGAGTCCTGAGCAGGGGCGTGGCCTCAACCGGAAGAGGCGTGGCCTCAACCGGAAGAGGTGGGGCCTTTCAATATTTAAAGGCCCTAGGGCTCCAGCTGTGGCTGGGAGCCCCAGGGCCTTTAAATCACCCCGGAGCTCCCAGCTGCAGAGGCAGCTGGGAGCCCCGGGGCTCGGGGCAAATTAAAGGGCCCGGGGCGGCAGGGCTCCGGTGGTGATTTAAAGGTCCCAGGGCTCCGGCCACTGAGGGGAGCCCCGGGCTCTTTAAAGTGCCACCGGAGCTCCAGCAGCGGGGCTTGGGCGGTGCTTTAAAGGGCCCGGGGCTTCCCGCAGGGCCGGAGCCCCGGGCCCTTTAAATCCCTGCCAGAGCCCGGCTGCCACTGCCCCGGGGCTCCGGCAGCCGGGCTCGGGCGGCGCTTTAAAGGGCCCAGGGCTCCCTGCATTGGCCGGAGCGCCGGCCCCTTTAAATCAGTTCCCAAGCCCGGCTGCTGGAGCTCCGGCGGTGATTCAAAGGGCCTGGGGCTCCCCACAGTGGCTGGAGCCCTGGGTCCTTTAAATCACCGCCGGGGAAGCCGGTCCAGTCTGGCATGGCGTACCGGCTCTTGCCGGTATGCCGTACTGACCGTACCAGCTTACTTTCACCTCTGGGGTGTGGGCTCTGAGGTGGGGCCAGAAATGAGGAGTTCAGGGTGCAGGAGGGGGCTCCAGGCTGGGGCAGGGGAGTGGGATATGGAGAGGGATATGGGGAGGGGGTGAGGGCTCCGGCTGGGGGTGTGGTCTCTGGGGTGGGGCTGGGGATGAGGAGTTTGGGGTGTAGGAGGGTGCTCTGGGCTGGAACCACGGGATTTGGAGGGAGGGGGATCAGGGCTGGCGCAGGGTGTTGGGGCATGGGAAGAGGCTCAGGGGTGCATGCTCTGGGCAGCACTTACCTCAAGTGGCTCCCGTAAGGAGCAGCATGTCCCTTCTCCGGCTTCTACATGGAGGCGCAGCCAGGCGGCTCTGCACACTGCCCCATCTTCAGGCACTGCCCCTGCAGCTCCCATTGGCTATGTTTCCCAGTTATTGGGAGCTGTGGGGGCGGTGCTTGGGATGGGGGCAGCGTGAAGAGCGGAGACCCCTGGCCGCCCCTACATGTAGGAGCTGGAGGGGGGCCTTGCCGCTGCTTCTGGGAGCCACATGGAGCAGCCCCTGACCCTGCTCCCCAGCTGGAGCGCCGGAGCAGGGCAAGCCTCAGAGCCCGCTCCCCAGCGGGAGCTCGAGGGCTGGATTAAAAGGGCTGGCAGGACGGATCCGGCTCGTGGGCCATTGTTTGCCCACCCCGATCTGGCACCTTCCTGGAGCACTCAGATACCCCACTACAGTCTGATCCATCCAGCCCACGTGGATGTGCTAATCTACCATATAAAGGCTGATAGGAATATGCAACATTGCTTAAAACAGGGCCACATTTTCAGGGCCACATTTGAAATTTCTGAAATAGCTAAAAATATGTCCCACAAAATTAAAAGAAAAATAAGCTCAACGCTATGATACATGTGTTATCATATGGTTAAAAATAGAGAAAGCCCCACAGCAGTACCCCAGACCCTAACACCTCCAAACCCAAATCTAGAGTCATATTTTTGAAATCCCTCTTATCCTTATAATGGGATATGATATAATCTCTTCCTCTTTTCTAACCCATAATAGTACAAAATCACAATAACAGCAGTTAACATTACATATAGTGCTTTGCATCTGAGGAAGGACAGTTGTGATTATCGTCATTTTACAGTTGTGAAAACTGGTGCACAGAGGTGGTAAGGCCAACAATTTCAGAAATGTCCCCTAATTCTGGGTGCCCAACTTAAGACCCACTTAGAAAGTCACTGGTGGGGGGGGGGGAGGAGGAGGAATTTCCTTCTTTGTATATGGTCCATGGGAAGCCTCAGTTTCTCTCCCAAGTCTAACTGGGGGCTATGACTGTCCCATACGCCTATGTGGGATTTACTTGCACATGAGCCAGAAACCAGCCGGGAGCAACTCTCTGGTCTTATTCTTCTGCTTCTGCTAGCAGCTTCCCATTTCAGATGACAAGTGCTTCTACTCTTGACTCTTGATCGGGCAGAAGTTTCAATAACTATGAGGCCAGGCCTGGTGTTTAGGCTCTGGGCACAAGAGTAGGAAGCAGCACACTCAATAACAGTTAGCACATGTGCTACTGTGCTCTCAGGCACCACTCACTTTCTCATATGCTTGGACTTCATACACTGGCATTGGCCCTGTAGCCCATTTCAGGGACATCTCTATTGACCTATGACCCAGTCTAGGCACGTTGCTCATATAACTGCATGTGCAGCTTTAGAGGTTGTCTTGAAAATTGTATCAATAGCATTAATAAGAATTGTGGTGTCCTTTGTGAGAGGACAACATATGATTTATGCCCTGAAGGGAAAATTGTGCATTGGCAAGAAGGTGTACTGGATGATCTACAGTGCATCCAATTTCAGTGCATCTCACTTCAGCAATGGCTCAGCACTGCTCCGGCTAAAGTGCTCACCATTAAAAAGTCAATATTTATTGACAGTTACTACACTACCGTATCAGAGAGACCAGTTGTTTCCTAATTCATCTGGAAACACTACAGAGTCCCAGATAATTTATGTATGGTAACCATTAGTAATTACTGTCATTTTAATAGCTACCACTGGATCTGAATTTTCTGGAAGAGTTTAACAAGATCTGTGAAATAACAATAGCTTTTGCTGATTGTTTAAAATGTACAGTCTTTAAGTAGTTGCTTGCAAGTACTTATTCTTCAGTTTATTGATCCTCTAGACAGAGGGATTAAGATGGGACTCACCCACCATTGGTTGCTGACACTGTATATAGAGGTTTGTACATGAATAATTACACAGTGAAAACTGACAGTTTTACTTATTGGCAACACACATTAGTTCTGGATTTTCCAGGCACATCCATAAGGGTTTGTAGGGCAGAGATCACCTCTCTGGCAAATACTTTCCTACAACTAATTTGTTTCAGCAGAAAGATCAGAAACACAGGTCTATACTTTAGGAGACAGGTTAATTGGATTTTGGGGAGGGAGATGTTAAACCAGGACTGCTTTTTAAGTGAAAGCTCTTGATATCAATGGAAGCTGTGGATGCTCAGTACCTTGGAAAATTAGAGCCTGGTTGTCTGTAGCCGGGGCCCAAAAATGGAGACACACAAAATTAGACTGCAGTTTTACATAGTTCATGTACACAAATCCTCCCTCACCCCTGACACTTCTTTCTTTGAGTTCCTCATTTAGCGACTGTCTGACTCACTGTTCCTGTTTGTAGGCACTGGCAAACATATCATTTTATTTCCCTACTCTGTTTAAACTGTTAGAGATCTCAGAGCCTGGGCCAAATTCTGGTTTCAGTTATGCTGGTGTAAATCTGGAATAACTCCATTAACTTCCATGGATTTACACCTGTTAAATCAAAATCAGGATTTGGCTCTCTCAGATTTGACATGCATTAACAAAGTTATAATCTCTTTGAGAAAACTCCCTGAAATAAAAAATATAGGTGTACAGGAAGTTTAGCTATTTGATTATAAAAAAATGTAATGAATATTCAGAAACTTTGGGCCTGATTCAGGAAGCATTTAAACACATGCTTTAAACCATTGCTATTCAGAATTGTATTAAGCATATGCATAACTCTAAGCACATGCTTAAGTTCTATTGTGAAGCGTGATGCTTTCCTGAATCAGGGCCTATATTTGTAAGGCCAACTAAGACAATATTTTGTCCTGGTTCTGCTTCTGCAATTCACTCAGAAAAACAAATCACAAAAATAATCTGGCATTATTTGATGGTGCCAGTGAAAAACTTTGCATAAAATTGTAAATAAGCTGAAGCAGTTAAACAATAAAAAACAACTCAACTCAAATCCAGGGTTTAAGGAATCAGTGGTCACTAAGTGAAAAAGCACAAACTACAAGCAAAAATAATCAAACTTCCAGGACAGTAAAGGAGAGGAAACAGTTAAAAAACGTACTGAAATTATACAAGAAAATTATAATGGTCAATTCATTAAAAGCTACTTTTCACTCCTGTAACACCTTCTATCCAAGGAAGTCAAAACACTTTGTAAACAAACTAAATAAGGTGTGTTTCTAGCCTGAAAAAGACTAAAAAATGGCATTGTGTGGTTCCATGCATGATATACAGAACCTCACGATGCCATTTGCATAAACTTACTAAGTACATGTACTGAAGACAATATGACTGTCTACATAGGCATATATAGACTTTCTGATTTCCTGGGGGGGGGGGGTGCTTGACCCTTGTGCTGCCCCAGGCCCCGCCCCCAATCCACCCCTTCCCCCAAGGCCCCACCCCAGCCCCACCTCTTTCCGCCTCATTCCACCCACTCCCCCAAGCGCGTCCCGCTGATCGGCTGGGCCTGCCAGTGGGTGCTGAGAACCCACTATTTTTTTTCCGTGGGTGCTCCAGTCCGGGCTGCTCTAGTGGGCATGGAGCAACTGCACTGGTACTCTGCCAGCATTTTGGCTGGAGCCCGCTGTCTCCAACCTTCACATAGGTCTTCTTCACAATGCCTCTTCACTTGTTCAGGGAATTAGGATGTGGCCCAACATCTCACACTAATATAAGCCCCGAAGGCAGCATACGCTCTTTATCCCTTTATGCTCTGTATTATTTTTAAAATATTTTTCAGTTGTAAAGTTTATTAAATGTGCGTCAAACTTTGTTTCATGGGCTAAGATATGATTCTGCAAACTAACCCCTGAAGGATCCTATTGCTCTGTGTTTGAGGCTTAGCACAAATGGGACAGACCTTCTGAAATATCATTTACTTCCTGCTTCTGACTGGCAAAGGAATACAATAATAATAGCCTTGCTCACAGTATTTTGATACTTGCTTCAAGTCCTGGCCAAACCAGGAAATGGAGAGACAGGCAAAAATGAAAAGTAGTGGGGATAAAAGTGAAGCAAATACTGAAAGATAAGTCTTAAGTTTGGGCGGGGGGATAGGTTAGGCTGGTTCTTAATGGATCTGAACCACTTCACCCTTCCATTGTAACAATAAGTGAACTGTGCAAAGAGGCTAGCTCTTTTTGTCAACCAATTTCCTTAGTGATACTGCCAAGTATGAGAGGTTTGGGTCTCAGCCATTAAGTACCAGTTACTATAACTGGCCCTGTTGTAGAATCAGTGTGTGACCTGTGAACCTGACTTTTCAGCAACTCTTCTTTTGTACTCCTCAATTTGAGACCTTGTTTTTTCCCTCGGTACTTAAATGGCCCCCATTACTCTAATATCTGAGCACCTCACAATCTTTAATGCATTTAACCTCACAACATCCTATGAGGTAGGAACTGTTATTATCCCCATTTTACAGATGGCCAATTGAGGTACAAAGAGGCTATGACCCAGCTTTTTGTACCTCAGTTCTCCACATCTGCAAAATGGGGATAATCACACTTCCCTACTTCACAGCACATAACTAATGATGAAGCCAAACTCTGAATGGCTGTACATTTCCTAGGCGCATCCCTGATTGTTTTCGATGTAAAACACAGGAGACCAGTGTATGCGAATGAATGTGAACTGGCTGTAGCTCAGTCAAAGCTGTGAATGGTACACAATTTGAAAAGAATACAGGGGTGCAAAGCTAGCTCTGATTGCACTGGAGAGCCTGCAAAGTCTGGTTTGCAAAGGGGTTTGCTAACTGCAATTGAGGTCACCAGACCTGGAAACAAACAAACTCTTTAAATGGAGATTTGAGCTTGACATTCAAATCCTCCTTTCACACACACACCCTCCACAGGGACCTGTCTTTTTCCCCTCAGACTGACCCACGAACCTCCAGTAAGTCCCATGTTCCCTCTTCCCAGAAACACCTAAAGTCATAAGGAAAGGGGTGGGGCTTGTTTGAGGAGAAGGGGAAGGAGAGAGGCTGGCTTGAGAAGCCTGAGGTCTCCAGCTTACCAGCACTGGTGGAGGAATGGCTGGTGCAGGTGCACAGGGGCCCACATAGCTTAGAGCAGGGTTCTTCAACACATGGGTCATGACCCAAAATTGGGTTGCCAGAATGTATCATAGAGGTGCTGGCTGGGCTCACTCCGCACTCTGGGTGTTGTGGCCTGGTGCATGGGGTTGCAGTAACACTGAGGTCTGGCCCAGCTACCCAGCCATCATGGTGATGGGGGGCGGGGGGGACAGCCAGGCCAAATGTGAGTGAGTGGCATTACAACCCCATGCACATGCAACACCATTCACACAAAATTGATCTGGTTGGGCCAAATCTGAGCAGGAAGTGCGGAGCCAAGCTCAGCCAGTGAGAGGGAGTGATTGGTGTCACATTCTACAGTTAGTACCAGTCTCCAATAAACCCCCTTCCATTCCGCAGGTGGGAAGCACCCCTATCTTCCATACCCCCTGCCCTCTAGCCTCCCCAAAACAACCCCCCAGATGTACTCCTTCCTCACAGCTGGGCAACTCCCCCGTCATACCACCCATCCTGGCCCCCAGCTCCCCCCCCCAGTCTTCCCCCATTGGATCCCCAGCCCTTTCTCCCCACAAAAATCCTTCCCCCCAGCCTGCCACTTTACCTGCAGGACTACAAATCCCCCCACCCCTTACTTCTGCCCCCCATGGGCCATGTATGGGGGCTGTATGTTTTTGGGAGCTACCACGCTTCCCCTGCACCCTTCTGCCTCTATATCCTTCCCCTGGTCCCCAGTGCACACTCCTCTGCCACCAGTTTCTTCCCCAGACCCCCTAAAAGTCCCAATCCCTTCCTCACTACATCCACAAACCCCCCTAATCTCCACACTTCAGCTCCAGGTCCCCAAATCCCCCCCACCCCTTACTCTCTGCCCACCATGGGGGGTGCTGTGTGATTTTTGAGGCATCTCAGCTCACCCTCACCACCCAGTTATTGGGGAACTGAGAATTAAATGTTACGATGTATTGAACAGTTGAACTGGCATGTTTGATGTATATAAATCTGTGTTGCTCTCATTAAGATTTGAGGGTGGAGGGCCACAACAAAAACCTGCACTGGGGCCCATCTTTCTGTCCCTCTGCCACTGCCTACCAGCTGTGTGAAGAAACTCAGCCCAGATTTGATGAACTTCTGTGAGTGCAGAACAAATCAATCAACACATCAGAGCTCAAAGCTGAGGGTCTGTTCGACGGGTTGGGGGTTTTAGTTGTGATCTGGAACAGCGGGTGTGAGCTCCTGAAGCAAATGGAGATGAAAACAGAATGTGATTGTATGTGTGAGCAGCCCCATGCTGACGTGATAATAAATTCAAATTTCTCATTTCTGTAGAAAGCTGACCACAGGCACTTCATCAATCAGTATTTCGATTTGTAATGGATTCCGTATGGCCCTCAGTCATTACTTAATGGGGAACATCCCATCTGCAAACATCTGACTTGGAGCTCGGAATCGAGGGAGCTGCTCATATTTCAACCACGTTTCCCAGAAACTGAACACTCAGCAACATATTCATTTTAGTGACAACCACCACTAATGAGAAACAGCCATGTGCTTCACCAAGTCTTTTACAACCAAAAGTATTTCACATTAACGGAGGGGAGGGGAGGGCACAGCTTAATTTAAATGATGAATACACCTTTAGAGCCCCACCAGCAGTATTCTGAAGTCGTTGCTGCCTTGCAATTATATTTGCACATGCCTTTTCCCTATGTTTTTTCCTGTTGTTGTTTGGTTGGTTGTTTTTTAAACAACACTAGTTAGATCCGTTGTTTTGACATGCAGTATAACCTCAGAGTTACAAACACCAGAGTTACAAACTGACCAGTCAACCACACACCTCGTTTGGAACCGGAAGCACACAAATAGGAAGCAGAAGAGAAAAAAAAAAAAAAAAAAAACCCAACTAATGTGTTAAATATAAACTACTAAAAATAATAAAGGGAAAGCAGCATTTTTCTTCTGCACAGTAAAGATTCAAAGCTGCCTTAAGTCAATATTCAGTTGTAAACTTTTGAAAAAAACAACCATAATGTTTTGTTTAGCGTTACGAACATTTCAGAGTTACGAACAACCTCCATTCCCGAGGTGTTCGTAACTCTGAGGTTCTATTGTATGTTCTTTATATTAGAACCAGGAAGCCTGAGAAAGAATCATTGCATCTGCTGGATCACCAGAGGTTAAAGGCAGCAATTCAGGAAGGTAAGTACTTTGCTAAGAAGCTAAAGGATCTCTTTGCATCAGCCTTCACTGCCAAGAATGTTGGGGAGATAGCAATCCAGGACCTGCTTCTTTCTGGTAATGGAGATAAGCTATTATCATAGATTGAGATGTCAGAAGAAGAGATTCTAGAGCAAATTGTTAATGTATAATTCTTAAGTATGAAGGGGCTCATCTGCTAACAAAAATATATAATCTGTCATTAAAAACAGACACTATTCCAGAGGACTGGAGGGTAGCAAATGTTTGTACTTTTGTTTACAAAAAGGCTCTACAGGTGATCCAGGGAATGACAAACCAGTAAAGTCTTACATCTATACCTGCTAAATTGGTTGAAAGGATAAATAAAACAGAATACCTGGAAGATTGTGGGCTGACAGGGTCTAGCAGCATGGTTTCTGCAAAGGAAAATCATGTCTCTCTGATCTCCTAGAATTCTTTGAACCTATCATTAAAGTTATGGATAAAAGGTAATTTCTTCACCTAATGTGAAGCATCAAGTACTAGCACAGTGCCAAAAGCAGGACACTGAGCTAGACGGAATTGTGGTGTGAACCAGTATAGCAGTTCCTCTACATCTACGGGCTCTTTTAAACCCCTTATTCCCAATGATTTCAGCGGGGCTAGTCCCATGAAGTGCTTACCAGTGGAGATAAGCATTTCGCAGTCTGACCTTGTGACATTTCCATTACAGTATATGTTCTTCATCAGAGAAAAGTATAAGAATTTATTTTTTATCTAAAAAAGACTATTTTAAATAACAGTGTATGTTTATCATCTAATTAAGTAGAGATCAGTGCTGAAATCTGCTCTAAAATATGCTGAACTCAAAGCACAATTAAAAACACAACACATTTAATTTCTAAAAGTACAGGCAGTTCACTAAGGACTGCAGAACTCTAAGGATAGGTTGTGTTCTCTCCCAAATCCATCACTAGTATGACTTTGGACCCTCCAAGACCTAGCAGATTCGTTTTGAAAGACTGTCATATTTTTTACTTGTACCATACAAGCCATTTGTGCTCTCAGTTGTTGACAAAGTAAAGAAAGGGATAAAACTCTGTAATACAAAGACACAAGGACATATTTCCTAAATTTGATTAGATTGGGATATTTATAATTGGATTGAACAAAGCTCTAGAAAATATACTGCAGAAAGGAATCCTGCACAGACAAAGAGGTTGTTGGATTAGTTGGCTTTTTCCATCTTTCTTTTTTAATTTGATTTTATGAGAGAGGATGTCCTGGAAAAAAGAAAAGACATTCAAAAATGTGCTTAAAGTGCCCTCAGACACAAAAGAGACCTAGGGCAGAGAGTAAAAGGGCTAGGGTTTGGAGCAAAGAGACAAATTGGGAGGAAAGTAGAAAGCTACAATGAGAAAGCAGAGGCATGGAGAACAGAGATGGGAAAAGAAGGATGCTAAAGCAGAGAAAGAGACTCAAAGAAGAGAATGGGATCAGGAAGTGAGGGGCCTAAATCCTGCCAAGGGAAAGAAAGTTTCTGGTGCACAGAGAGGAGATTGCAGGAAATATGAGCATTTGTGTCCCATGGGTGGTACAGAGCACTTTGAAGAAAAGAGGGAAGCCCAAAGCACAGAAAAACTCCTCTAGTTGTGATAAGGCCTAGAGTGGAAAGAAAAAAATCAGAGTACAGAGGGTGTCTACTAATCCAAAGAGATTCTACAAGCAGAGACCTGGCTTGAGAATTGAGACAAAAGACTTGGGAGCAGAAAGAGGGAGATATGAAAAAAGAGAGCGAATGCAAAAGGTACCAAAGGATCCACCAAGCCAAGGAGATTGTAACATATGGACATTGCTCTAATACATACCCTTTTTAATGCAATAGATTTCGAACTACTTTATAGAATCTAGGTCTTGAGTGTCAGAGATAGCCCATAATTATTCAGATACAATTTTTAGCTCATAATGAACTGCTAGATTAAATGTTAGCAGTTAAATTAATCTAAGTGCAGGTGCAAAACTACAGGTGCAATCTTGTACCTGCAAAAAGCTGATTTGAGGCCCAGCTAAAAATCAGGCCTATAGTAGGAAAAATGGACTTTATTGCATTCTTTTGCTCCACATGAAAATACCACAGCACTCTGTTATTGATCACTCAGGATTATTCTTTTTCTGTTAGTTGCCTTCAACCAACATATACATAATTTGCATCTTGAACTCTGTTGGATTCATTTTCTTTCTGGTTTGCTTTGTCTTTTTCTGCCATGGAATCACCTTACACACAATGCAGCACTTGTAGGCTATATGCTTGTGTTACATACAATTTTTCATGGGGGTGAGGGGGGGCATTTATTTCCCAAGCACCTCTTGGAGTGGAACCTCAACAAATACATGTGTACTGGAATTTTATCTTCCTTTGTTGCACTGATCAACTATTTTTTTCCTTTGGCACATAAGCTCTACACATGCTTATCTCTGAAAAGCAAATGACATACAGTCTGGTGTGGGCTGAAATATTGAACTGATGCTCCTTGGGATTTTTCCAGTCATCCAAATGATCTGAACACCTGATCCATGTGGCTATAATATTGCAGATGGTGGTGATCCAAAAGGTGATGCAGTTTAGCCAAAGCAGGACATTCTTACTAGTACAATCTTAGCTGAAGTTGATAGCAAAAGCACAAATTATTTCAAACCTTCCGTACAATAACTCACTCTATGTAGTTTTCTCTGATGTGCAGCCAATAGAGAATTGGCTAGCAACATTGGGTTATGCATGTGTATACTACCCTCCTTTCTAAAAGAAACAATGCAAACTGTAGGACATAAAACATCAGGAGTTTGGGATAAATCCTGGATTATTTTACTTTGATTAATAATTACTTGGACAACATCACATGTAAGAGCATAACAGGTTCAAATGAGCTTATCCAATATGCAGAAGAGGTTTGAAACTTTCTGTGCTATGCATATCAATTAAGTATGCCACACACCTGCTTGTCCTTTGTGCATGACTTAGATCCCATTCTTTATCATGACATACAGAAAACAATGCTGCAAACCCAAAAGCTTTCATTTGGAACGTGGTGACAGTAAATTTGACTTGTCAAGGGGTCAAACACAGGTATTCCATAATATTGGCACAGCAATGTGACTTCTCTGGTAAATATTTTACAGGACAACCCATTATGGATCTGCAAAACTCACCAGTTGATAGATCCGCATGTTGGGAATATGCATTAATGATAAGAAAGATATTGACAAATTGTACTATCCTAGTTATTCAGAGAGCAGCCAAAACCAGGAATGAAGCATGATGATTTCACGTATTTTGGCTTCAATCTTCAGCTACACCTAACATTCAGTAGGCGCATGTGGGGGCCCATTTGTGGCTCCTCAGTCCTGAGGACAGCCAAGAGCCGGTTTGGCCACCAGTGCAGTTTAGGTGGCTCACAAGGAGCTATCCACCAGCAAGGGATTGCCAGAAAGTAATGACTATGTCCCCTTCCCCTCTATTCCTAATCCCCAGAAATGCCCCAGGTACAGCCACTATGTAGGACTTGGCATAAGAACTGGCTATACCCAACTGGGATCTTCCACATCTGGACAGTCTCCAGCCTCTTTCTGGCCACTCTGTGCCATGAGCAATAATACTTTAGGGTATGTCTACACTGCAATACAAACTTGTGGCACCGAGTCTCACAGCCCAGGTCAGCTGGCTCAGGCTTATGGGGCTCAGGCTGTGGGGCTAAAAATTGCAGCATAGACATTGGGCTTAGACTGGTGCCCAGGCTCTGAGACCCTCCATTCTTGCAGGGCCTCAGATCCCAGACTTCAGGGTGAGCCTAAACATCTACACTGCAGTTTTATAGCCCCACATCTGCAACCGTGTGAGCCCAAGTCAGCTGACCCAGGCCAGCTGCAGTCATGCCACACAGGGCTGGCTCCAGCTTTTTTGCCGCCCCAAGTGGCGAAGAAAAAAACAAAAAACCAAAAAAAAGCCACGAGCGGCAGCACTTCGGCGGCAGCTCTACCGCGCCACTTCATTCTTCGGCGGCAATTCGGCAGCCGGTCCTTCCCTCCGAGAGGGACTGAGGGACCGCCGCCAAATTGCCGCCGAAGACCTGGACGTGCCGCCCCTTCCCATTGGCCGCCCCAAGCACCTGCTTCCTGCGCTGGTGCCTGGAGCCGGCCCTGATGCCATAGGTCTTTTATCACAGTGCAGATGTACCCTGAGATACCAATGTGATGGACACTGTAAAAATACCTAGAAAGATAGCTGACAAATATAATAGACAGGTAGTCTTCACCATATCATTGCTATAGTTTACCAGAGATGTTCAGCATTCAGACATACAGTACTCTGCTGAAAGAAATGACATTATCGGCAGTATTAGTATTACTTAGATTGTACGATCCTTTAAGTTCTGTGTTTGTTTGGCACGTAGCACAGTGAATCCCTGGTCTGTTGGCTGGAGGCACTCAGACGCTATCGCAATACGGCATAATCCGGGTTATCTGAAACCCTGTTATCAGAACTTCTGCATTATCTGAATCCCTTTCTGTCCCCACCTCCAAAACCACTTCCTGCATGCAACCCTCCAGAGAAACACCCTGCCCAGCTGCCAGCATGCAACCTCCTCAGTGAAACCCTCTGCCACCGATACCCAGCTGCCTGCGTGCACATCCCCTCCAGCTACCCTTTGCCTCTTCCCACACCTCCCCACACTTCTGCTGTGGAGTTGCTGTTCACCTGGTTGATGTCATAGCTCTGGCCCTGGCTGATGCAGCACCAATGTGCCCAGCTCCCTCTTCAGTGTGTCCTTCATACTGTTCCCAAGGCGGCCTGCAAGAGCCCATGCTGGGGTGTGTGCACACCAAGCGAAGCAGCCATAGGAGGAGCCTAGAAGCTAGGGAGTCTGCTACCTGGCTGTTATTGCACATGCACAGTGACAACAGCAAAGCCTGTACCCTGTCCAGCTGTTTCTGACTGCAAGGGAGAGCACTGGGGGAAACTGAGGCAAGAAGCTGCCCTCTCAATTACCCAAATTCCTGATTATCCAAATGAAATCCATACCCTGCATGCTATTCAGCTAAACAGGTGTATGCTGTACACATAAATAAAAACAATAAATTAGCAATGAGTCAGATCCTGAGCTCAGTTTTACACAGACCTTGCTCAGGGAAAGCTCCCACTAACGTAAAACCTCACTAAGAACATCAGGATTTAGCCTGATGCCATTCTTTTCATTCCCAATGTGATGTGATTTCACTCTCACCCTGAATATGTTCTATTTACCTTTCCCACCAGCGACAAACATGTTGATTTATTTTGAAAGAAAAGACGAGCTGTATCCATTTGCATTCAGAATGAGGGGTGGGGGGAGTCGCTTGTGATCGCATTATTGTTTTTTGACTTGAAAGTTAGAAGGGACAATGACTCGTACTTCAGTTTCAGATCACTCAGGCAGCTGCCTCCTACTGTACCTTTGAATCATCATTATCGTGATCTTCACTATTTGCACAGAGGGCAGAATTCACTGGCCCTTTCATTTCATAGTCTTATAAAACAATCTAAAACATCCAGTTCCCTTGCACAATTAGGCCGGATTGGTTTTGTTCAGAAAGAGAAAAGCCAGGACTGCGTTCATGAAGGAAATGTATAGTGTCAAATCATAACTGTGCTATCAGCTTTGCTTAACACGTCTAGCAGCGCATGTTTTAGAAGCAGAGATTAGTGTATGAAAGAAGGTACTAGCACACCAGGATGGTCAGGCTCAAATGGCTACAATCAGTCTGTGGCTAAACAGTTTAAATAGTCCGATGTTCTACTTGTAAAACTCCACATCCATCTTTTAGTATAGACAATTTGGCAAACAAATTGAATAAATGTTGGGTAAATAGAAAATTAACATTGAATGTCAAGAAATATTTAAGGCTGAGTTACAAACCTCTGGAAATATGGATTTAATACTTGAATACAGTTAGACCCTTTACTACAGCGTCGCTGTGCAACATAAGGTCCCCATCCATGGTATCACAAGTATGCATAGACTTGTTAAATATTACTTGTGACAGAGCGGGAAACAGACCCAAGATCTCTGAAGTTGTACACCCATAGCTCATCCCTAGACCACAACATTTCTCACAGAAGCGGTTTAAAATGTGTGTTCTTAGTTAAGCCAAGTGTAAAATGGGTGCTAACACAAATACACCTTTTTATAAAGTTCTTTGAGAATTAGATGCAACTTTTTATAAAGTTCTTAGAGAAGATGCAAGACAACATTAATAGGCAAATGTTTCAACTGTAGTAACTTATGTACAAAGCAATTCAGTGACTTGGCAGGCAAGGCAGGTCCTGTTTTCTAGTGGATCAGAGATTGGCTGTGCATCTGAAAGACTTGTATTCTAGTACTAGGTCTGATACTTAATGTACTATGACAGCCATGACGCTTTACCAGCATTCCGAGTCAAGGTATGCTGTGCTGCTCATGAATGTGTTGCTAATGTAGCTAGCTGAATTTGTCATGTGTGCATTGAATGAGACAGGGCTCTGCAGCAACCATTTTTACCTTGAACAGTGCTGTTCACTCCTTCAGTATAATAATCTGTATCTTCATTTACCTACACAAAAGAAAAAAATAAAAGATGTTTAAAAAAACTTGAGCAGTTTCAAAAACACAAACTACATTTCAAAACTCAATGAAGGTTGCTAAGTCACAACAATGTATTTCTTGTACCCATCATATCATTTACAAAACTCAAGCACTTAAAAGCAAGGAAATGAATAATTAACAGCAACATAAATCTTCTACTGCCCACGCAATCAACAGATTAATTTGATCAAGTACAAAAGATATATGTTTTATCACAAAACAACCTTAAGGCTAAGGGAAAATAAATATCATTCTTTATTCAGTAATCTTAAAATATCAACCTGCAAAAAAACTTTTAAAAAAAATACATAAAAATGATCTCAGATATATCACTTTGCTGTTGATCACTCTTATTCTAGTCACATGTCTACATAATTTTACCATAAATCAATTATGGTATACACTTTCCCTGTTTAAGTATGTAATGCAATATTTTTCTCAAGACTAGAGTTGGGTAAAATTTTTCACATGAAACATTTTTGACAGTGACACCCAAATGTTATGCAAATTTATGTCAGTTTTGTCAAATTGATTCAGTCAAGGGAAAAAACTGATTTTTTTTGAAAAAATCAAAATGTTTCAATTTTTAAATTTGAAATGACTTTTCCTTTCAAAATTTCCTTTAATTTTATTTTAAAATGGACACCATTGAAACAACAGATTTTGATTGTGTCTTAACAAAATGTTTCATTACATCTAAAATGAATTATTTTTCAACTTTTCAATTTGCCAAAAATTTCATAAAATGTAATTTTCAGTTCCACACCAAAAAAAATTAAATGTTCCAAAAATTTTTTGGAATTGCCAGCAATTGTAATTTTCCAGCTCTATTGAAGATGCAGCAATATACTCACACACAAAAAAACCCAATGACATAAACACACACACACACACAAACAAACAAACACACATACTAAAATCAAAGCAACCAAATACATACAACCCCCCTGTACTCCAAAATCTTTGGGTCACACTTAAGGTGTTTTATTATGATGAAGTATGATTTTTTTTTCTACTTGATCAGAATAAGCTCTTTGGTCAGTATATGGGCAGTGTAATATTTTGGATGCCTTTAACTATTCTTCTCCCATGCTTTTTAAGTACTTGGATGTTGCTAATGATGTGCTAGATGTTCGGTAGCTTGCTTGGTCGTCACCTACCAAATTTTATTAGATTTTTTTAAACAAATTTTTTTTCTTCACTGAGTGTAATGTATGTGTATGAATTATTCTATAAAAACACATTCTCTCTCTCTGCCCCCAGGACCTTAAAGCATAATTCAATGCTCATATGATTAGTAAAAATTCTTTGCTTTTATTTTTAGTTTTAAGTATTTTTCATTGGATTTGAGGTAATCAAGTTGGGCTCAATTCACACAGGAAAATCTGCATTTTCTACAGCAGCATGTAGACGATGTTTAGCTGAGCAAACAGCTGTTCGAACCCTTCACTGTGGGCATCACTAGGAAATGCTCTCTGAAATGCCCACAGAAAGACTGTTTGTGTGTTTTACCAGTGGGAATTATGAGGGACTCTTTACATACACTATATTTACATTTAATGTTGCACAGTCACTTTCCAAGTTTTGAATCTTTGCAGGCAACTTTGGCATAGTTGTTTATTCCCTGCTGACCTCATCATCTTATAAAATGTGGCTTGTAGAAAGAAAAGAAACAGGTGGAGGCTAAATATTAGTCCTTCTCTTTCTGCTCATTCCCCACGCCTCCCCCCCCCCGCCCCCCACTACCCACCAGAAGGCAAAAGGTCAAATACTAACCAATATCATTTTGCCCCCCCCCCCAAATTCCAATCCTGTAACCCTAACAAAAAGCTTTATTAATAAGCTATTACAGTTCAGTAAATCCTAAAAGCCCCACACAGTGTGAACTGTTAAACAAAGTTATTCAGTTATTTCTTGGCTAAATGGCTGTAAGTAAATAGATTTTACATCCAATCAGAATTTTTTTTTTTTCTTTAACAGTGGTCAGGGATATTTGGAACCTGCTACTGCACAGACAAATAAGAACGTGATTTTAACTTGATTACATTCTGATGGGATGTCTCCAGGAGCACTGCTCCTGACAGTAAGTGATTCTATGGAGAGAAGGGGGGGCGGGGTGGGGAACCCGCCAAGGAGATGATAAGGAAAGCTGGGATGAATTGTGGGCTCTGTTCTCTGTTATCCAAGGGTGGCTAGCTGCTGCTGCACTGAAGGCCTTTATTCCCTGCCTGTGGGAAAGTGGTGGGCGAAGGCTGCGTTCTCAGTTACACTACACATGCAGATTTTAATTAGCTGGATTAAAAACAAGACCGTATCATGTCCTTTAGCGGTATTCTATATAGAAACAAAAGATTTTCTTTCCTGGCTTCTGCAAGCAGCACAGTGCAGCATTAATAAAAAGGTCATGGCAGTTCAAGATGAAAGGTCACACATGATAGAAACGCTATGTGAGAGGAACATCATGTTTGTTGCTGCGATAAAGGAGCTCTGTCCAGGCAGGTCATCACAACTTTCTTTGGGAGTAAGAAAATGCAAACATATGTGGTTGACAGAGAGAGAGAGAGAGATGGGTGGATGGATATTTATTAGAGAAAGAGCTGAGCTGAAAGGTTACAACTTTGTTTGGGGTGATGGGGTGTCAGATCCAGGGCTTGGGTTCAGCCTGAAATGGAGACTGGGTCAAGCCGGGGAATCTAGTCTGCTTCCAAAACTCAGAATGTTTTGATTGAGATTGTTGGTTTGGACCCATTTCTAAGTAGTAGTTTTCTTTTTTTGTGGGGAGCTATAAAGGCCCAGCCTTACTCCCAGTTAAGGCAGTGGGAGTGTCATGATTGATTTCAATGGGAGCAGGAGAAGGCCTTAAATATCTATTGCTCTTTACTAGTAACTATAAGGCCTGATCCTGAAAGGTGCTCGGCACCTTCAACTCCCATTGACATCAGTGAATGACACCAGGGCTCAGCCCCTCTCAGGATCAGACCCTAAAATTAAATAGAGACACACACAGACACACAAAGAACAGCAGATCATCGGCACAATCCTGCATACCTTTGCTGATTTCAAATGTGGCTGCTTTCATGTGCAAGGGTCCATAGGATCATGACCTTGACACACAAAAGAAGAGAGACCACGGTAAGCTTAAGGGGCAGCATGAAAGAAGGCGGGAAAAGGGGAGTGGAGAAAGGAGAGAGGTAGATCAGATCCAATGTTCTGCCTCTGCTTTACCATTCTCCTCCTTTCTACTGTCCCAAGTTCCATTCAGAAAAAGATTCATTTGTATGTACTACTTTCCATCCTATCAAATTCATATGAAATTGTTTTTAAAGAGTAACCCTAGTGAAGAGTAAATTTAGCATTTCGGCCTATTTAAAATGAATTTCCATTCTACCGCTATTGTAATTTAACATCATAATTAAATAAGGGTCACCAGACAGCTTGGTCCAGGTATTATAATTAATAGGTCAGACCTTGTAGTCTATTTTAAGTGGGTGATTCATGGCTAGAGCAATCAAGAAACAAAAGGTGGGTTTTTTTTCTCAAAAGTATGGTAAAAAAGGTAAAGGTTAATGATAAAAACCTGAAACCGTCTGAATGAAACAGCACTGTTTTTCATTTGGAGCAGCACTTGACTAGATTGGCCATTTACCTATTACACTGTTAACGCAGTAGTTAGAGTGCACCCAGTTCTGTTCCCATTGAGATCAATGGCAAAACTTGATTTAATTCAATACATGCAGGATCATTTTCCAAAAGTCCATAAGTCCAGTATGTCCTAGCAAAAATCAGCTGATTTAGTCTTTTTTTTAAAAAAAGTACCGGTAATTTAATCTTTAATAGGGTTTTTTTTTTTAAGAATAAAGAAGAAAATGTTAGTTGTGCATTTACAATATAGGGGGCCTCATTCTCATTTACACAAAGGATCCTTCACAATACTCTGGCCACATAAAGTGACCTTAACATTTGAACCCACCTTAACAGGCCTGATAAGGAACGTAAGTGCAATTCACACCCATGTTAATGTCCCTTTACACTGAGTAAAGGGGGCTTAGTATAAATAAGAATACAACACCATAAGAGCAGCCATATTGGATCATACGTAGTCAATAGGCGGACTGCGGGCCAAATCCGGACCGCCAGACACGTTTAAACGGACCCCAAAATCCTTTTATTTATTTATTATCATCATTATTGTTATTGCGGTGTGAAGAATGTTTCTCTGGCGTCTAGACCTTGACTATACCTTGACCAAGAAATTTGGACCTTGACAAAAAATAATGGACTACCCCTGGATCACACCAGTGGTCCATCTAGCCCAGTATCCTGCCTTCTGACAGTGACCAATGCTAACAGCTTCAGAAGGAATGGACAGAATAGGAAATCATTGAGTGATCCATCCCCTGTCATCCACTTCCAGCTTCTGGCAATCAGAGGTTAGGGACACCCAGAACATGGGCTAATAGCCATTGATTAACCTATCCTTCATGAAGTGATCTAATTCTTTTTTTGAACCCCGTCATAGGTTTGGCCTTCACAACATCCCCTGGCAATGAGTCCCACAGGCTGACTGTGCCTTGTGTGAAGAAGTACTTCCTTTTGTTTGTTTTAAACCTGAGGCCTATTAATTAATTTGGGTGACCCTTGGTTCTTATGTTATGTGAAGGGGTAAATAATACTTCCTTGTTCACTTTCTTCACACCAGTCATGATTTTATAGATCTCTTTCATATCCCCTCTTAATTGTCTCTTTTCCAAGCTGAAAAGTCACAATCTTTTTAATATCTCCTCATATGGAAGTCGTTACATACCCTTAATCATTTTTGTTGCTCTACTCTTTACCTTTTCCAATTCTAATATATCTTTTTGAGATGAGGTGACCAGAACTACACACGGTATTCAAGATTTGGACGTACCATGTCTTCATATAGTGGCATTATAATATTTTCTGTCTTATTATCTAACCCCTTTCCTAATGGTTCCTAACATTCTGTTAGCTTTTTTGACTGCTGCTGCACATTGAACAGATGTTTTCAGAGAATTATCCATGATAACTCCAAGATCTCTTTCTGGAGTAGTAACAGCTAATTTAGACCCCATCATTTTATATGTATAGTTGGGATTATGTTTTCCAATGTGCATTACTTTGCATTTATCAACACTGAATTTTATCTGCCATTTTGTTGCCTTCTCACTTCATTTTGTGAAATCCCTTTGTACTGCTTCGCAATCTCCTTTGGCCTTAAAAATCGTGAGTAATTTTGTATCATCTGCAAATTTTGCCACCTCACTGTTTACCCGTTTTTTTCCCCAGATCATTTATGAGTATATTGAACAGCACTGGTCCTCCCAATAGAGATCCCTGTGGGACACCTCTATTTACCTCTCTCCATTCTAAAAACTCACCATTTGTTCCTATCCTTTGTTTCCTGTCTTTTAATCAATTACTGATCCATGAGAGGGCTTTGCTTCTTATCTAATGACAGCTTACTTTGCTTAAGAGCCTTTGCTGAGGGAGACCTTGTCAAAGGCTTTCTGAACATCCAAGTACACTATATCCACTGGATCACCCTTGTCCACATGTTTGTTGACAACTTCAAAGAATTCTAATAGACTGGTGAGGCATGATTTCCTTTTACAAAAGCCATGTTGACTCTTCCCCAAGAAATTGTTTTCATCTATATGTCTTGATAATTTTGTTCTTTACTATAGTGTCAACCAATTTGCCTGGTACTGAAATTAAGCTAACCAGCCTATATTTGCTGGGATCACCTCTGGAGCTTTTTTAAAAAATTGGTGTCACATTAGCTATCCTCCAGTCATCTGGTACAGACACTTTTAAATGATAGCTTACATACCACAATTAATAGTTCTGCAATTTCATAGTTGAGTTCCTTCAGAATTCTTGGGTGAATACCATCTGGTTCTGGTGACCTATTACTATTTAATTTATCAATATGTTCCAAAATCTCCTCTATTGACACCTTAATCTGGTGTCACCTAATCCTCATATTTGTCACCTAAAAAGAATGTCTTCAGTGTGGGAATCTCCCTCACATCTCCACCGTGAAGACTGATGCAAAGAATGTATTTAGCTTCTCTGCAATGGCCTTCTCTTCCTTGAGTGCTCCTTTAGCAACTCAATCGTCCAGTGGCCCCACTGATTGTTTGGCAGACTTACTGCTTCTAATATACTTAAAACTTTTTTTGGTGTTTTTGAGTCTTTAGCTAGTTGCTCTTCAAATTCTTTTTTTGGCCAGCCTAATTATACTTTTATTCTTGACTTGTCATAGTTTATGCTCCTTTCTATTTTCCGCCATAGGATTTTACTTCCAATTTTTGTTTTGCCTCTAACCACTTCTTTTACTTTGTTGTTTAGCGATGGTGGCACTATTTTGGTCCTTTTACTATATGTTTTAATTTGGGGTATATATTTAATTTGAGCCACAAGTATGGTGTTTTTTAAAAAGTTTCCATGCAGCTTGCAGGCATTTCACTTTTGTGACTGTACCTTTTAATTAACTAGCTTCCTCATTTTTGTTTAGTTCCTCTTACTGAGGTTAAATGCTACTGTGATGGGCTTCTTTGGTGTCTTCCCCACATAAGGATGTTGAATTTAAATATATGATGGTCATTATTACCAAGCGGTTCAGCTATAGTCACCTCTTAGACCAGATCCTGTGAGCCACTTAGGACTAAATCAAGAATTGCCTCTCCCCTTGTGGGTTCCAAGACTAGCTGCTCCAAGAAGCAGTCATTTGTGGTGTCATATCTCTGCATCCTGTTCTTAGGAGACATGTATCCAGTCAGTATGAGAGTTGAAATCTCCCATTATTATTGAGTTTTCTATTTTTATAACCTCTGTAATCTCCCAGAGCATTTCACAATCACCATCACCATCCTTGTCAGGTGGTCAGTAGTATATTCCTACTACTATATTGTTATTGAAGCATGGAATTTCTATCCTGAGAGAGTCTACGGTACAGTTTGATTCATTTAAGATTTTTACTCTATTTGACTCTATGCTTTCTTTCACATATAGTGTCACTCCCCCACCAGCATGACCTATGCCGAGAATCAAGCTGACAGTATGTAAAACAGACATTTTTGGCTGATCTATTGATTTTAAATTGATTATAACAATTCATTTCAGGCCTAATTCTTCTCTCAGATGTGTGTGCAAAGCCTTCACTATAATCAATGGGAGTTTATGTTAATATCGGTCTAAGGTATTTCTTATATGGCCTCCGTCCCCACAGTATCTGAGTGCCTCACAGTCTTTTAATGTATTTACCCATATGGGAAACTGAAGCACAGAGAGACTATGGCCCAGATCCTTAAAGGTGATCAGATGCCTAACTTCTAATGAAATCAGTGGGAGTTTGGCACCTGAATATCAGCAAGTCTGTGGCAGAGAGCAGGGAATCAAACTGCAGTCTCAGGTCAGCACCCCATCCCTAGCTAATGGCAGATCATAAGCCACTGTGTTAATATTATGCTTTAGTATTAAAATATTTCATAAGAAAGAGAGAGAGAGAGCAAGAGACAGGGAACAGCCCAAAGATACAGTAACTGATCTGGTCAAACAGCTTTTACTTTTCTATTTGATGTGCAACATGATGGGTATAAACCCTGGGCCTGCTCCTGCTCCTATTGAAACCAATGGTGTTTTCCCATTCACTACAGAGATAACAGGATTGAACCCTCATTCTGACAGGGTTCTTTTGCTCCATTTCATTTTGAATTATTAATTATTATTAATTTGTATTATGCTCTCTGAATCAACAAGTGTATCCAGTAGAAAGGACATGATTTCAACCCCCCCCCCCCCCCACACACACTCCTATTTAATCCAGCAATTCTATTTTTAGTGTAGTCACTGCCATTGTAAAGAGCTGTTTTATAGGGTGACAGAATCTAGCATGGCTTGGCCATGTAAGCAATATAAATGCAAAGCAGTTAATTATATTTTAAGAGGAAAGCACTATTATTTCAGGAGTGGATTGAAGCAAATCTGGAAGTAATATGAAATGATGCAAGCTATTTAAGAATAAACAGATCAATATGTTTCAATTAATTAGGGAATAGTCATGTGCAGTTTGATAACACAAGCTCTATGTCCATAAATATAATCTCCATGCAATATATCATTTTTATACATATAAAGCTTAGCGCCATATAAATGCCAGGTATTAACAATAATAATAACTGATATTTTAAATCCCATAGAATCAATTTCCAAGGAGGGTAAGCTCTTACACTGTCTGTTACAGGAGCTCCAGTTCAAAGCAGTGCTCATCAACATATGGCATCAGAGTACCATAGGCAGCTACCACATAGTCTGTTTCTGAGGTGTGTCTGCTTTTAGGCAGAGCAAGAGGAGTGCTGAACACAGTAGTTCTCTTCATGGATCTGATCCAAAGCCCACTGAAGTCAATGGGATTCTTTCCATTAACTTCATTGGGTTTTGGATTGCACTCCATGCTTTCTGTCACATCTAGGCAGGCAATGCAGCAAGTGCTGAATAAACAGATTGCAACTATCAGAATTCCTCTCAGTCCTTCCAATCAACCTGGAGAATGAGAAACTCTTGACATTTCATCCCAGGAACCAGGACTTGGGGTAGGAAAAGAGAGGAATATTGGGTCCGGTTGTTTCCTGATATAACTCCATCTCGGTGTAGCTCTAACATCTGCAATTTACTGTGTTTCAAGTGGAGTCACACAGAATCATAAAATAATTGTAAGGACTTTAAAGAGCCCATAATAGGTTTCCATATGCAGGGCGTATGCACCACTGTCCTTTGTTTATATTTCCTTTTGTCTCTATTATGTCCACCAGCTGACAACTTGACCAACACCCTCCCTCCCTTGAGGAGTATTCATGTTTGTATTTAGTTTGTAAAATGCCTTGGGGTGAAAGGTTCTATATTATAGTAGTTTTAAATATAAGTCAAGGGAAATAATTATCACTAGAGATAGGCAGAAGCCACATTAGGATCTGGATTTCAAGCACTCCAAAGTTCAGAGTTGCTTGGATTTGGGGGTTTAGCCCAACACATTAAAAAAATTGGGGCGACTGGCAAAACCCACCACAGTTCACAGGCATCTCCATGTAAGTGTTAGGTTTGGTCCCATGTTAGATTGTAGAAGCATGATAAAATAGCCTTCTGAAAAGGGGGATTTGAAAAAGACAGAAGGAAAAGATACAGTTTACATATTTGCAACTGTATGTCCAAAAGGAAACTCCTCTTTTTCCAATTTATCTATAAGGCCTCTGTCATATGGGGGAGTGGAGGAAGACTCCAGAGGGAAAAAGGAAAAAGCCCTGGACTGGATTAAATTGGTACATTTCAAGGTTTTTACGGAGCTTTCACACAGGCTGCCAGGGCACATTGGCACCAAATTCTAATTCCACAATGTTTCAGTTTCTGTCTTCTCTAGATGGTAAGAAACTTTCTGTTTTATCACTGGTAAATCTTAGTTGGCACACACAAAGAAGATGCTGTCCACTGTCTCTGGGAAACTTAAATGCTATCATGCACAGCCAACACCATTTAGAACAGGAGCAGACATTTCAGTTCGTATCTGGATCCTACCACAGAAGCTGCACATACAGACAGAAATTAAAATGATCCTTTTCAAAGCAATTATCTACTTCATCCCGCCCACACAAAGACTTTTGCAGTTTTAGTTTGAGGGGTTTTATGGATCTTCTTTCTCATTTTTGCTTAAGGTTTTTTTTTTTTTTTTTTTTAAGGAGTTGCTGTTATATAAAGAACCAAAGAATTAGCAAACTCTAAAAGAATTCAAAGAGGGTGCAGTAGTTTTAGCCTTCTGTTTGTGTGTTTCCAATAGGTGTATTTAAATGTAAATGCTACCCTTTCACCTCTGAGCCACCTATTCTTATAGCTAGCAGAAAGAGAGCATTCATGGTATAATGTCTTTATGAGGAGAGATCTTATACTTAATTTCTCATGTGAATCAGATGCTTTTATAGCACATGTTTGAGAGATTGAAAGAACAATATTGGTCTAGTGGCTCAGCAGGCAGATCATTGCACTGTCACATGGGAGAGCTGGGTTCAAAGAGTCTTCAGGGATCGCAGCTAGCAAGCACATGGGTGAAGCTGTAAACACTGATGGGTCCACTTTTCCACTCCAGCACAATGGTTTAATTGTGCACCATATACACTATCACATCATGCAAGGGCATCTAGACCCTGTTTTCTGGAAACCATGTCCAACTTATGATACACTACATGGAATCACGGGTGAAGGTAAGGCAGTATCCCACAATTCCTTACACAGTTTGCACTGACCTCCATTACACTATGGTAAGAATTGGTGGGCAGAGGGAGGTATTTGTAACAAGTGTTTCCAGCTGAACATCGGTGCACACTTTTGATTGCATGATGTTCCAGTTATAAGCAAGCGCACACATCTGAATCATTGCACGTTCAGTTCAAATCACCACAGATCCATATATACAAATACCACACCTCAAATAAAGAGGCACATCAGCTCCCTGAATGCACTGCATGGTTTGCAAGTATCATGATGCAAACTTGTTGACTTAAAAGGTGTGACTCGCCTGAGGGGGCTGACGAAGGCTGAAATCTTGTGAACACAGACTCTTGAGCCCATCCGGAGTCCCTCTGAAATCAACGGGACTCTGCATAATTTGCATCAATGCATATATTTGTAGGATCAGGGCATAAGGCCCCATTAACATTGGCTCAACAAGTTTAAAACTAAATTAACTAAGCGCTGGCCAGGAAAATTGGCAAGGCAAACTGTGTTAGCCCCTGTCTGCCTGGCCACAGCTGAATTTGAACCTGCGCTGCTTCCCGCTGCTCCCATTGGCCGGAAACGGCGAACCACGGCCACTGGGAGCTGCAGGTGTCCGTGCCTGCAGACAGTCAATGTAAACAAACTGTCTCGCGGCCTGCCAGCGGATTACCCTGACGGGCTGCGTGTGGCCCACGGGCGGCAGGTTACCCACCACTGCTTTAAAAGTTTCTGTATGAACATGTAACATAGACACCTGTGTATCCCACACCCAAGAGCACTGAATCTCAGACAGAACTTCTTTACTTCCCTAGATTCCCCGCCCCCAGACACACTGGCTATTCATTGTCATGGCACTAGGGGCCCGATCCTGAAGCACTAAATTCAATGGGCATTTGCCATTAATTCAGTGGGTGCAAGATCAAGCACCCAGAACAAGTACAGAAGTACTTCTGTAAATGGTTCCAAAAGCAAAATGTTAAAGAACGAAAGGGTGTAGATATTTATGTGAAGGAAAGGAATTTGTGTTTGAAGACATTTAAAAATGTGCAGGTCCCCTTTAAGAGCAGCCAGAGCAGAATTTGTATGGTCATGCTCTTTAAAAGAAAAACTAGCCCTTTTGATTCCCCCCCCTCCAGCAAAAAGTCCAACTTTCAGCTGACTTGCTGTTTCAAAAGAGGGAATGATGCCAGACTGTTTTAGTGGCGTTTTAAGCATTTAACTCTTTAAAAAAATCATGAGACTAGAATTGAATATCTTGGAAGCTCCACAGAAGTCATTTGGAAACTAGTTTGGATAATGCTCTGTCAGCCCCACAAGTTAATTAAGCCACTGATACCAGCTACAACCAGCCTTTAAAATATATATACACAACATATCCTGTGTCCTAGCTCCTACTCTGTCCAGAACAATAAAACAGTGTTCATGCAATATCACATTAACAGAAAAGACTAAGAACTTAATGTTGACATTTAATAGTTAAGCAAACAGACTCAATATTAATTTGATTGTATTCAGTGACTGCTTAGTTAATTCTTAGACATCTCTTCTTAATGTATCTAATGCATGTTGAAGTCAAATAGGAGATCTCTGTTCTATATATTTTCTCAATAGCTGTAAACTGGAAATATATTAGTTTGCTAGAAACAAGAAACTTTACCTAATGGTCTCTTCACCTTGAACAAGTGCACAGCCTCTCTGTGAGAAACTTGGCATAATTTATAAATCTTTGCCACCAAACTATTTTTGTGCCAAAAATCAATCATTTAACTGAATCGTTAAATAAATAAATAAATAAAATGACCAATTCAAAGCGTATTGTCATAGCTGCATGTGGGGAAATAAATACAGGAATCTCCTACTTTGCTTTCTGTACAGTCTTAATTTTCATCTACTAATTATAGCAGCCTTTGGCTTTAATCATTTATCTCAGGGCAGCCCATCTGATTATTGGATAAAGAAAAATGTATTAAAACTTAGTGAGTTACTGGAATCTTCTGGAACTAGAAACTATACAGATGGTCTGCAACATATTTGTATAGAACATGTCCAATTGTTGACAGTTTTCCAACTATTATAGTAGAATAGTAAGAAGGCAGATACTGGGCAGTGAGCACTGAGCAACTGTTGTCACAGAGCCTTCCCCTCTTGGCTGCTTCCCCATTCACCCAATGAGCAGTTTTGGTCTCCCAGAGCAGAGACAATGGTTGCTTTGGAGAAGGAGGGAAGCCTTAGAACACCATGTAGATTTAGGACTGGATAGAAGGTATTGTGCAGAGGCCATGCCCATTACTCATCCACTGGCAATGGGCTCTCTTCCTTTTGTCTGGAAAGACGGTAAACTTTCAATGCCATCTGAAAACAGAAGGCCTTTCACAGAGTGCAAGAACTCTGCCATCTCAATCATGTGAAAATATTGTAAACACTTTCCCAGCCCCCATTCAGCTGTCCGAGAAGCAGAGCTAGAAAACACCAAACAAAACAGGAAGGAAAGAAAAGGGGGTGCATGTGCTAATTTATATTTTAGTTTGAATAGGTGTTTTGCTCATTTTTTTTAACATTAGTGAACAGAGTTAAGTTAGCTATTACAGGAGAAAAGGGTGTTATAAACCTACAATGACTATTGTTTGGAGGAAAATCCAGTGGTCAGTAGTTTCCCTCCAGCTGGGCTTCTCTTGTGTTTCATTACAGATTCTGCAAGAGTAGATTTCAAATATGTGACAGACATTAGAATTATTTCTCTTTCCATCACCAAACAGACCCCTCCCTGTGATCTTTTACCAACACACCACAGTAGCCTTAGCCCAAAACACTAAGCAATACAAGCTTCCTTACTTACATGTCTTAGAATTAGTGTGCTTACAATATCTAGTAATAGATATAAATGTACATATACAGACTATGTTATATGTAGCACCTGTGTGGTAGGTGGTTCACAGCGAATACACTAAGAGCAGGGGTTCTTAAACTGGGGGTCCGGACCCCTCAGGGGGTCGCGAGGTTATTACATGGGGGGTCATGAGCTGTCAGCCTCCACCCCAAACTCCGCTTTGCATCCAGCATTTATAATGGTGTTTTTAATTTATCAGGGGGTCGCACTCAGAGGCTTGCTATGTGAAAGGGGTCACCAGTACAAAAGTTTGAGAACCACTGACTAAGAGTAATGTTATATATTATTATTATATAACAGTGGTAGTTAGCACATGTTAAAGTTGGTTTCCAATTTCCATTTTAATAGCCTCCACCCCACCACTCACCCCTTTCCACTTGCTTTTAACTTTGTCAGACTAGCTGCTTATGTTTTTTTGAATTTTGAGCAAAATCAGTTCAGGTGGTTTTGAGTTGTGCTCACCCACCACAACCAACAAACTCTTGGCACTACAAAATGTATGTGTTTCTTATAATTTAAAGGGAATTTAATATGCAGTAACTATTATGTTATCTTGATACTTTTTTAAAGTATACTTTTGGTCCAAAATGACTTATTTTATATGAAGGAATCAATAAGAAAGAACAAAAATAAAGTCCATAAGATGTGGACTGTGTGTGCATCTCCTTTACAACTGGCTCTAAGAACTCGGAAAACTATATGGATGCTTATCTCTTCAAACAGGTAAAGCTCTTAGAAAACATAAAGTTATAGTACACATAAGACAAAGACATCTCAGTTTCAAGCTATATACTCATAATACATAATGACAAGCTTAACTGAGAATACAGCACTGTACATACACAGGTTTTGTACTTCCACCTTGGGGGCAACATGGGGCTGCATTGTCCAGTGGGAGATTTGGAAATGATTATATACCGTTAGGATTGTGTCACATGCTCCCCTCCTATGTCCTTGGACAGGTCTGTTGGCCAGTGGGAGGGGCGGGGATCCCTGTCTCTATTTCCACTCCTTCCCTCTGGAAGAATTTGTGACCCCAGGGATGCTAGGAGGGAAGCAGACTGATGGGACTACAACTGAACCTAGCCCTTGCAGAAAAAGAAAGGGTCCTTACAAGCCTTTTTGCATGTGCATCTACAAAGGGAGAAGAAAAATTTAGCCAATAGAATGTACATAAGGTTGCATAAGAAATGTTATATTACACATTGTGGGTTTAAATGTTCTCCAGACAGCCTATTCCTGTGCAAGATGCAGTTAACTCTGGAAGACGCATTCCAGGAGATTCCACAGCTGTGATGTACTCCCTTGACAAAGGAACTGGGAGTTGACCCTTCTGAAACCAGTGGATCTTCAAAATTTCACAGTAGCCTTCTGTATCCACACTAGCTTCCAGCTCCTTTGGTATTTTTAAACAAGAGGTTCCAATATAAATTTCATAATTAACATACCAGTGCACTGGTGACAAAAAAAGCAGCTGTGGTTACAACTGGGCAACACAACCATTTGCATTAAATCTTGCTCTAAAACTCGATGCTTTTGGTCCAAAGATGGAAGGTCCCGATCTGGCAATGAGCTCCATGCACAGCAGGTATATCAGCACATGAGGAGTTTATTGCAGGATAGGGCCCTAAAAGTGTCATACATTTCTCCCTTGGGGCCAAATCCTGAACTCCTTACTCATGCTAAATGCACACTCCCTTCACTGAGTGCAAGGGGAATGTCATATTACCCTCTTTGTGAACACGCTTTTCTAGCTTATCAGCCATTATAATCTTGGCCCACCAAATGTTGTGAATTAAAGGGAGGCAGCCATCTGATGGGCATACTCAGCAGGACTTTTCTAAAAGTACACAGTATAGCATCAATGCAGCTCTGCCTGATTTTTCCCTCACACAGCCATGGATGCCAGCAGTCTGCTGATTTAAAATAAAGAGTGCAATAACAACATGGAACCAGGGCATTGCCAAGGACTTTGTGGCAGCTGGGAATCAGTAGCATTCCATACTGTTCCAGCCACATCCCCTGCACCAGGGGAGGCTGTGTGGGGCTGGCTATGCTCGTCCTATGCCACCTATGGTTTCCCCATGCTGGTGGAATCCACAGGTGACCAAGTAAGCCAACTTTCTGGTTCCTTTGCCCCACCAAAGCCACACAAAGGGCCTGCAGAGGGGTGAAGGATCTGGCCCATAACAAACAAGAAAGTGCTAGAAGAGAATCTTGCCCTGGTATTGTGGGAGGTCAGAGGAGGGTCCCTATTCATCATTTCCCATCATACCTACTCTACACGGCTTCCTACAGTGCTCATTAGCATGTTCTGAAAGCCTAGTATTTGTATTCTGTAAACAAAGGATTAAATGTATATGATTATCATCCCTGCAAAGTCATTTAAAATTTCTACATGTAGAGTGCACACACACATGGCGGGGGGAAAAGTGATCACAGACTATGAAAACTATTTGTGGATAAACATAGTACAGCCTCAGCTTGGGGTAGTTAAGAGGACTGGTGCTTTAAATTTAAAAAAGCATTCCTTGAGTCTGCCTTGCACATGCTATCTCATTCCTCCCCCCACCCCCCACCACTCCTTTTTATAAAGAGACGCTGCAATAAATTAGAATTTTATGAGACTCCAAACAAAAACCTTCACTAAAATTGAAAACAAGACATGGCTGTACAGACATATGGAAGGTTTATGAGAGGAAAAAAATGATCCCTATGCAATAGAAAATCTGTTCCTCTATTTCTTGGTCTTTAAAAACTAAGAGTTAAATGAGACAGATGCAGTATTTTGCTCTACAGTACAGTAGTGGTAAATTTTCCACTAGAGCAGCATAATACTTGTTATACCCAACTCCATCCTCCATAGCTATCCTAGTGGGAAAAGATCTTTATATCAATTTTCTGACTTTCTTAATAAAAATTTTAACCTTATATTTGGAAACGATATATCTTTGCCCTCCAATATTTAGTTTAGATATTACAAGACAGCAATGAATTCCTGGGGGTTTCATATAATTTTCTTTTGAGTTGAATGGTGGACCTTTGAATTGCATTATTGGCTTTTAAAACATTTTATGGGAGAAAAGTAGTTCTGCTTCATTTATATTTACATATCTGCTCCAAACCTCAAAGAGCTTATTTTGATTACAGTGTGCACTTTCTTGCTTCATTTCTTTCTCCACAAAACGATTCAGGTCGGGGGGGGAGGGGGGGTTGTTCAGCTAAATGCTGGAGCAGGTTATCACTTAAAAAAAGAAAAGAAAAAATCTACAGTGCCATAAATTCCATGTATTTCTACTAAGCAGAGCGGTTTGGATCTGAAGACAGACTCAAACTACAAAGTTTGGGTCTGGATCCAAATTTTCCCAAAGTTTTAAGGGAAGGTTTAATATCCAGGGTTTTGGTTCATCATTTTTGGACTATTATAGAAATGGAAGCCAGCCACAACCATGGGAGCTAAGTGATTGTGGATGTTTGGACCTGGGGGTTTGTTCAGAAGTGACACAGTCTTGGAACACAACACAATGCTCTGTGTAAATGTGAAACTGACTCCTGTGCAGAGAGCCTACTCAAGTATTATGCACCACTAAGTCCCCCTTAAGCACTCAAAATACAGGTTAAGTGGGGTTTAAATATGCTGACCTGTTGACAGAGTACAGACTGCCACTTCATGGACACAACATAGAAGTCCTTTAGCTTAATGTTTCTGCTAAAATGATCAGTAGGGAAATGGTTAACAATTGAATTATGCAGAGTTTTAACACCCCATTGAAATGAATTCAAAACTCATAATGGGGAGTGCAGGGACTGCTCTGGATATGCAAAGGGAGCAGAATCCCAAAATGGAGGAAGTGGGGTCATGGCTGAGTGGGCTGGTGCACTGAGATATGGTAATCTACTCTAATGGACCTGCCAGATTATGTCCCTACTAGGTGACCAGCACAAAGACTATGCATCACTTAAGTCCCACTTCTCGCCTCCAAACAGAGCTGAAATGGGATATAAATGAGGACTCTGTGCTGAGCCTCTGCACAGGGATGAATTCCATCCTTTGTGCACAAGGAGCAGCACCAGGAGGGATTTTGCCTTCCTCAGGTCTAGTCTACACTACAGAGTTAGGTTGACGCAAGGCAGTTTACATTATCCTAACTACAGAAGTGTCTACACTTAAATTTCACTTCCACTTCCATAACTGCCCACTATGACAACTTAATAATTCCACCGCCCTCAGTGGCGTAATGTCAAGGTAGACGCAGTATCAGCATAGACACTGTGTTGCTTGCATCAACTGTTACTGGCTTTCAGAAGCCATCCTACAATGCCTCACACCGACAGAACAATTGATAACAAGCCCTCCTGGTGAGGATGTGCACTGCCAACACAATGAGCAAAGCATAGACACGCAAAGGTGATGTAATTACTGCAGCAGCTGTATGCCGACGTAAATTACGTCAACTTAATTTTGTAGTGTAGCTATGGCCTCAGACAAATCTCTCTGGTAATTCTCCTGGGGTTTAGCAGAGCTTCATTGCCCTCTGCTCATGTTTATGACTTTAAAAGCCACAATCTAGCCCCAAGGAAATTTCCCCCATCCACAGCAATAATCCGTTAATTTTAGGCACTTTATCATTGTCTAGGACAGGATGGAGAAAGAAGGCCACTCAGATCCTGAAGATTGCATTTCTGACTTCATGCTATTAGCATTTTGAATGTTTTTCATGTCCTGATTTTGGCCCCATTCCAGCAAAGCACATGTATAGTCCCATTGAATTCAAAAAATAAGGGAGATCAGTAGCATGCATTAGATTTTCCCCAGATATTTTTAGAAATAGGCCCAAGCTAGAGTTTGGACCTGACTCTCAGATTCCAAGGCCTGAAGGGACCATTGTGAACATCTAGTCTGATTTCTTGTATAACACCAGCCATACAACTTCCCCAAAATAATTCCCAGAGCAGATCTTTTAGAAAAACATTCAATTTCGATTTAAAGATGGAGTGATGGAGATGGAGAATCCACAACCATCCTTTGTAAATTGTTCCAATGGTTAATTACTCTCACTGTTAAAAATTTGTGCCTTGTTACCAGGCTGAATTTATATCATTCTCTGATAGAGTAAAGAGCCCATTATCAAATATTTGTTCCCCATGCCGGTATTTATAGACTGTTACCTAGTTGCCCCTTAACTTTCTCTTTGTTAAGCTAAATAAATTGTGCTCTATAAGTCTATCACTCCAAGGCATATTTTCTAGCCCTTTAATCATTCTGCTGGCTCTTCTCTGAACCCTCTCCAAATTTATCAACATCCTTCTTGAATTGTGGACACCAGAACTGGACACAGTATTGCTGCAGCAGTTGCAAAAGTGCCAAATACCTCTCTACTCCTACTCAAGATTCCCATTTATGCATCCCAGGATCACATTGGCTCTTTTGGCCACAGTTTCACACTGGGAGCTCATGTGCAGCTGATTATCCACCATGACCTCCAAATCTTTTTCAATACCTGCTTCCTGAGATAGAATGCTCTATCCTGCAAGCATGGCCTATATTCTTTGAGCCTCGATGTACACATGTACATTTAGCAATATTAAAACTCATATTGCTTACACCCAGCTTACCAAATGATATAGATCTCGCTGTGTCAATGACCTGTCCTCTTCATTATTTACCACTCCTCCAATTTTTGTGTCATCTGCAAACTTTATCAGTGATCATTTTGTGTTTTCTTTCATATATTATAATATTTCAAATATTAAATAGCGTGGGGCCAAGAACCGATCCCTGTGGAACCCCACTAGAAACATACCTGCTCAATGATTCCTCACTGGTTTATATTGAATCCCCCATTGATTATTTATATTTTTTCTGACATGGACCAACTGAAAAATTTAGTCATTAATGGGCAATGTAAATTCCTACCCCCAAAGAATGGCATGGCATGAATTTGTAAAACAGTGTCCTGCTGGACTGTTTCAGGGATGACTTCACTTTGATTTTAAAGATAAGCAGTTCATCCGGATATCTATGGTTGCACTATTTGTAACACGTTCCAGCTCTTGAAATTCTGCAGTATATGTAATGATTCCTAATACTTCATCCTCATCATTCGATCAAATACAAGACCCACACATAAGTATTATCATTACTGAGAAATTTATATTGAAAGTCAAACAATCATGAGATTCTTTTCAAGTCCTTTTCTGTTTTCCTAAATGCATAGTGTACTCTATCAGTGTATGCCGTTCCTGAGGACAAATCTTGCTTTCTACATATACAGTTTATTTTTCCTGGTGTTCTGAACATCTATAACGTTTTTTTCCTCCCCAACTGGGAGATGTAAGTCAAGTCCAAATACAACTGTCAAGTTCTAAAATCAGCATCAAAGCCCAGTAAAAGCAGGAAGGGAAAACAATATGCTACGTTAAACAGTACTGCCTCAGATCTTAAAGGGTTATACAATAAAAGTCATACCCCCTTTGAGTTCTGGATGTGGCAAGCATTACCTAACATCCTCAGTCAGAATCCGACTATTTATGAGGTGATGAGAAAAAAATACAGCTCCTTCTCTTGTCAGTAGGACATCTACACTAGCCCTGATGGGGGGAAAAAAGTGATACCTCAGATGTACTGAATCTTCTAGGTACTGGAAAAGCAAAACATTCAATGCACACTTTGGAGCCATGATCTTCCTTGGTCAATTCACAGGGTCAAAGAGATCATGAAAAAACTGTTATATCACATGTCCGACCTTTAGGCTGTTTTTACTTTCCTGGGAACCTGAAATAGGGATTTAAACAGATTTATCGAACCAGAAAGAGAAATATTTATGTTTGGAAACAGTGGTGTTCCTAAACATTGCTTTTCTTTGACAGAATAGCTGGGTAAGTAGCAGTATCATTAACCCCATGTCACATATGGAGAAACTAAGTCACAGACTGTCCATAACACTGATAATATAATAAATCATTGGCAAAGTAAAAGACTTAGAATGATCACATGTAAAAAGCTTTTCCGTTGCACTTGACAAACAGTATAGGCAGCATTCCCTATAGTGAGTGTAAGCAGTATAGCGAATACCGGAAATCCTGAGCTAATGTTATGTAGGGATCCAAAACAAGAAGGGAAAGGTTTTTTGTACAAGTTTAGCTTCAGATTGTAAAACATGTTAAGCAAAATGTACACTGTGCCCACATGCGTGTACGGGTGATTAATGGAAACAAGTTTTCCCCTTTGGTGTGACTGCAATGATAAGACCATGGACTTTTCCCCATTCCCTTATTTTATCCCCCCTGATTCCAAGGTCATTAAGCAGCAGCAGTCTGGCTTTTAGCAACTCAGGATTTTCAACCATGCTGTGCCATCTTCTCTCTGTCTATTCCTTTCCATGTCTCTAGATGTACTTCCCCTGAACCTATTGCCTGCCCTAGGGTTGTAGGCAATCTGCAAACCAAGTCACATTATTTGAGCCCTCCCTACTCTGGATCACAGAGATGAAGAACAGAAGCCAGGAGACTGGGCATGGTGATATGAAATGAAGACCCAAATTTGGGACAAGAGACGTAAGCTTGACATTAATACACAGAGAGAAGGTGCTGCTTGAGGAGAGCATTTTCTGGCACCAGGCACTGCAGGAGGAATGTGAGAGGTTTAGACAACTAGGCCAACATAAAAGACAAGATACAGGGGAGGAAGAAAAAGAAAGAGCCATTTTTCTTTTGGAATAAAAATGCTTCCAGATGGCATCCATTTTCCAACACTTTCCTAGATGAGCTTCCCAGCCATCAACACCACATTTTGGGATTCAAAACAAAAACAAAACAAGAAATCAGTTTCTTCCTCAGCAGCTCTTTCTCCTCATTCTCCCTGTCCCTTTCCAGTCCATTGAGAAGTTATCTCATTCTGTCAGTGATTTACTATGTGGTCATTGGCTCTCTAGCCCAGATCCTCAGAGATCTCTAGGTGCCTAACTCCCATATAAATCAATGGGAATTAGGTGCCAAAATATCTTTGAGTATCTGGGCTTCTGTGATTGTTTCCTCATCTCTAACATAGGGATAATGATACTGTTCCTTACCTACCTTGGTAAAATGCCTTGAGGTTCATAGGTGTAAAATCTAAAGCCAGTGTTTGGCTATGCTTGTAGCTCACGACCAGGGTTTTGTTGCTCGGCCCAATTTGTATCCAAACAAATTCCAATCCACTCCTTTTCCTGAGGCTTCCCTTTATTTCAGACAGGTGGGTCCAGGGTTCCTGCACTTCCTGGATTACTACTGCAGCTGAATTAGCAAATTAGGCAATTCTGCGACAGGTAACTATTAAGGACAGGTTATACTTCAGGCTTCAGAGACACAATAGCAAACAAGGAGACATTTCTACAGCTTGGGCTTCAGCAGACTCAAAAACAATAATCTGTGCAATTCCTTGATTAGGATATTCAAAAGACTATTGACTTTAATCCTAGGATAAACTTTATAATAATGGGGTGGGGTTTTTTTTAAAGATATAACCACCATTCTATTATCTGTCATTAATTTTCCATTGCTGTTAGGCTGAGTTCAGTTTGCTGAGGTAGATCAAATTACTTTACAAGCCAGGACATTGCTGGCTTGCTTACTTGCTTGAGGCAAGTTATGTTTGAGTGAGGCCCAAGCAAAACAAATGAGACTTGGTAACTTTCCAATGGGAAGGCACCAAATCTACACAATGTCAGGGGTTTTGGGGGGTTTTGGGGGCCTTCATGTTTAATGTTTTTAAAGGGGTTGTTCTTTAGCTATTTTGGATTATTTGCAAAAGAATAGCTGCTAATAGATATTTCCCCAAATACTGCAGCATCACACTCTCAGCTTACAGACATAAACCACAAAGCAATGTTAACTCGTCAGGGGTAATATTCTGTTCTTTTTATTTTTTTAAATGTCACTCCTAATAGACAAATACAACTGGAGGTTGGCCACAATAGATCAAATGATCTTTCTATGTTTCCAGTGTTCATGCTCAATAAATAATGTCTAATTTCTGCACTTTTTTCCTTTTAAAAAAATCAAGCATTAAGTATTAAGGTAAGTGCTTCACACAGTGTTTAACCACTACCCTCTTCTCATTCAGATCCCACCTCTAAACATACTTCTTGCATGATGGCCACAAAATGTGAGGCAATAATAAAGATTTTTTAAAAATAGAGCAATCTGCCCCCTACTTTTAACTGAAGCCTCAAGATGCACATAGGCCTAAACTGAGTAATAATGGGATCCAGTTACTCTTGTCTTTCCTCACCTCATCCCCTTCTTTCCCTTCTGTTTTTCAGTCTTACTAATCTCATGTAGCTAAATTAGATTTTAAATGTTTGGGGTCATGTTTTCCTGGTTTTTCTATAAAATACAAAGTACACTTTTGAGTATTGTAAAAATCCTTGAAGAGTCAAGGGTGGGCTTGTCAAAAGGAGTTGGGCACCTACCTCCTTCAGGCACCTTTGAAAATCCCACACCAAATATTTTACACGGCGTATGCACATGGGCTAAACTAGAATATCTCACACGGTGTACACACATGGGCTAAGCTGGAAGGGCCTGAGAGCAGCCCAAAGATGGGAAATACTGTGGCAGTTACTGTTCTAGCTTTTGCATCTGTTTAGTCTACAGATAAAGCTGTCTGGAAACTGATTAGACTGCTCTTGTTCTCTAAGTCCTGAGAGATCTTCCATTTTTGCTCAATAAAAGTTAAGCATTTTATTAAAGAAACCATAAACAGATGGTCTGTGAAGACTGTGTGAATGATGAACTATGAGAGTCACATTATCATTGTCATTATTTAATATTTATATACGATCATCGCAGTGAGAGACCCGGATTGAGATACCCAATCAGGATAAGGGCCCTACTCTGCTAGGCATTGTTCAGATACATATGGCGACACGATCCATGTCCTGAAGAGTTAACAGTCTAAGGCTATGTCTATACTAGAGACCTTACAGCGGCACAGCTGTACCGATGCAGCTGTGCCACTGTAAGATCTCTCATTTAGCCACTGTATGCAGATGGGAAAGAGCTCTCCCATCAATATAATTAAACCATCCTCAACGAGCGGTGATAGCTATGTCTGCAGGAGAAGCTATGTCTGCAGCTCTCCTGCTGGGAACACTACCACTTACGCTGGCGAAACTTATGCTGCTTGGGGTGTGTTTTTTTCACACCCCATAGCGACATACGTTTTGCCGCCATAAGCAGTAGTGTAGACATGGCCTAAGACTAGGTGTGGCAGGGCCCACCCACTCCTGCTTCCGCACAAGTCTACAAATAACTCAGAGACCTTTTTTGCTGGTAAAACACCTCATGCAGCTGATTTACAATATTGGTTTCCACCATCCTTATACACTATATCGCTTCACCCCTAAAGTCCTAGGGAACCCTCAGCTCCTGAGAAAAGCAGGGAAAAGCAATCTCTTTTTCCCTCTTTCTGTCTGTTTCCTCCATCCTACTTCCTTCCTGTGCCTTTTGTATCATCTGCCTAATTAGCCTCTTATTTCTCCTCAGCCCATCAGTTAGGCACAGCTCTTCTCAATGAGGTCCGCTCTGGGGTAATTAATTGGAGCTGAAGTGACCAGAGGGCTGGCTCAGCTTCTGTTGCCCAGCACCCTGTCACACTGGGATTTTCAAAAGGAGTTAGGCACCTAAATGCCATCGTAAGTCAATGGAATTGGGTGCGTACCACGCTGAAGCTCCTTTGAAATCCCAGCCTAAGATGACAAGTGACATAAAAATTGTGGGGGGAAGGAATATATGCAAATACATGCTGTTTTGGTACACATTTTGTAATTTTTTCTGTACAATTATAAAGTAAATTCCCACTATTTCATCTTACCCCACTACAAGACATTATAATATGGGGATTTCTTATGGGCATCACGGCCAGTGTGAGCCTTTCTGAGAGATCTGAAGGAAGAGAGGGGGATAGCCTGATGGATCATGTTACAGGGCTGTTATATGGGTTGGGGCAGTGTGGAAGAAAGCAAGGAGTTTTGGGGGTGAGAGGACACGATATGAGGCAGGAACAGTCTAGTAGAGGGGGCAGAGTTGTGAAGAGCACCGAGGACAAAAGCTTCGAACTCAATGCCGTTAAACAAAGGGGCAATGGAGGCATTCAAAGGAGAGTTGATATAATCAGAGTATGGGCAAGGGAGCTCGTCTTAACATTTGTGTATTGTATGGACCAGAGTAGGTCATGTGGGGTGTAAGTAGGAAGGCTGCAAAGGAAGAGGTGACCGTCATTAAGAGGGAAGATAATGAGGGCCTAGAGGAGAGTTAGGCTATTTGGATAGAAAGAAAAAGACAGATCATAGATGTGTTATGGATTTGGAGACAGTCTGCATGTACAGGTCGAGAGAGAGAGAGAGAGAGAAAAAAATCAAAAATTACCCCCAGGTTATGGGCCTGAGTGAGAGGAATGGTGACGATGTCAGCCAGGACAGAGAATGGGGACAATGGAGAGGGATTAGGAGGAAAGATTTGGCCATGGTAAATTTAAGCTGTCAGCAAGACAGCCAAGAGAGGATGTCAGAGTAACAGGCTAAGATGCAGGATTGGATGGAGGGACACAGATCAGAAGGGAAGAGGTAGATTGCCATGTCAGTGGCATAAAAGTGGTAGATTTCTAACTACCGCGTTATATGAGCAGATGAGGTCACCCAGAGAGAGGGTGAAATGAAAGAAGAGGATTGGCCTAAGGATGGACCTTGAGAGACTCCCACAGAGAGTGGGAGAGGAAGGGGAACCATCAAAACCAAGAAGCAGAAGGAAAACCAGGAGAGGACAGTCATGAAAGCCAAGAAAGGATGAGTTTTCAATTAATGTGATTAACAGTTTTAAAAGAAGAACAGAGGTGAAGGAGGATGAGGATGGAGAACAAACCCTGGGATTTAGCCAGGAAAAGACAGTAGAGAGTTACTGTAGACAGTGGTTTCTGTGCTTTGATATGAAAATCCTTACTAACCAGATGCTTGGCTGGACTGCATGAAACCCACACTGGAATAATTAAAATAAAAGTTGTTCACTGAAGTTATTTTTGGTGAGCATGTTTGGATCAGTATATTGAATTGTTGAGCACACAGTATGACGCATGCCAAGAGGCCAGTAATGTGGCTGACACTGCATCATGCCATCCCTTGGAAATGGGCTCAAAACCAGTGATGGAGGATTGATACTAACTTTGCAGTGAAGGGCAATCTAATATTGCTGATGATAGTCAACACATACTCAATATGGCCAGAGGTTAGAGGCGACTGCCTGGGGTGCTGGGCTTGGGGGGCGCCAGGCTCGGGGTGTTGTTTTTGTTGTGAGCAACAAAAGGGAAAATACAATGTTTGGAGTAAAATGTTTCGCGTATTCCATATGTGGATTCATTTTTCACTAACCTCCTGGAATGTTCTGGACCCTTATAGAATCTCTTGGAACCTTCCAGATTTTCTGAGAACTACATTTTCCTTGAACCTCCTAGAATGTTGTCAGCCATGCCCTTGCAGGTATATAAGGGGTGGGGCATCACCAGTCAGTCAGTTTTTCTCCAGTAGAACAATAAAAGATGACCCCAAAGAAGCCTTCAGGATCTCAGTGTACAAAGCGAAAAGCTCAATTGCAATCTAGTTTGCAGCAAGGGGCAAATTTGATGGGAAAATGTCTGAAACAAAATAACACAGACTAGACTTTAGGCAGTAATGATCATCCCAGTGCAGAAGAAATCGAGACGCGAAGCGTAAATGACGGAAGTCCTATTACTACAGAATTAGCAGATTTACCTGAAGATAGGAATGGAAATATGAGGAAAGTGATGGAGAATTGTCCAGTTTTCCTGGTGGCATAAAAAAGAGTGATGATTAAAGAAGAATGTGGCTCACCTGAAAAGGAGAGTAATGAGCAAGAAAAATCTGATTTACATGAAAAGGAGAGAAATGAAAAAGAAGAATCAGCCTTGCATGATGATAGAAACAGCAATGAGAAAAATTGAACACCACAAATAGATACATCAGATCCTGCTTGATGGCCGGCAACCCTGACCTCTGCCGATATTGATCGTACAATTTTGAACAGGCCAGGCAAAATCGAGGATATGACGTTTCCAGTAACTGAGCAGAAGCGACACTTCTCAAAGTCACACTGCGAAAGAGTGCTCAAAAGTGGTGAGAAATGGAATTGGCATTGCCTAGTTTACTCAAAATCAACTGACAAAGTGATCTGGTTTTGTTGTAAAATATTTTATTAGAATGCCCAATCATTTCTTGCGCTTTCTGGGTGAATTACTGGCATAACTTACCTGGTGCTCTGAAGCAACATAAAATGTCACTCAACCATTTTATGGTCCACTCCAAATGGATGGAGGTCGAGTTCAGTCTCAAGCTGAATAAATGCACAGACGCAGAAAAACAGCACATTATTAATGTAGAAACCCAGCATTGGAGGAACGTGCTGGAGTGTCTGATCTCAATTACCTTCTTCCTTGCAAAGAATAATATGGCTTTCCAGGACTCGTTGGATAAGTTGTTCACTGAACATAATGGTAATTTCCTCGGTTTGGCAGAGCTCTTTGGGAAATACGATGATGTCATGTGTGAGCACGTACATTGAGTAGTTTGTAAAGAAGCTATGGATCATGACTGCAGCAAAACACTTCAAAATGAATTGATTGACCTTATGGTATTGAAAAACATATTGATGCAGCTCAGTAAAGCGAAGTACTACACCAAAATAATGGACTGCACTCCTGACATTCGTCACAGTGAAAAGATGTCATTTACAATAAGATTTGTTGACGACGAGGATGGCTGTATCCAAGTAAAGGAGCACTTTATCTGTTTCCAGTCTTTGGACAACTCTACTGGAAAAGACCTAACAGAACTGTCTATGAACATCTTGAATGAGAATAAAATAGAGCTTTAGGACTGTTGCAGCCAAGGCTATAACAATAGCGTGAACATAAAGGGAAGAAACAGTGGCTTCCAGACAAGGATCCAAGAACTTTCTTTGTGGCTTGTGGCTGCCATTCCCTCAACCTGGTTGTGTCAGATTCAGTATCTAAAGAACATGACACTTATTTAGTTAGGGACTGGTCCTGCTTTGAGCAGGGGATTGGACTGGATGACTTCCCAAGGTCCCTTCCAAACCTGATATTCTATGATTCTATGATTCTTTGATATTCCATCTCTCTTCGGAGTACTGCAAAGGATATACCACCTGTTTTCAGCATCAACTATCAGGTGGAAGATCCTCACAGACAATGTTACAAATCTGACTGTGAAGCCACTAAGTGACGCTCATTGGGAAAGCTACATTGACAGCACAAGGCCAGTGAGGTACTAGGTGACTGAGGTTTACAACGCCCTGATGGAACTGGCACAGGCAAGTAAAGCCCAGGCCGGAATCTGACATCAGGCGCAAAGCCTGGCAAACCAGATAATTGACTTCACATTTCTGGTCTTAGTTGTGATTTGGCACAATATCCTGTTACAAAATCAGTCAATGGACATTGCGACCTCTACTACTTTCATGAGAAGCTGCCTTGATTTCATTGTGGCTTACAGAGACAACGGATTTGAAGATGCCATCACTGCTGCCAAAGAAATGGCGGAAAACTTAGGAGTTGAGCCTGTCTTCAAGGAAATTGCATTCATCGGAAGAAGAGACAGTTTGGTTATGAGGGCAGAGATAAGGTGATGGGAAGCTCGGAAGAAAAATTCAAGGGAGTTTTTTTGCTCACTCATTGACACTGCTTGAGTGTCCATTGAAGAAAGATTTGGACAAATGAAGCACCACAAAAAACCATGGTTTTTTTTGTATGACTTAGTAAGCTGCCAGAGGACAGGAAAACATTCTTGAACAATTGCATGGACCTTCACCAGAGGCTGACACATGGGGAATGTTCAGACATCAATGATAAGGACCTCTATGTCGAATTGGACAACATCCATCACGTTTTGCAACACAGGAAGCACTCTCCTCTCCAAGTTCTCTAATTCATTCAGGATGCAGCGCAGAAGTACACTTTTCCTAATGTGTGGATAGCGTTGAGGTTTCTGCTCATACTGCTGGTCACAGGCGGAAGTGGTGAGCACAGCTTTTCAAAGCTCAGGCTCATTAAAACATATCTTTGATCGATGATGGCCGATAAGAGACTGACATGGCTTGCTATTTTATCACTTTAAAATGCCATTGGCCAGTTTTGGATCTTTCTGATGCTCCGCTTCAGTTCACAAGGGCAAAGGCAAGAAAAGCAACCTTTTGAACTGAAGGACTGGGGTTAACATTTCAAGGCTCTCACCTACTGTAACACTATTTAACACTGGTCCATCCAATGCTGGTGCACAGTTCAATTTCTTGATGTTAGTACATTTCAGTTATTCTTAAAATGAAAAAGTTTCTATAAGCTTAGAGGAAGTTCATTTTTTATTTGCTTATATATGTACAAGAGGCCATAGCAATGGCCAGAATCAGGACCTACAGCCCTGAATAGCTGCCCCACTGAAGTGTTGAGAGACTGATGTGCTGCATGGGGTACTGAGCACCCACTCACTACAGTGATGAGAGTCAAATAAGGAGACAAAAGAAGTCATATCATACAATGGCCTTCAAATCTGAGGAATTTGGGCACTCTTAAAGAGGAATAATATCAAATATACCTTGTCAGCTGCTTACCTCCTTTCATCAAATGCACTGGCAAATGGGTTGTTGCAAACTGAAAAGAGCAATAGAAAATCTGCCCCACTTTGTGTCTTGTCATGCAATGCCTCAGACAACACTGCAGAAAATCCAGGTAGTGTTATTTTTTCAAATGTCACCTTAGGACAAGATTTTCTTCGTGAAATCCCACAAAGCAAAGTAACTGCAGCAAATATGAGACAAAGAAGCAGAAAAATTGTCAGTACGAGAGACTGAAGTCTGATCAAATCCTCTCTCCTAAACAACAGTGTTGGCCTGAAATTACAGGGGAGGAGAGAGAAGAAAGTAAAATAGAGGGGCAATAAAAAGGGTATTGGAAATAGTTACCTATCTTCAAACTGTAAATGGCAAAATTCCTGTCAAACATGTTTATTGTGTGAGAGTGCCATTGGACTCTGAAAGTGTGCAGACACCAGGTTTACTTCTGACCTGTGTATCCCTGGGCAGCTGAAAGTCTACCCAATAGGGGTCTTGCAGTGGCATAAGGCACCCACAACTACTGCTCCACTAGTTCACATTCCATGCTGGGGAGGGGCGTGATGGCTATGCACACTGATTACAGTTGCCAACTTTCTAATAGCACAAAACCAAACACCCCTGCTCTACCCCTGCCCTGCCCCTTCTCGGAGGCCGCACCCCTGCTCACTCCATCTCCCATCTCTCCATTGCTCACTCTCCCCCTCCCACTCACTTTCACCGGGCTGGGGCAGGGGGTTGGGGTGTGGGAGGGGGTGAGGGCTCCGGCTGGGGGTGCGGGCTCTGGGGTGGGGCTGAGGGTGAGGGGTTTGGGGTGCAGGAGGGGGCTCTGGGCTGGGGCAGGGGGTTGGGGAGTGGGGGGGGATGAGGACTCCGGCTGGGGGTGCATGCTCTGGGAGGGTCAGGGATGAGGGCTTTGGGGTGCAGGAGGGGGCTCCGGCCTGGGGCAGGGATGCGGAAAGGGGTGCAGACTCCGGCTGAGGGTGCGAGCTCTGGGGTGGGGCTGAGGATGAGGGGTTTAGGGTGCAGGAGTGGACTCTGGGCTGGGGCTGGGGGTTTGCGGTGCGGGGTCCTGGCAGCACTTATTGCTGCTCCCAGGAAGCAGCCGCCAGGTCCCTGCAGCCCCTAGGTGCATGGGCAGTCAGGGAGGCTCCGCGCGCTGCCCTCGCACCCGCAGGCCTGCGGCTCCCATTGGTCACGGTTCCTGGCCAATAGGAGCTGCGAAGCTGACCAGAGCCACCAGGGTCCCGTTTCGTCCGAGCATTCCACTCGAAAACCGGACGCCTGGCAACCTTAACACTGATGCACTGATGGATAGATACCTTGTGCAATCTCCACTGGTTGATCTTCTATGAAGTCTAACCCACAGTTTCAAACTGCCCTTCCCTGGCAAAACCACTGCCATGGCCAATGATAGGGGAAATAAGGACTACTTTTTCCTGTGCATGACTCCTTGCTCCAGGACAGCAACCCCTGCAGGACAGCAGTTTGCTTTTCTCTTATTTGAAGATTTCCCCCCATCATTGGACAATACAGAGGCTCATTAGAGTAATCCTGCTATTATGCAGATGCTCCTTCAAGACAATATTTTCCAAATGAGACTCTTATGGAAAAGCTAAACAAAAATGCATCCCTGTATTTTTCTTATTTATAACTTGGGAAGTACTTATTTGCAGGGCTAAGGGGCTTGATCTGGGCTTTGCCTGGTATTTAACTCAGTAATTAAAGGGTTACTTACCTCCCAGTGTACACACATGGGCTAAGATGGAGTCTCTGTGAGCTGTTGTATTTCTGTCAGCTGAAAGTTAAGCATTGTGTTAAGAAAATCCAAGCAGTGGCTTGCAATTCCTCAGAACACAACAGAAAGTAAAGTAGGTGTGCTGTTCTCTGTAAAAGCCCAGAGTAGAGAACTGGAATGGAAAGCAGCAGCTCTCTCAAGACAGCAGTTTATTCTTACAAAGCAGAAATTCTGTTGAGGGGCCCTTGCTGCTGTCTTATGTTATTAATACATTCACTTTGGTGGAAATCTTGTTTTTACTATATGTATTTGGTGATTTCATCTCACAGACAACAAACTAGTGCCTGTCCATGCCACATCAGCACAAAGACCAGGCAGTTTCTGCTTAATTGGGCCTCAGGAGTGCAACAGCAAAGTTGCTCTGAGCTTGCACAGAGCCTGCCTGTCCTATGCTTCCTCTGGCTAGTTCTGTTATGTCGCTCCTTTTCCTGCGCACTAAGTTCACCTTCAGAAAAGTATTATCTAAACCTTAGTGGGCTTATGCTGCTTATAGTCAGCTGTCTGAACCACAAACATCTAGTGCCAGATTACTGTTTCCAAGAAACTCAGATCTACTGGGTCTGAGGTCATGAATCTAGTCTTGACTCACAGTTACTGCTCTCTTACAGAATATTTCAGCATTTGTTGCATACTTTAAGATGTCAAGAATAGTTTTTGTGTAAGCACATTAAGAGTGAGATGCCAATCTGTATCCAGATATTTAGGCCAAACTTCAAAACTAGGCGTCAGTTTTGGATGCCTCAACTGGATGTCTTTAGTTGGTCACTGAAAACTGGGGCACCTAATTTTGGTTGGCCCATTTTGAAAATGTAGGCTGTATTCTGCTCCATTAGGAAAGTACAGATTTGGACACATCTCATGTCATAAATGTCTATTCCTTCACTCTTCCTGCCAGACAAACACATAAAGAGAGAGAGAGAGAGCTTTTATTTTGAAACATCATGGGCCTTAAGAATTTCATTTATAATTCTGTAAATCCAGAGTAACTCCATTGACAGTAATGGAGTCATACAGGGGTAAATTTGGCACTTCACCTCTTTCCATGCCTCATTATGTTTTTGCTTTTCTAGATAGCCTTTAAAAACAAAGATCTTAGAGCCATATGATATACTGCAAACAGCTTACAGCGGGGGCTCATGTCACCACACTCAGTAGAATGCCTTCAAAACACTACTCCCATTTGAAATTCATGCGTTTCAGGTGTTTCCTAACACTCTTAAGGGCTTATAAATAGAAACAACACAATATATCAGACATTTTAGCTTTCCATTTTATTTGAACTACTTCCCAAAGATACAATGTCTTGTATTTTTCATAATGCAGAAATATAAGATTCTGACTTAACAGTTTCCATCAATCCCAGCTTGGCAGTGGGGATTTCAAACTTGGGACTTCATATCATTCTACTTATCATTATCAAGGCCTGGTGCAGCAGATCACACTACGATTTATACAGACTTGCTTTTTGGCTCCCAAATTGGAAGCAGCCAGCTAGTTTGCACAAGTCTCCCATTCTGAACTATGTGTTATTTATTTGAGCTGATAGAAAGGATAAGAATCAACTGCCTGTTTCCCAGTTAATAAAAAGCATACAATGAGAGCAGAGCTTTGCCAGCATATTTTGTTTACCCCAAAAAATGTTTGGCAACAAATGTGAAATCGGAAATTAACTCAGTATCTGATTATTTTTATTTTGAAGAATTAATTCCTCTGGGGGAAAGGCTTGACTAGAACAGTCCTTTGTACAGATGAGTAATTAGCTCAAATACATACCTCTGAAGAAAACAGCAAATTATTCTGATTCTCACAGTAGGACATAACATTATCAATCCAGTCTTGAGCATTACAAGTCTGATTGCTCTCTCATGTAACTTCAATGTATGTCAGGAATAAGTCCATTTAACTCAATGGCATTATACGGATGTAAGTAAGAGGAGAGGAGTTTCAAAATATGGACTAGATTCTGCAAGACGTATTCAGGCAAAACTGAAGTCAGTATGACCATATGGGTTCAATCCAAAGTGGCTGAGAGTTGCAGGATGATTATTCAAAGTACATTTTTTCCATCTCTAGTCTCTACAATAAAATTCCAGGACACTGCCTCTGTGTCACGCTGAAGCCTAGAATGTCTGTTGAGTCAGTGTGAAACAGCTACAAGCACAGTTGAGAGCTCTTTTTGTTTAGAGTAACACAAGGCTCAATCCTCACTAGGATTCATGGTCTATTACTGTTCAATTTTTAAGTTCTGAGTCATTTTGACTTTACAAATTACACCTCTCCTACAACAGCCTCAAAAATCCCATTGGATTGGGTGGGTTGCCACCTGAGTCAGCAGACCCAGATAGGAAGTGGTGGGAGAGAAGCACCCTCCTGGAGATCCTGGGAGGGTATGGAGACCTGGAGATGCCCCTTACAAAAGGCAGCATTGATGAGGTGGAACCATAGGAAGAGAGAAAGATGGAAGTGTCACAAGAACAGCTGTCTGGTATCTGCCATTTTGGTTTGGATGCAAGATCTGAATTTGAACCTGCACTGCTGTGAGGATTTGAAGCTTCATCTCAACCTGAATTATAAAGTTGGCAACAGCCAGGTCCAGACACCACCAGAGTAGCACAACTTGAGAATAAATGTAATTTTCAGGGAGTTCTTTTTTTATTCCTCGGCTGATCGACTATTGACTTGAGTTCAGCTCTGCATTGCCCTAGACCTCCATTGGCTAATGCTTCTGGTCTCATCATACTGTAACCAATCTCACTGCAAGGTGTCACTCCATGTGCTGTGCTATGCCAGGTCCCTCTCAAGGTCTGGCAGTGTGCTCAGAGGCTCAAGGCAAGGGGCTGGAGGTAAATGCTCTTGGCACTCCAAGCACCAGGCTGCAGCCTTCGGTGAGTTCATGCATTCATCCCGTTTAGCAGACAAGAAACCAAAAGGTGCAAACAGCTAGGCACAAGGACTTAAAATTACAATGAAAAAATAAAGCCAACAGTTCCTATTCCAGCTTCTAGGGCAGCCCAGCACAGGGGTACAAAGATAACAGCCTGTTGGGGATCCCTTCCAAATCAACGTCCTAACATATGCGGTTGCTATCACTGCTTATAGGCCACTGTGCTGTATCCTGTTGATGTGATTACTGCTGCTTCTTTTGTCAGTTCTCATCGGTTTATTCCCAGCTTTCAGTCTGTTTGCTGCCTGGCCTTCCTTCTGCAGCCACCTCCCCATCCACTGCCGCCAGCCTGCTGCTCCTGCTCTCATGCAACATCTTTCTCCCTTCTGAGTCTAGCCCCCTCTGACTTCAGGTTACTACTTCCTTTTCCTATACGCTAAGGATTTGGGCTGGATTTTAAACAGAGTAACACAGTGCTCTGCACTGGCTAGAGCCTTTCCTCACAGTGCTACACTATTCCTTAGCTCCTGCCCCTCAATCCTGATTCCAGTGTGTTACAATACAAGCGGTGGTGAGCGCAGATCAGAGTCGGAAGAGAAGCTCACCGCCAGCTGTTGAATAGGTTTGGAGCCCCAGACACTTCCTAGCCAGGCACCTGCTCCTGTGCCGCTTGCATTACAGAGTCTTCCACACGATGCACTCCCCATTCACCAACCAGTGAAGAGGCAGGTGAAGAAGGAGCTCTCTGGCAACTGAAATCCCCCAAGACCAGAATATGGGAAACTGCCATAAACACACCTTTTATTATAATCTCCGCTCAGCACCTCTAGCTTGGTTCACAGACGCCAACACACGGGCTTCTGTAAGGGATACTGAGGCCTGGTCTACACTACGAGGTTAGGTCGAATTTAGCCGTGTTAGGTCAATTTTATAATGAATGTGTCTACACAACCAACTCCGTTCCGCCGACCTAAAGGGCTCTTAAAATCAACTGCTCTACTCCTCCCCGACGAGGGGAGTAGCACTAAAATCGACCTTCCTGGGTCTAATTTGGGGTAGTGTAGACGCAGCGCTGTGCAATTCGATGGTATTGGCCTCTGGGAACTATACCAGAGTGCTCCAATGTGACCGCTCTGAACAGCACTTTCAACTCTGATGCACTAGCCAGGTACACAGGAAAAGCACTGGGAACTTTTGAATTTCATTTCTTGTTTGGTCAGCGTGGCAAGCTCAGCAGAACAGGTGACCATGCAGTTCTAGAATTGCAAACAAGCTCCAGCATGGAGTGAACGGGAGACACTGGATCTGATTGCTGTATGGGGAGAAGAATCTGTGCAGGAAGAACTCTGATCCAGCAGAAGAAATGCTGATATATATGCCAAAATCGCACGGTGGAAAGAGGCTACACCAGGGATGCACAGCAGTGCTGCGTGAAAATTAAGGAGCTCAGGCAAGCCTACCAAAAGACAAAGGAGGCAAACGGGCGGTCCAGGTCAGAGCCCCAGACATGCCGCTTCTATGATCAGCTGTATGCCATTCTGTGGGGGGACCCTACCAATACCCCAACACCCTCCATGGACACCTGCAAGCTGGCAGCCTACGCAACACGGATAAGGATTTTGTGGATGGGGAAGAGGAGGAGGAGAATGCGCAGCAGGCAAGCAGAGAATCCATTCTCCCTGGAAGCCAGGACCTTTTCCTCACCCTGGAGCCAATACCCTCCCAGGGCGAATTGTTCCCGGACCCTGAAGGCAGAGAAGGCACCTCTGGTGAGTGCACATTTGTAATGACACTACAGGGGTTAAAAGCAATTGTGTTTGATTTGCCTTGAGCAATTGGGATGCATTTGTGGCAACATTCGGTCTTTATCTTTCTGTGTCAGCCTCAGGAGAGTGATATCATTCATGGTCACCTGGTTGAAATAGGGGAAGTTTTGTAAGGGAACAGTAATCCCCTCCGTTTGCTGATCCCCGACACATTAGATCCCGGGCATGCTTGACTGTTTGTGCTTGGCTAAAAGGGATCATCCCGGAGAATAGCTATGTGGGGGGGAGGAGAAAGGTGTGCTGCACATCCACCCCAAAACCGCAGCCCCTCCTTTTAAACGGCAAACACAACCAGCATTGGATGCTATGGGAAAGGAGGGCGCTGCAGTTTGAAACCATTCCCACATGTTATGAATGCGGAGGAAGCCAAGCCCACGTGCCCTTTGGCTTACCATGGCTGCCTGGAAACCGAATTCTGTTGCCCAGCCGTGTGTGATGTGTCACCATACTGGCAGGCGCTCAATATAAAAAGCAAAATGCGACCTTGTACTTAAAGCACATGTGCTGTCTGCTGTGAATTGCTTGATTCACTGTGAAAGAGTCTCCCTTTTGTTCTCAGAAATGTATCTTCTTAAAAGTCTACTCTCCCTTTTTCCCCCCCTGCAGCTGCGAATGTTTCTATGCTCCCCGCATCAACTCTGTCCCTGAGGTTATTGCAGATTAGAAGGTGAAAAAAACGCACTCGTGATGACATGTTTTCCGAACTCATGCAGTCCTCCTGCACTGATAGGGCACAGCTGAATGCATGGAGGCATTCAGTGGCAGAGGCCAGGAAAGCATTCAGTGAGCGTGATTGGAACACGCAGGAGGAGATGTTGAGGCTAATGGGGGAGCAAACGGACATGATGAGGCGTCTGGTGGAGCTGCAGGAAAGGCAACTAGAGTACAGACCACCGCTGCAGCCATTGTGTAACCACCTGCCCTCCTCGCCAAGTTCCATATCCTCCTCACCCAGACACCCAAGAATGCACGGGGGGAGGCTTCGGGCACCCTGCCACTCAACTCCAGGGGATTGCCCAAGCAACAGAAGGCTGTCATTCAAACAGCTTTGATTTGTAGTGTGGCTACAATAAGCAATGTGGTCTTGTCCTTCCCTTCTCCCCGACCCCACCCTGTTATCAAACCCTTTGTACATCTCGGCTTCCTTTTACTAGTCAGCGTTGTCAGTGATCTCAAGTATTTTTCAATAAAGTAAGAATGAATGGGTTCAGAACAATAGGGACTTTATTTCCTGTGCCAGCTATGGTCGAAGGGGGGAGAGGAATTGGCTTACAGGGAAGTACATTCACCAAAGGGGGCAGATTTGCATCAAGGACAAACACACACAACTGTCACACCATAGCCTAGTCAGTCATGAAACTGTTTTTCAAAGCCTCTCTGATGCGTAGCGTGCCTCGATGTGCTCTTCTAATTGCCCTGCTGTCTGGCTGTTCAAAACTGGCTGCCAGGCGATCTGCCTCAACCTCCCACCCCACCATACATGTCTCCCACTTACTCTCACAGATATTATGGAGCACACAGCAAGCAGCAATAACAATGGGAATATTGTTTTCGCTGATGTCTAACCTACTCAGCAAACTGCACCAGCACCCTTTTAAACATCCAAATGCACATTCTACCACCATTCTGCACTTGCTCAGCCTATAGTTGAACTGCTCCTTACTGCTGTCCAGGCTGCCTGTGTACGGCTTCATGAGCCATGGGATCAAGAGGTAGGCTGGGTCCCCAAGGATAACTATTGGCATTTCAACATCCCCAATGGTAATTTTCTGGTCTGGGAAGAAAGTCCCTTCTTGCAGCTTTCCAAACAGACCGGAGTTCCGAAAGATGCGAGCGTCATGTACCTTTCCTGATCATCCCACATTGATGTTGGTGAAAATGGCCCTTGTGATCCACCAGTGCTTGCAACACTATTGAGAAGTACCCCTTCCAGTTTATGTACTCTTTGGCAAGGTGTCCGGTGCCAATATAGGGATATGCGTTCCGTCTATTGCCCCACCACAGTTAGGGAACCCCATTGCAGCAAAGCCATCCACTGTGACCTGCACATTTCCCAGAGTCACTACCCTTCTTAGCAGAAGGGTACTGATTGCCCTCGCTACTTGGGTCACAGCATCCCCCATGTTAGATTTGCCCACTTCGAATTGATTACCGACTGACCGGTAGCAGTCAGGCATTGCAAGCTTCCACAGGGCTATTGCCACTCACTTCTCAACTGTCAGGGAAGGTCTCATCTTGGTATTCCTGCGCTCCAGGGTGGAGGAAAGCAACTCACAAAGTTCCATGAAAGTGGCCTTACGCATGCAAAAGTTTCGCAGCTACTGGGAATCATGACATACCTGCAACACTATGCGGTCCCACCAGTCTGTGCTTGTTTGCCGGGCCCAGAATCGGTGTTCCACTGTATCAACCTGCCCCACTGCCGCCATGATGTCCCATTTGGCACAGCCTGTGCTTTCAGGAACGTCTGTGTCCATGTCCTCCTCACAATCTTCCTCGTGGTGGCGACTCCTAGCTAGGCTCTGTACATACTGCAGGATAATGTGCCAGGTGTTTACAATGCTCACAAAAGCAGTGTGCAGCTGAGTGGGCTCCATGCTTGCCGTGCTATGGCGTCTGCATGGATAACCCAGGAAAAAAGGCGCAAAATGATTGTTTGCCGTTGCTTTCAAGGAGGGAGGGAGAGAGGGGAGACTGATGACATGTACCCAAAACCACCTGCAACAATGTTTTTGCCTCATCAGGCATTGGGAGCTTAACCCAGAATTCCAATGGGCAGCGGAGACTGCGGGAACTGTGGGATAGCTATCCCCAGTGCACCTGTCCGTGAGTCGATGCTACCCACGGTATTGAGGATGCCCTCCACCGACCTAATGCACTTAGTGGGGACACGCACGATCGACTGTATAAAATCGGTTATTAAAGATTAACTTCTATAAAATCGGCCTAATTTCATAGTGTAGACATGCCCTGACTTAGCACATCTAGCTTTCTGGACTATTGCAAGGCTGAGGTCTCTGGTGCAGTACCACTAGGATAACACCAAGACACAAGTTTTGGTACGGTTACTGGCTCAGCAATCCTAATTTTCTGGACTGATGTGAAATTGCAGGCCTCTGTGTGGTTATTGGCTCAGCCTGGCCCCATGTAGTAGATTTATACTCTCATCAGAAAGAGGTTCAAAAGATTTCAACCAATCTTTATTGAGATGCTTGAGATCAGTCACACAAGCTTGCAGGTTCAGAAAGATTACCTTGTGATTAGATTGTGTTTTCTAAAAAGGATGGATGAGCCTGCACTTTCTGATTTTGGTTGAAAAAGTCTAAATACCTTGAGAAATTATTCTCTTACAGAATCGACATGCTAGGCAAAATAAAAGATCTTACCATACAGCCTGAGCCTGTGAGATTTCAAGCATCACATCCAGCAGCACTTTATTCTGCAGATTGTCGTTGCAGGGATGCGATTTCTGTGAGAGCTCTACTGGGTTGCTTATCGTTATTGTTTTTATCGTCTTTTGCTGTTATTGGAATAGTGTAATTAAACTATAAGGGGGTGTGTTGTGAGGAACTTGGCCTCACCCAAGATGTGTAAAAATAAACACATTTTCCCCATTCGAATGGATTAACTTTTGTGTTAGAATAAGCAAAAATTTAAATGTCTATTTAGGCATTTGCTCACTTTTCCAAGACATCTCATGGGGCCTGAATGTCACATCTGAGTAGACAGTTGCACATGCCCACGATGTATTTTAGTGGTGCCTTTGAGGAATGTGTTCTCTCAAAGTATATTGCAGTGTGAGCTTTTAAAATAGGCTATTTTTGGTTTTCTTTCATTATAAACATAGAAAGTAATTAGCCAGGAGATTTAAGTTAACAGTTAAACACGAATGCAACAGAATAAGTTGTTTGATTCCCTTTGGAGTCCCAGAGAAGTAGCAAAGAGGGAGAGTTAGTCTTGTTATAAGAATTTGTCACCAGTGCTGCCTGCAGATGTCTTCCACGTCTTGCTATTGCACAGACCACCAAATCCTAAAAGCAGAACTGTATCTCCTTGTCTTTCCTTCCACAACCTTGATCCAATGCTGCGTTGTTGTTGTTGTTTTGGTTTTTTGGGTTTGTTTTTGGTTTTTTTAGTCTCAATGAATTGCTTTGGTTGTTCCAATACAGTGTTTGCAATCATTTCTAGAAAGCCAGGAGCCACATCTGCTCCCAGTCTCGTCAAAACAGCACAGTACTAGTTCCCAGCATTACAACTCTCTCTGGATGGTGTCACATCTTTCAACGCCTGTGACTGTGCTCAGCTTTTATCTCAATTAGTGAAGAGCAATCACACAACCCAAGGCTGGCAACCTTTAGATTCTTATTAGAGAAGGCAGTCACATTTGTATCCATTAGTCTAGCTACACACAGCTGGCTTGTCCTAGAAGGACTATGAGCCTTCTGTATTCTTTAACTGATCTTCTGGCCTTAAATTCTAGTTTTTGGTATTTTCATATATTTCTCTTTGATTTATTTGCTTTACCCCAACTTTGGATTGGGCAACACATGAATGTTTAGGGGAAGTTCTGGCCCCTCAGCATGCTGGATAGACTCAGGGGATATGGCGTGGTTGCACTGTGGATGGAGGCCCAAGGTGAATTGTTCCTCCTTGGGGCTCCCATCAAGTACACACGTCTCTAGCTATCCTTATAGAGAGTGCAGCAAGCGTCTCTCTCCATGTCAGCTAGCTTTGTAGGCCAAAGTATGTGACGGGAGGGAGAGGAGGAAGGGAGGCCCTGGTCCCCCATAAGGATGGCTAGTACAGTGGGAGAAGGGATGAGTATTCCATACCCTTCCCCTCTGTGCACTGATACAAGACATGGCTAAGATAAGGCCCTTTATTTGTGCTGTGCTCATTTAATAATAAATATTCTGAATATCTAATTTTCAAAGAGAAAGCAAACAAAACTGGATAGATTGGGAGACAATTGGACTGAACAGAAAAGGCCATAGGAGTTTCTGTGCAACAGGGCAGACTTTTTGTATCTCTGTTTAAGCAGGCATTAAGAATACATTATCACTGACACTCAGTGAAGAAAGAAGATGTACTGGGTAACTTTCTGGAAAGTCCATTACTAGTGAGGATTGTGGTGAAGAATGGAGAAGTCAGGCCAAAAAGATAAAGGCCATTGGAAGCTTTCATCACTGGTCTTACAGTAGTTAGCCACAAGGAACATGCCAGACCCATCCTCACTGACAATTTTAGACATCAAAAATGAAAAATCTAGGTACAAATATTGACCTGAATGTTAAGTATTTGGAATGCTAAACTTTTGTATGTGCTTTTTGCCCCTGAAATGGGCTGAGCTTCCCCAAAATGGCAATGATACCTGTTCAACAGAACCTATAAAGTAACTTCTCCTATGCTGGCCCTTTCAGACTCACTCCAAGCTGAAATGACATACAAAGCTTTGAACAGGAAGTTGTGACATGGTGGGGGCCATATTTTGGCCAGAAGCCTCTCAATATGATGTGGTGTCACCTCAAGATGGTGACATCTCTGCTTTTAGAAATGTACAAAGTTCTCCTCAGATCTATCATTTCAGGGAATCTCATCTGAGATACACAATCTTACTGTTTAAAACCAAATGAGGATGCCATTGACATCACTGAAGTTCAGTTCAACATAATATACATTTTTTCTTTTTTACTTATTAACAGATTAACATAAATCTTAAAAAATTGTTTTACAACTTAAACAGAGATAAATGTAGTATAGACACAATTATATTTCGCCTATGGAAGTCCCTAAAGCTGTATTGATGAAACCTGCCACCAGTCACTTTCTTCAGCTGTGGGGTATTGATCACATAGTTTGGTTGATTCTTTTCTACTCTTCAGCTTCCTCTTCTATCCTGTCAGTTTATAGTGAAAGATTTTAGCCAACACTATCTCATGTCTAGGTCCAAACTTCCGTTTTTCTTACATTTAGATTTCTAATCTATTAGTTGTATCCAAACTCAACTGTATATGATATTAAGCTAGTCTCCTTTTTCCTCATTTTAATGTCTTAATTTTGAGTTTAATTTTTACTATTGTTGAAGGGGTTTCTCCCCTCCTTAGTGTTCAAAAAAAGTTCTCAAACTATCAGGTTTGGTGGCAGGCAATGACCCTCTTCCAGTGAACTTTAAAAAGTAATAGCACTGACTAGTTACTAAAGGATATTTAATAAGCAAGTGCTGAAAGAAACTCACCATATATGAGTTAAACCCATATAACAGAGAGCAGAACTGGGTCCATAACGTTAACAATTTATTTCATCTTGTATAATGTACCAGCACTCAAAAGCTAAATGCCCTATGCTACCTTGCCTCCAAATAAGCTAGGTGCTAAATTGCAATATTTCCCCTGTGAATGTAACATTGTATTAACTGAGCCTGAAAGTTCTCTCTTCCCAATGAGTTGATTGTATAATTAACCTTTTCCATCAGCAGAATCTCCCACATCTTCTGGAGCCACTTAGTGAGTGTGGGTATGTAGGCTGATTTTCATGCCGCAACTATTGTTGTTCAGGGTTTTTCTGGGATTCTTCAGCTAGCTTTGTCATTGGTTCAGTATGATTCAGAGATGAATAGGAAGAGCTTGAAGCAAAGATTCAGTGGGCAAGCCACCCACAATAAGCTTCTTCGGATTCCGTTCTGCTGAAATGCCAAGATATAGAAGATCAAATTTTCTTTCCCATGGCTTGAAGCACAAATTCTGTGATGAAGTGATTGTCAAAATCCTAGCAGCTAGCATTACATGCAGGTGTGTCCAACCTTATCTCAAAGGTCAGCTCCTCAAAGACCTCAAGAATGTTAATCACAGGCTGTGTCCTAGCACAATCAGTGTCTCAAATTTTGTCACATAGGTGCAGAATATAATCATGGCCCTTTTGTTTTCCACCAAGCTGATTTTAGAGAGGATGGGGGTGATTAGTAGAAAAATGTGGAGTTCCACCACATGGCTGCATCCTGGGAAAGTTGTCGTACATTTCCCAATTCCACTTGCCATCATGGAACTTGAGAGTGGCAGCTGAAGAAAACTTTAAATGGTCAATTAGCTTCCAGGAGAGTGAGAGAATCTTTTATACACTGGCTTGTTTTAATGAAACATCAGTACAGAACTTCAATGAGTGGGCAAGCACCCTAATCTTCACAAAGCCAGAGGAATCTTATGGAATGTTTGAGGCATCATCTCAGAGAACCACTTGAGTGTTATTTGTCATTGTCACAATTAGCCATTTATTATTATGCCTAGAAAGACACCTGATATGGAGATTTGCATCTGTCTGGTTTCAAATGCACCACAATGAGAAAAAATACTGACTGACTTTTGAAACCTTCCAATGAGCAATTAGACCAAGAGACTGGAAGAAGTTATTCTGGGTCCTACTCATTCCATTTACTAGTCCATCTACATGGATGGTGCATGATGATGTGTGTGTTCACTGAGCAGGGATTGTGGTGCAGTGCAAAGTTATGACATGCGCAAGATGCTGTTGAAGATAATAGAGTTATGCAGATTTACACTGGTGTAACTGAGCACTGAGAAAGTGCTTTAGGTACAAGACCCAATTTCAATATAAGATATTATTCAATGTAGATAAAAAAAATTGGCAGAAATAAAAACAGAAATACCAGTTGAGTCAAACTATTCTACAGCCAGGACATTTTACATATGATCAGCTTAATCAAATGGAAAAATGTGTAAATGTTCTCCATATAGAGCATTGTGGCAGGGTGCTGGTTGAGAAGCCCTTAATCAGCTCCTGCCACTCCAGCCACAATCAAGGGGAATGGATTGGGGCTGGGTGAAATGCCCTGTGCCTGCCTGGTAACTGGCCACACCTGCCAGTCTTATTAACCCGGAGCTATAAAGCCTGGAGGAAGCCAGAGATGAGGGGCTGGGGGAGAGAGAAAGGACAGGCATAGACCGAAGTGGGAGTTACCTAATCTGTTGCTGGCCAGGCCTGTTGTGGCAAAGTAGCTGTGAAGCCTGTATATAGTTGGGAACTGGTGGTGGGAAACCTTTTGAGAATAAAGAGCACGGGTGTTGCACCAGACTGAAGTGTCCCTATCTCATTGAAGAGGGAGGCCTGGGGCCGAATGCCCAGGGGCACAGCATGAAGCCGGTTACAAGCACTATAAAAATTGTATTACACAGAAAAGATTGATTTTCAGAACTCTAGGGGGTTTATTGTCCTTTCCTGACATATATTTAAGTCCCATTAACACTACTATCAGGGGGAAGATACACATGTCAGTATTTAGTAAATTATTAGATCCCTTTGAATTACAACTCTAATTAGCATTTGTGTCAAGTATCCCATACAGTGCATCAAACATTTCATGAGGATTCAGTTTCCAAATAGATAGACTGGACTATAAAATCCAAGGAAGCACCCCAGCATTTTATCACTAATATAATATGACAGATAACAAGTGAAAGATAGACATTGTTCTTCATATCTCTCCTATTTTATAACAACTGTAATTTTGATGGGGCTTCACCTGGTATTAGAGACATCCCTATATTTTTATTTGATGAGACACATACTGTGTAAAAAGAAAAATCTTTCTTCAGACTTCCAGCCAATATTTTCTTTTGCGAATTCCTAATTGCGAGTAAGTGTGCCAGAAACCTGATTCTAACAATGACACTCGTCTATTTAAAACAAACACACCATAGGACCTATGAGTCTAGTCTAATCAGCCCAAATTTTGAAAATCAAATACACCCAATGAACTGTCCCTGAGCAAGCTACAGACCAAGAATTATTCATAGGAATTAACAGGGAAATCATTTCAAATAACAAATTTGAGAAAATCATGATCTGCTCATCGACAATTAGCAAACTGAAAAAGAAACAAAATTCATCTAATAAATAATTTTTCATGAATTATTCATCATCCATCTCTAGTCCCAGTTAAGAGATTCAAGTTGCTTATTTGTTAGTGTTGCAGTGGCTTGGGGTGAGGTAAACAACAGCTGAGGAAGAGCAAGTGTTAATCAGATAAAAGGGCGAGCTTTATGAGGTCACTTAAAACTGCAGAACAAAAACCTTGGTCTAATTTTTTCAGGGGAAAAAAAGAGAAATCAAACATTCAAGTTAAACCAGAAATATCTAGGAATGCTTTCAGCACTTAGAAGCTATTTTAGCAATAGGATTTTCTTTATGGACAACAAGTGTGGCTATTACAGTTAGGGTATGTCTACACTGCAATTAAAAATCTGTTTGGCTCATGCCAGCTGACTCAGGCTTGTGGGGCTCAGGCTGCATGGCTGTTTAACTGTGCTTTAGACATTTGGGCTCAGACTGGAGCTGGGGCTCTAGGACCCTGTGAGGTGGGAGGGTCCCAGAGCTCAGGCTGCAGTCCGAGCCTGAATGTCTACACTGCAGTTAAATGGCCCCACTCAGCCAGAGCCCCTCAAGCCCCAGTAAGCAGGCATGCCACAGCCAGCTGGTGTACAAGATGGCAAGCCAGTTGGGAAAGATTTCAAAGGCACAAGTTGGAGTTAGGCACCTTGGCCTCAGTTTCCTATCAATAAAACAGGGGATAATGCTTCCCAACTTTTGTCATTTCTAATAGAATTGTAAGCTTTCCAGGGCAGGGAGTCTCTCTTCACTATATGTATGTCCAGTGACTAGCACAGTGGGACCCCCATGTCATTTAGAGCGTATAAATACTATTATAATACAAATAATAAACAATGGGCTATTGGCAACCCGTGTTTTGGGAAGCTATTTTCTTTTAAACTAAAGTCAATTTTTTTCTCCCAGTATCTATCTTACGTTTGCTCTTCACCACCACCCAGTGATAGAAGCCAGTGAAAGGGGTCATTCTGTACTCTCCTTTTCAAAAGAAGCCTGGACTCACTGATCTAGCTGTGTATATCTCTTAATAAGCAAAGGTCAATCTAATTTTCATGTACTGCTGTTTTCTCCCTCCTATCTCCACAGGTTTCAACTTTACTTTGAAGTCACTTCCTTGCATGCCATGTTGAAATCTAGAAACACATTGCCAATCATTGTGACAATGGTTCATGCCCTGACTAGCCATAGCATCAGAGACTAATCTACTGAATAAAGTAGAATCTGTAAATTAACACCAGCCAGACCTCTGTCATGTGGTCCTTTGCCTCGATGAACCAGCGGAACTGTATGTGTGTGTGTGCGTGTGTGTGTGGGGGGGGGGGGGGGGGGGGGGGGGGGGGGGGAAGTTATTGGTGTCAAGTCGTCGTCTTCTTAGCCTTACAAAAGAAGAAGTAACCTCCGGAAACCCAGAAAGGTATGGATTTGTTCAATTTTCTCCTCATTCCTCACCCCAGAAATTTGAAGTCAAATTAAAATCTTTTTTAAAACAAGAAAAAGAATAGATAGCCTTAATCTCTTCCCCCAGAATAAAATAATAGCATCTACAAGCAGTAGGCAAAACAGACACAAGCACATAGATTTGCTCAGAACCCAGACAGCACCAGGTAGAGCCATCATATGGACTGAAAACAACTCTTTTCAGCCTCCACTGTGTCATCCCCCCCTCCCCCACCCTATAGACATCTGCTTTTCTTTGCTCTAAAGAACAACAACAACAACAAAACCTGACTGCTCTAATCATTGGCATAATGAAATGTTTAAAAAAACTTCAACAAATCAAAACTTTTTTAGGTTCCACATTTACACAGAGACTAGAGCTATGCATGTAATGAAATACCAACTACCCACAGCTACCCATGGGATGTGGTTAGAGAAATGATATCTGACAGGGTGGCAGAAAGCTTGCTGGCACTACACAATAATTTCCATAACACAGGATATGAGGGAGGGGCTGCAGGATGTAGAAATGAAGATTCATCACAGTGAGGAATGTGCCATTTCCCAGACAAGTAAAATGTGGGGAAGGGCAGTCTAATGACCACTTTTACATATAGGTACCTAGTGCTCTGAGGTACTTGAAAGCTCACAGGTGGACTCTGGATCTCTCCAGCAATCCAGAGGTGCCTCACTAATCTTCCACACCCAAGAAATCTGAGAATGATTGGCTTATTTTTATTTTCCCCCAATGAAAAACTAGATCAAAGGCTCATGATAGGAGCTTTAAAATAAAGCTATTCTTGCTCTCTCCTGAGTTTCTCATCTAAGATCTCCTACTGGGCTCTTGTTTTCTGGGTTTCATTTCTTTAGAGCTCGTGAAGATTGTTGGAATTTTCCAGGAATGCAGGAAAGATGGCGGAGGATGATCTGTTCACCACATATCCCAGATGGAAGCTTCCTTCCTAATTATATTTCCAGAGAGGAAAGTTAACAGCTATAGTGTAACCCTAACTCATCCCTCAGCTAGGTCTTTGGGCCACATTGGCATTAACGTGGAATGAGAAGGTTTGCAAGGCATCAGCTTTGGATGAGGGGGACATCCAGGATAGTGTGAAATAGTTGGAAGGCATGGTTTAAAAGTGTAATCTGAAACACTGGAAACTAGTACTCACAGTGGGGCTTAGCAACAAAATCAACAATCTAGACAGTTCATGACATGTGATCGCCAAAGCAAAAACAAGGTTGCTTATATATAGCCTTGATAGGTATTGGAATATTTCTGAGAAGTACACATCAAGCACGAGACAGATGCTGCTAATACGTAAAGAGCTTTAGACATTTATTTTTGTATTTAAATATCCAGCTATATTTATCTGAAAGATTTACCACTACATTCTTGCTATAAAGGTATGCCAGGGACTTATATCTTTTTGTCTAGACAGCAGTAAAATTGCAGAAGATAATTTTGAGGGGGGATATGAAGAAGTACTTTAGGACTCCACCAGGACAGATTGTCAGCACTTCAGGTGGGTCTCTGATGTTTTGGTTTTAACAGCTGTGTCTGTTAGGGCATTCAGTATTTTTATTGTGTAAACACTGCTTCCTAATGCCTGGTCTTGAATGTATCATAATTGTCTGTTTCTTGGCAGTAGACTGACTCTCTTCAGCTCTCTACAATCTGGATTAACATTTATTTCAAGTAACAAACACAGAACTTCTCTTCTGTCACATCCAGAGACCATTGCAGAGATGCTCGCTGACTATGACCCTACATTCTCGGGTAGCAACCATAGACCACTTACAATTTTAAACAGGACATAAGGATATGCATCATTTACAATGGGCAAACTGTCCTGATTCCAAACCTCTTACAAAAAAAATCCAAACTATCTGATCACTCTACCCTAAGTGTTTGCACAGCTTTGGATCACCCTATGACTCCAGTGAAGAAATGATTCTTGAAAATGAGTTATGTATTTTTTCTGCTGTTTTTAGCACAACCATAAAGCAGAACTGCTAAGCAGAAGTTCCCAACCTCTCTTACAGTAACTTGGTACCACATGGTAGCAAAATCTGGAAGGAATCAGAATAAAAGCAGAAGACAGTTAACTAGACTTTAAGGAGTATTTCTCAGGGAGGAATTAAGAGTTTGCACAAACTTTCCAAAATATTAGTAACCAACTTTTTTTTTCTTTCTTTTTTTTTTTTTTGCATAGGGCAAATAGTCCTCAATCATTGCTTCCTCTCAGAGTTTCAACAATGGACTGAACACAAGACAGACTAATAGCAGCACTCAATAACACTTCAGAACAACAAATCCATATAAGAGCAGACAGGTTCAGCCAGATACAGCATAAAGTGGCCAGAAAGTTGCCACAAAGAAACAGCTGTGGATTCCACCTGAGGCCAATCCTCAAGTGGCATAAAATTAGTGTAGCTGGCCCTATGCCACATACTCCTCCCAATCTGCACAGGAGGCAGGTCAAGGTAGTGGAAACTTAGCTACAGGCAGGGCCGTGGGCATGACCTGCAGTCAGGGCCGGCTCTGGCTTTTTTGCCGCCCCAGGCAAAAACGCCTCCCGCCGCCCCCCCCCCCCCCCCACCAGGGGAGGGCGGCGAGCCCCGCTGGGGAGAGCGGAGCCCCGGCGGCCAGAGCGCCGGGGGGAGGGCGGCGAGTCCCACCGGGGCTCCGCTCTCCCCGGCGGCCAGAGGCAGAGCCGGGGGGACGGCGGAGAGCCCCGCCGGGGCTCCGCTCTCCCCGGCGGCCAGAGGCTGCGCCGGGGGGAGGGCGGAGAGCCCCGCCGGGGCTCCGCGCTCCCCGGCGGCCAGAGGCAGCGCCGGGGGGAGGGCGGCGAGCCCGGTCACGGCCCCGCTCTCAGGCCGGAGCGCCGCGCCGCCCCCCTCCAGGTGCCGCCCCAAGCACCAGCTTGGTGGGCTGGTGCCTGGAGCCGGCCCTGCCTGCAGTGCCAGAGTGCGCAGCATTCTCCATTATCCTGATAGGGCAATGGTGCTTCTGGAACTGTTGCAGTCAGCAGGGTAGACTGAACAGTGAGATGGAGCCACCCACCTTCCTCTCCCTTCTCCTCAGCTACGCCAAGTGTGAATTGGCACCATTGAGTACTCAATCTTTATTCTTGCTCACCTAAGGGGGCTACAATTCTGCTCTGTTACACTTGTGTAAATGTGAAGTAGCTATCTTCATATCAATAGAGTAATTCCAGACTCACACAGTGTAACAGAGAACAGAGTTTAGCCTTATGCTTTTAGATCAGTTATACTATATAATTAAATTCACTGTGATAATAGTGCCTGCTTTTTAGGTTTTATTTTCTATCCTTTAGAGCTAGGCAAACGCTGAGGGGAGAAAATCCACTAATAATCGGTCACAATTTTTAAGAAATTCATTTCCATTTTTGCTGGTGACCTCTTTGTATTTGTTTCTCATGAACGTTCTAGCAAATAACAGGAATGTCACTGACTCAGATAACATTAAAAAAAATAAAAGATATTTTGAGTTTGTAATCACAAGTGTTCACAATGGCAGCACGTCCCCAAGAGTTATGTTCCTTCAATCAAGGAACAGAAACACACCACATAACCTTTGTGTCCAATCAAAATACCTCAATTTTGAATGTTCATAGCTAATACTAACAACCTGTACCCGAACATTCTACTTACCAATAATTATTCACTGCATTATTTTGAATAATGAATATATTAAAGAAAATAAGAGCCAGCTCATAAACAAATAAAGCAGTGACATTCATCAAATAAACTATTAGTTAAAGATTATTTACTCAACTAAATACGTTATCTGACCCCAGTTGTTAAGTCCATCTCCAATGCAGGCAAGAGTCCCACTTCCAACTAAAAGTAAGCGATACCACAGTTATTCCCCTAACTGTAAGAGACAACTGTACTTATAGTGGAATAACTGAGATATCTAGAAATGTTAATATTTTATTTATCACCATGGTCTTTATTATTTCATGATATTTTCCCACCCCTCTCTTCTGTCCTCTCTTTCTGTTCATTTTCCATAGTCTCTTCTAATCAGAATCCAAACCCAATAATATCTGGGTCAGACTTTTGAACTCAGTGTTCAAGTGTAAAAACCAGGCAAAACAAGTTCACCAAACTCTAATTGTTCCATAGAAGCCCAATTCTGCAACCCTTATTCATGTTGAATAGGACCTTTCTCCAGGATTAGTCGCATTGAAATCAATGGGTCTACTTGTAGAGTGAGGTACTATTCAGTATTAGGAAGGGTTGCAGAGTCTGGCTTTATATTGCCATCACTGCCCAGGTCTTTGCTTGGCTCTGTCATGAAGACATCATGACATGACATGAACTGTGATAATGCACCTAGTGTCATGCATGGAGAGATCATGCTGAGATCAAAAGGAACCTCCAAATTTTGTTTGCTTAAATATTTTCCTTTCACAAACTTAATTTAACTGCTATTAAAGGCAACATCATCTGTCAGAGGTTTGACTGGGATAATACCCCAAAATGTAAGAATGAATGGGAGTTGGGTGCTATGAGTGATACATTTTGCCCAGTCAGCATTTGCAGGAAACATTCCTCTACACTGTCTGCTTTATGTCTCAGTACAGAACCATTGGAATGAAAACCCTACTAAGTGCATGGATATCATGTGTTAGTGAATCAATTATGCTCTTTCTGATCACACTGAAACCACTTATGTCATATTGTTGACTCTTCAGCCACCTGCTCTTGTCAAGAGCTCTAGCACACTGGCTCAGAAGCATTCTTGATTTGCCTCAGTCATGCTGTGTTGTTGGGTTTTTTTTAAATCTGTTGCCATCATTTTCATATCAGAATCTTTTTGAATAAGCTATAACTATCTGTATATGTACATGAGAGGGAGGGAATGGCACAATATATACTACAGTCCATGTAAAAGAATACATGCTTATGTACAAAAAGAACAGGAGTACTTGTGGCACCTTAGAGACTAACACATTTATTAGAGCATAAGCTTTCGTGGGCTACAGCCCAATTCTTCGGATGCATATAGAATGGAAGATATATTGAGGAGATATATATACACACATACAGAGAGCATGAACAGGTGAGAGTTGTCTTACCAACTCTGAGAGGCCAATTAAGTAAGAGAAAAAAAAAAACTTTTGAAGTGATAATCAAGATAGCCCAGTACAGACAGTTTGATAAGAAGTGTGAGAATACTTACAAAGGGAGATAGATTCAATGTTTGTAATGGCTCAGCCATTCCCAGTCCTTATTCAATCCTAAATTGATTGTATCTAGTTTGCATATCAATTCCAGCTCAGCAGTCTCTCGTTGGAGTCTGTTTTTGAAGTTTTTCTGTTGTAAAATAGCCACCCGCAGGTCTGTCATTGAATGACCAGACAGGTTAAAGTGTTCTCCCACTGGTTTTTGAGTATTATGATTCCTGATGTCAGATTTGTGTCCATTAATTCTTTTGCATAGAGACTGTCCGGTTTGGCCAATGTACATGGCAGAGGGGCATTGCTGGCACATGATGGCATATATCACATTGGTAGATGTGCAGGTGAACGAGCCCCTGATGGTATGGCTGATGTGATTAGGTCCTATGATGATGTCACTTGAATAGATATGTGGACAGAGTTGGCATCGGGCTTTGTTACAAGAATAGGTTCCTGGGTCAGTGTTTTTGTTCAGTGATGTGTGGTTGCTGGTGAGTATTTGCTTTAGGTTGGGGGGTTGTCTGTAAGCGAGGACAGGTCTGTCTCCCAAGATCTGTGAGAGTGAGGGATCATCTTTCAGGATAGGTTGTAGATCTTTGATGATGCGCTGGAGAGGTTTTAGTTGGGGGCTGAAGGTGACAGCTAGTGGTGTTCTGTTATTTTCTTT